>NC_143519.1:40343796-40666296 GCF_031878675.1 Megascapheus bottae
ACAGACCTGTGGCAGAGAAATCATGACTCTCTTACAAATATATTTTAAAAAGTATGTGCCAATGATTTTATTTAAACCATTCACCAATAAGGAAGCTAAAATTAGTTCAAAGGAAAATTTGCTCCAAACACATCTCCATTTTCTGGGCACTCAATTAACCATACACCAGTTATCCAAATCATAGACATAACACAAGGCTACAGTGGTGACTGATGCTCCCCACAATCTTGCCAACTACTGGGTATCTGTAAAAATGGGGAAATTAAGAGGGCAATCTTAGAATGTACTAATGATTCGTGCTTCAGAGTGAAGCAAAATGTTTCTAAATGGAATGGCCTATCTTGCCTTATGAAGGTCAGTAACACCAAGAAAGTCATTCTCAGATAAGACTTCTGGGCTTCATATTTCCCTTGTCTGAAGAAGGTGGCCTGGCTTTTAGCTAATGGAATGTCTACTTGGCTCATAGCATTATTGATTTTTACTTTCACGGAACCATAAATATTGACAACCACCTCTGCAAAATGCTGGTACCACTTCCACTCCTACCTCCCTCTCCCAGGTTGATTCTGGCCACAGGAAATTTAAGTCTAGTCCTCAGAAGGATCAGACTCCTGGTGACACATGATGAGATCCCAATGGTGCGGGTGTAGATCTTTTTTTTTTTTGCCAGAACTTCCATCTAACAGAGAGAAACTCTTCATCGCATAATGAGAGATTATGGGCAGCTTTCCAAAAAGGAGGAAAGTATACAAAAACTTTTAAGTGCTCTTGCCCAGAGAAATCCCCCATGAATGAGGACAGAATGCTTCCTCATGGTCTAATCAATCTCTTCATTGCACAGACCAAACCCAGAGCTCCTTCAGGGCTAGACGGTCTGCATTAGACACACTAGAATTCATTATCTCATCTGCCTGGTGCCACTGTTTCCAATAAAGTGTAATTATGATGCTATCGAGCTCCTTCTCACTTTGTCTAAGCCATCCCATAAACTTTGGGTCTATGCACAGTTACTTCCCAGTCAGTCTTCATTAAGTTGAATTGTCTCAGAACAATGTCTAGTTAATCAGCAGGGTGCCTACTCATTCTCTTTCTTAGAATTTGTATTAATGAAACAGACGCTGGGAGACTTGGTGTCTCAGACACTACAAAATTACAATTCAGTGTTTCCCTTGCCTTTGGAAGGCCTAGAAGCCAGTGAATGGAATGGGGTGAGCGGATTCTCCTTCTCTTACTCTAACATTGCTTCACTAAGTTGATTACCTCTCCAAGGGGAGCATTCTGCAAATGCCACTTTCAACAATGCCACAGCTGGACACAGGTAACTCACACCTGTAAGCCCAGCTACATGGTTTGAAGCCAGTCTGGCTAGAAGTCCATGAGAGTCTTATCTCTAATTAACCATCAAAATCTGGAAGCGCAGTATGACTTAAGTGGTAAAGTATCAGCACTGAATGAAAAAGCTAAAGGACAGTTTCTAGGCCTGAGTTCAAGCTGCAGTATTGGCATATACAGATGTACACATATGTAGCATGCACATAAAACACATAGTATGTGTGTATGTATATGTGCACATGTAAGTATTTCAAATCTTTTACTAATGTGGAAAATGCCGGCTGATTTGTCATTGCCACACTCAAAACAACTAAAGTCGTAAGGCAGGGGCTGGCATACTATTTTCTCTTCTCCCAGTATTGGGTACAATGCCAGGCACATGTTAAATGCTGAGCAAATACTTCTCCAGTGACTGGAATGATGGGTGATGCATTCCCAATAGCACTATGGATCAGAAGCAAAAGAGGGCCAGAGAACTAAAGAAGAAAGGAATCAGTTTACAGAACACCTACTCCATACAGTTTTAGCACTGGACAGGCCACAGAGAGGCTTATGGGTTATAATAACAACTGGGCTTGTACAGATTTTGCTAAACTATGCTGATTTACTGGAAGAAAAATTACAAGAATAAATATAAGTATGACGTAAAAAAGTAGGAGGAACTGTCTGTAATAAACTTAAGAGCAAGATTCCTTAAGGGAGAAACAACAACAACAAAAAATCAAAGAGCAAGATTCCTTAAGAGAGAAACAACAACAAAAAAATCAAACTGAACTAGGTATTTTCAGACTGTTATTTTATCTTCCTTTCTGATGCAGGTTTCTGTAAACAACATCTTGACTGCATTTTATATCCTCACATCAATGAAATAATCATCAGAGAAACAGTTTCCTTGGATTTTCCTGGCTGGCTTTGCAGTGTTAGAAGGAGCACTGAGTGGATTTTCTCATGGAGGCAGTCAATTTCCTGAGCAATTAAATGCTGTTTATATTCCACACTCTGTGCTTGGGTTGAAATTGTCAAGCTTGATATTACCTGACTATTGCCTAAGATGGATCCTCAGCTAAGTTCATTCTACTGTAACAGCCATCTATTAAAAACTTCCAATCTGCTTGCACCTCAAGGGATCAAACAGTACTTGGCAAAGGTATGGCTTCTGAGTTTTGCAAATTATACTCCTCTATATAAATATACATTTTTGAAATGGCAAAGCTTGGAAATTACTCTACCAAATTGACATCCCAATCTGCTATCTTCCAAAAGAAGTGGCAAGTTCTGTGTACTCCACATATGCACAGACATTCCAGTTCTGCTTTCTGAAAAATAGCATCATGTTGATGCCAAATGTACATGAAATTCCTCCATTAGGTGACAGAACCAAGGTGCTAGGTTTTGTCACTTTGAGGTATGGACCTGACAGGATAGCACTCTACTACTAGGCCAAGCTCCCAGCCCAACAGTTGAGAGGAAGGAAGGAAGGAAGGAAGGAAGGAAGGAAGGAAGGAAGGAAGGAAGGAAGGAAGGAAGGAAGGAAACGTTTGTCCAATGAGCAGACCTAGATGAGAACATTGTTCTTTCTCAATCTGGACATATGGTTTCTAGACTGAGTAAAGAGGTGAGAGGATGGCTGTATTTACATTGTTTATGCTTCTAGTTGTAGAGACAGGTATTGCCTATGAAACTACACCTATGTAACAAACCTTTTCAGAAAAGTAGAGCATGTACCAAAAGTGTGCATCTACAGAAACACTGTTGTTGTAAAGGGTCAGGTCAGGATTCTCAGGTGCTTAAAAGCAGGAAGCACAGGACTTGGGTACTTTTGTTTTTCTTAAAGCATAAAATGTCCTTTTCCTGTCTTTCTAAAATAGGTGTTAGGTAGCTTTTCCAACATTTTCTTTAGTGAAAACACCTAATCCACTTAGATTAGAAATACACAGAAATGCTCAGAAATACACCGGCTAGACTCTAAAACCCTCTCAGGATTAATTACAACCCCTCTCACATCAGAAATTTGTAACAGCTTCTCTGTTGTTTATGGAATAAAAGCCACTGCCAGCAACGACCTTCCAGGATCCACCATCTGGCCCAGATACTTTTCCAGCTTCACTCTGTTCTGTAACAGGGTATGCTTAGCAAATTCTCTCTTCTTCCCATGTGTCTTTTTGCCCCGAGGGCTCCTTCTCCAAGTTAGAATTCCTTGATGCCCCTTTTTATGTTAGGAAAACAATCTTATTTAGCATGCCATGTTCAAACTTTTGCCTGCTCTAGGCTTGCCTGTGCACACATACCTGTTTGACAATCTTGCTACTCAGCCTAGCTTCCAGTTACTTGTTCACTTGTAGCTGTCTGCCTGTGGCCATTTTGGCCTATGCCAACCCAAATAGCACCTAAGGAGGGTCTGATTTGCCTATAAAATGTCTGTAAGATCATTTATCTATAAAACGTTTATAAGACCATTTGTCTATAAAATGTCTATATGATCATTTGCCTATAAAATGTCTATATGTTGCTCAGTTCACATACTTGGGTCAATAAGAGAACTGAAGACATACACACCATCATCATCATCATCATCATCCAGCTTTTTCCCCATCATCACTAAAGTTCTGCTGGGCATGTACTAAGGTCTCCATGTGCAGTTATATCCTGAGCACTGAAGTCACAGGAGGCCTTTGCAAACCTTCTTGGCAAGGAAGCATGTGCACTTACATTGTTGCATCTGGAGGTGTTTGAAGTGTCTTTTTACCTCCTCTTCTCTCTCTCTCTCTCTCTCTCTCTCTCTCTCTCTCTCTCTCTCTCTGTGTGTGTGTGTGTGTGTGTGTGTGTGTGTGTGTGTGTGTGTGTGTTTCAGTACTTAGGTCTTAGGTTTGTGCCAGCCAGTCTTGGAGTGTGACCTTAGGGCCTCAAGCTCTTGCTTAGCTTTTTCTGCTCAGGTCCACTATTCTACCGTTTCAGTCACTTGTTGGCCTTTAAGAAACACTTCCATCGCTAGAGTGAGGGATCCAATCCTCCGCTTCTCCTTGGTCTTCTGTGGGCCTGACTACAGGGCCCCGTGTGCCCCCAGGAAATCCTTAAGAGCTTGGTGGAACTGAAAACTCCACAGGGGACACTCCCCACACTCTCCTGGCCCGCTGAGACCTCACTAGATTCCAGGACAGGGAACTGGGCGTGGGACTGCTGCAGCTGCCCCTCTGTCATCTCATTCACTGAGCTTTGTGGAATGACAATGTTCACGTGGTGTGTGGGGGGGGGGGAGAGGGAAGATGGAGAGGGGGACAGGCAGGAGAAGGTGCTGGAAGGCCAGGACCCCAGCTGTCTGCAGGTTCAAGGTTGTTCCTGTCCTCTCGGGAGAAACCAGCTGGTGAATGAATGCACAGGAGAGGTTTCCAGAGCCTGTTTGCAGATGGCAGACAGGGGCTGAGGCAGAGGAAGGAAGGCTAGGAGATTCCATACCTTTCAGCTTCTCGGCCAGCAGAGCGGCTTCGTGCTCGGAGTAGTGCATGATGGCCGGCGGGGACGGGGGCCGGAGCCGGTCCTCCTCCAGCTTGCGCCGGTGCCTCTCCTCGCGCGCGCGCATCCGCTGCTTGCATTCCCACTCGTAGAAGTCATCCCTGGCCTGGGCAAAGTCCACGTGCAGGCGGCCAGAATCCTTTTTGTCCGTACTTGACCCTAGCCGCATACGGTAACCTGAGGCAGTGGAGAAAGTGTGGTCACAATAGACACAACTTTTGGTTCAAGCTTCACCCTACCTAAGCAGTTTCTTTGTCTGTGCTCGGGACAGAACATCTTCGCCTAGGAGGTAGAAAGCCTAATGGCTCCTTCCCACCCATCATGAAATACTGCTGAATTAGGCCTGTTACAGATTTGGGGACAAAGATCATTCCGGGAGTGTCTCAGAGAATTTCTTACCATGTATCAATTTATTGTCACCTAGAAGATGACCTCAAGAAAAAAAAGATACTAATTAGGGCCCCCCTTTTTTTTCCCTCTGGTTTTTCAGAAAGCTCTTTTTTGGGGGGAGGGGTTGTTTTGTATTTGGAATTTACCGTAACTTTACTGTATAAGCACTCTTCAATTCTTTCTGGAATGAGGTGGTCTGTGAGTACATAAAGAGCATTTGTGATGTTTAAGGGGATCTACAAAGTAAATGCCAGAACACCTCACTTACAGGGTACTGCTTTATTCCTCTAGGAAAGGCTGCAGTTGAGTTTTCTCTCTGCAGCTGCAAAAGCCACAATTACAAGGGCAATTGTTGTGCAATGTTGTTTCATTTTCACATATCCTCTGGGACACTCAGGAAGATATTTTACCTTCTAGCAAGAGACTGGCTGTTGCCATATTCGCAGCCACACAAATTGTCCATACAACCTTTCAAGGCTTCGGGAATATAAGAGCCCAGAGGTACACACACATACACACACACACACACACACACACACACACACACACACACACACACACAGCCCACACAGTGGACCTAGAACTCTGGGGGAGTTGCTTTGAGCTATCACACTTATAGAGATTTTGAGCAGAAACTTGATCTAAGACATCAACGCAGGCCTGAAACCAGCCAGCCAACTTCAAATGAAGAAGACTTGACTTTGAGGTTGCTCTTCACTTTGGGGTTACTCAGAGTTTCAGAACATAAATTCAGGTCCCAGCAGGAACTCAGCTGCTAGGGGCTGCCAGAGAAGAGAGCAAAATAAGCACTTTTGCCATGTCGGGGCTTTGCAAATGAAATATACAACTGTAAAATGCTGAGTTGTGCTGTGCTGATGTTCAGGAGCTCATGGTAGTTTGGACAGACGATCTGTAGCATTCGAGGTTGAAACGCAGTTGCAAATCCATCTAACAGCCAACTTTTCCCCCAGAGGGGCATTTCACACCTTTGGAAACTTACAAATAAGATACAGATCTCACATCTGATGCTTCCAGCCTCTGAACCCTTCTCCCTCCCAGGTTTCTGCTGTGTATTTTAAAAGGAAAAAAACCATAACCACACTGACCAACCACGCAAACAGCCTCTCATTAATGAGCAGAACGAACAAAGTGGATCAAGGAAAGTGAACAAGTCAGCAGGCCACAGTGATGCACAGAACAGCTGGGCAGAAGGACGGCCTAGGACAAGCCAGCTGTCCAAACTAGCTAAGCACCTTTCCCCTGCTCACGTCCAGAGAATCACTTTCCAGACATTTCTGTACCAGATGAACCTTCTCTTTCACCAAAACATCATCATTACAGCCTTAAAAGAGACCCTGATGAGGCTGAGACTAAAATTAGCTTGGCCGTCAGATGTGAACGCGGTTCTAAAATTAGGCCTTCCAGCTGGGCTTGGGTTTGCAGGAGCTTGATGCAGGAAGGGCAGCCTGTCTCCTTCCTGCCCCTTCAATTAGTCAGCCTTTCATATCCTCTCAGTTCTGATACAGAGGACAGAGGTGATAGAGCTGGGGACTTCCCTGTGTTCAGACAGGGAAGTTGCAGGTGAGGCCTAGGCTGGGCCTTCCTGCTTCTGCAAAAGACAAGGAGCAGTGAAGCTAAAGTAAAGCAACTCCCTTTTGTGTGTCTAAACTGGGGAATGCTCATCTTTGTGAATGTCTTTTTGATTGGGTCTAAACGTTGAATTGTGTTCATGTTGAAAGGAGCTTTGATCTGCTCTAAACCTTTCCTTGAGTAAAGTAGAATAAGCAAAAAGATTTTATTGGTAAGTTATAGTTTAATATAGTGACTAGAATTCAGGTCCCCAGGGCAGGGTTTGCAGAAAAACAAGAATCAATCCTTCTTCCTCACAATGATGGGGTTGTGTTAAGAAAGAACACAATGCAGAATGCTGATTATTTGTTTTACTCTTCCTCACAGTCCTGGTTGGAGAGAGTAATTATTCTGCAGATGAGGCTGGGAGGAAGGGAATCCAGTCAGGGCTTGTGAACTCCAGCATTGCAATCTCCAGGTCCCCACAGTCTGACAACTGCACATGCATTACAACATATCTTTAGGTCTGTTTCCCATTTCTACCAGGGAACACTTCCAGACTTTATTTATATTTCATATTGTAAGTTTACTTGAATAAAGGTTTTTAAGTTCTTCATATTGCTATGTAACTCAAGAAAGTCTCTGAGGTATGGCAACAACCTCGAGGCAATAGAACATCCTGGCTACAGAAGCAGACTGCAGAAATTAAGTAAAACCTGGCAGTCATATTCACACATTTTTTTCCCTATTGTTTTCCCACCTTCACCCATTAATTAGCTTTGCCTCCAGAGTAAGGAGGGATATACGGGATGTATCAGACTAAAAATAGTTTCTGGAACATGAGGGAAGAATTTGTAAGTTAATCTAAAGACAAAAATGCCCTTCTGAAAGCCACACATACACCAACACTCACCTCATTATTCTTAATTTAGGAAAATGACTTGTTGACAGACTCCATATACCTACTTCAACACCCATGAGTGGAAGGCAACCCTACACTTAATTTCACCATCTGTTAAGATCTTGTATAAAATTTGACACCCAAAAACAAGAATGGTGGAGCAGATTTAAAGAGGTGATGATACTGGACCCACCACAGGCCCATGAAATACTTTCCTGCAAAGAACTGATCTTGCATTGGTAGCCCAAGGTGGAGAAAGAGAATTCACTTTTAAAAGACTAAAAGAGAATTCCATCTAATCATGAGTCCTCAGTACTCATAATATTAACTTTTATTTAATAAACACTAGAGCGCATTAATTAAAAACTCAACAGAATTTCTGAAGATTAGATAGTAGGAAATGTCTGCAGTGTGGTATATGAGGTACACTCTTAAGGGTGACAGAGAGAGAGAGAGAAAGAGACAGAGAGAGAGAGAGAGAGAGAGAGAGAGAGAGAGAGAGAGAGAGAGAGAGAGAGAGAGAGGATTCTCACAGCTGAGGGGGAAAAGGCAGTATTTCTCCAGCCTGAAACCCACCAGAACCTTATTATAGACTAAGGCAAAATGGAATAAGCTTACATTAACATCACAAAACATGACAAAATGCCCAGAAAACCACTTATGTAAAGCAAAGTACCAGAAAGGTAAATGGCTTTATCAACCATGAATTCCTCTGCAAAGCGAATGTGACAAAAATTCTTCTTGCTCTTTCGGATAGCTGTAATATCACCACACTGCTCAAAGACTTCTTGAATAATTTCTTCTGTAGCATTCTCTGGTAATCCTCCAACAAACACAGTCTTACACCCAGGAGGTCGTTCTCTTGTGGATGGAGGTGGAAGATCTAACGTCAAAAGGAAACAGAGGGTTTTGGTTTGTTTTGTGTTTTTGTCTTTAATTTCCTGATTTTCTTTTTCCTAGTTCACCTGGCAAAAGTCAGTTTAGTCTGGGTCACAGTCAACTTCTTTTTCTTTTTTTTATTGTTGGGATAATGTATAGAGGGGTTAAGTTACATTCATCAGGTTTTGGTGCATTACTTTCCACACATTGATACCCCTTATCATCTTTTTGTCACCATTTCCCCCCCAGTCCTCCCAATCATCTTGTTATCCCTATTTCCCTTTCCTATTTCAAATAAACAAATAAATGTATATACAATATACAAGGTAACAAAGTGAGACACAGTAACAATATAGATTAGCCATAAGGGCAAAAAAGGAGAAGAGAAATAACATAGTACGTTAAGAACAACAATCACACAGATAAAGCTCTTGTTTCCATATCCTAGAGTTCCTTTCATTTAGTCTCATCCTATTTGTAGGTTATAGTCAACTTCTATAGAAACTTCTATTTTCCTCTCCCCTCCTTCTCCCAACCTTTATTTTTTGTGTTAATTTCTGCACAGCATATCTGTGCTTGTCTGTGAACAAAGGTAATGGACATGTTAGCATAATTTCATTTTTCCTTCATAATACAGCAGCCTAGGAACAGGAGGAGAGGCTTCACAAAGTACAAAACATGACGAAATGACAACGTGAAGAAAAACCTTGGCTTGTTATCTGTTTTGTCTTCTTGCCAGATAAAAAATGCATCACCGTAGAATACAGAAGCGTGACCCAAGAAAGCATGCACAATACTTACTTGGCAAGCAAGATGCTGTGCCTGAGAAAAAATACTTGGTTATTATTTGCATTTAAATGAGCAAACTATCAAATTTGGGGGAGGCTGTATAAGAAGAGAAAATGTATGCTGTCACAACGTTTTATGTAGTTTACATGTAGATTACTAAAGCAATCTCTTAAAAAAAGGCAACATTGATTAATACAAATTTTTAAAAATACTACAATTTTGGTCTATAACCCTAGTTATTTACGGCTAAATTAAAAAAAAGTCCAGCCCATTTATTTCATTAACCATAATAATTCCTTCAAGTAAATGTAATTTGGTCTAGACATCTGGAGATACAGGTACTTCTCTCCTAATTCAGTCCTAAATTCAGACTTTTTCTCCCACAGTTATGAAGATAGATGGAAATCCTTATCTATTTCATACCCTGTTCTCTAGGAAATATTTGACTCTATTGCATATAAGAAGATTCTCAATGCTTGATATGAACCCTTTCATGCTCCATATTGAGTGAGCTCTTGGCAGATGCAAGGATACACCTTGTATATTTGCTCTAATCTAGAGACCTTTCTGTACATGCCTGGGGGAATTACATCTGAAAACAAATACAAGGCAAACTCAAATTTAAAAAATGTTTGAAAATACCAAGCAAAGTATTTCTCAGAAGTGCTACTCACTTGGATTTTGAGGAAAAAGGGTACAACTTTTGCAGTGGATTATTTCTTTGACGACAGCCACTTCCGTTGGTGGTGGAGGTGGTACCAGGCCCAGGCCTGGTATCATTGGGTTAATAGGGGTGATTCCAGTCATCATGTTGAGGCCTGGATCAAAGCTTGGGACACAGACTGAGTCTGCAAAGAAAAACAGAAGGGAGAACCTTAAATCCATTCCCACTGTTGGTTTGGTTATTAACTTGCAAAGATTAGTTGACATTATGCTCCAAGACTTTATTTTCCAAGAATTTCTCCTTGTATCCAGGGTAGAATTATAGAAAACTGTGACAGAAGGGAAAGGAAGAGAGGAGATGAATATAAAACTCGACAAAAAAGAAATCATATTACTTAAAATATTAACATGGCAGAGTACAAAATGATGTACCAGGGAGCTTTACTATTACCATGAATGCGATTTTTTTGTTTGACAATAGTGCATTGTTTACATTGTCTATGATCCAAAATGGGCTGGGAGGTCATTTCCTACTGAAGCGCCTGTGAGATAGCACTTAGCCTGGTTTCTCAAAGGGCCCTCTTGCCCCAGTGACCTAGATTTGAGAAAGTTCAGATGACAAGTGTATTCTTTATGATCACTACTCAGATCCCACCAACCTATTTCTCTCAAAGTAAGGAAAACTTCATTAACAGTGATTATAATTGTAACAACCAGGATTGATACATTCAGGCTTATGAGTAGCTATGTATAATAATGAATTATACTGTTAAGGGGAGCAAGGACTGGCGCCATCCAGAATGCCTGAGTTCCCCCGCCCCATTGTGGAAGGTTAACAATGGTACAGCCCAGCCACCTTGACCTCCCCATCCCCCTATGAGGAGGGCTCTCTGCTTGGGTGGGGAGGGGCCCGGCTTTGTGTGGAGACCTTTCCAATTTGCGCGCCAACTCCAACTAAGGTGATAGGTAAATTCGAACACTGGACTGTGACCCTATTGGCTACCTGCATGTGGCCGGAGCTGGTAATGGTCCCTCTGTGTATGTGACTATCCCATTGGCCACCTGTGTGTGGTCAGGTTCGACCGCATGGGTTTTGCCTTTAAAAACTGCGCGAGAGCCGCTCAGGGTCACAGTGTCAGCTCCCGAGTCTGCACTGTGTCCCTGGCCGGTCAGTTCACCATCTACTTCCCCAATAAATTCACCTTTTTATATGAGACTGTGTCTGTTCTGGTGGGACGTGGAATCCCCACCTGGATGGGTGTGGATCCCCTCCTCTTGACCCCATAACAATACTATATCATCACAGTTTTCTTATTGATCAATAAATGGTGGCTGTACCTTTCTGAAATCTTCTTGCACACAAAGACGATGCAAAAAATTTGAAAGAACAAGTTTAGGTTTTTCACATGGAACACTATGTTCTTTTTATTTTTATTTATTTTTTTTTGCCAGTCCTGGGCTTGAGCTCAGGGCCTGAGCACTGTCCTTGGACTTTCTCAAGGTTAGAGCTCTACCACTTGCGCCTCAGCACCACTTCTGGCTTTTTTCTATATGTGGTACCGAGGAATCGAACCCGGGTCTTCATGCATGCTAGGCAAGCACTTTAACCACTAGGCCAAACTCCCGGCCCCATATTTATTTTTAATTTTATTATTTTTGTGCCTGTCTTGAGCTTAAACCCAGGGCCTAAGCACAGTCCTTGGGCTTTCTTAAATCTAGAGCTCTACCACTGAGCCCACTGTACCATTTCTGGCTTTTTTCTATGTATGTGGTTCTGAGCAACTGAACCCAGGTCTTTGTGCATGCTAGGCAAGCACTCTCCCACTAGGCCAAATTCCTGGCCTCTTTTTATGATTATTTTTTTAATGGTAAGAGTGGGGTCATTTTTAGTAGCAGGTTTTCTTCTCAGGTGGAGTCCACAATAAAAAGGCAATAAGCAAATAGCCACACTCCTTTTATAACTGCCTTTCAGGATGCTTCATTCCTTTTGGACCCAACAGATTTAGCCATTTTTTTCAAACTTTATAGTTCATTTGGCCACCATCCAGAGAGCTGCAGAAAATAGCTAATTTTCAGACAAAGTTTCCACAGTTACTCCTCCTCACTGGTAAAGCTCTTTGTAAAATGACTTCTCCAGAATCTACATCTTCCACTACAAAGTGTACGGTGCATGCGGTAGTTGTGACTCCAGCTTCCAGAACTTGCTGATGAGCATTTGCATCCGTAAGTGAAGGGAGCAAGGATGGGTGGATAGTGAATGAACTAAATTCTTTTTAAATGTGATAATGAAACAAGTCATCTCAAAGGTGGTGTAACAATTTTTTTCTTTTTTTCTTTCTATTATCGAAAAAGATAAAAGATGACATATTTGCAAGGATGAGAAAAGAAGAATCAGAATCATTAATAATTCTGTGGGAATGTAAATAAATATAGTCATTATTGGAAACAGTTAAAAATAGAACTATTTTATGATTCAGTCATTCAACTGCTAAGTATAAAGCTAAAAAAATATAATTAGTATGTCAGACATTTGCACTGACAGGTTCACTGCAGCACTAATAAAGGAATCAACCTGAAAAGGAACTGCTATATGAATATGGAATATAATTCAGAAATATAAAAGAAGGAAACCTCTTTTTACTTGTGACAATAGAGTTGAGCATGGAGGATAAGATACTAAGTGAAATAATTGAGGTACAGAAAGACAGATCTGGTTTTTTTTTTTGAAATCTGAGAGAAAGAAAGAAAGAGACAAAAAAGAAAAAAAGAAAGAAAGAAAGAAAGAAAGAAGAAGTAGAGAGAAGACTGTTTACAGGAGACTGTGCTGGGTGGACAGAAGTGTGGTAGAACCATGGTAGTCAAAAGAATGAATAATTACAGTTAGGTAGAATGATTATTTCAAATCAGTTGCAGGGGATAGTAGCTATAGATACTGATAATGTATTACATTCTTGAAAAATGTAGAGAGCAGATGTTTGGTGCTTTTGCCAAGAGAGGTGATACCTTTGGCAATTAGCTAGATTTAATCATTCTTTAATGAGTATATATATGTCCAAGGATCATACTATATATGATAAATGCATACAATCTTGTCAATGAAAAAAAGTAAACATTTTCTAATAGCAGGAGTTGTTAAAAATATGCTGCATTTGGACATTTATTATTTGGACAGTTGTAAGACATTTATTCCTAAGAGGTTTTCAGTCTGCATGAAACAGTATTCTCTTTGATGGCATGGCAAGGTCCCCAGGTAGATAGGCAAGAGTACAGGAAAGGCCTACAGAGGGTATGGAGACCCTTGACTGGTCAGTAAGGAAGAAACTTCCTTCTTGGAGCTTATTCTCCTATCTTCTTTCTCCTCGGGTTAGATCATTCCTGCTCTTTTCATGCTCTTCATTTCTTTGGGTTTCTCTTGTGCAGCCTGTGCCTTAGCCCTCTGCATGGTTTTATTCTCACATATTTGCCCTAAATGACTGGGTATGCTCAGAGGCAGTGACAGCTAACACTTAGTAACATTTACTGTAAAACTCAGATGACAAAGAGGATTTACAAAACCTTTTCTTTTCTAGGAAAGGTGCATGACATTCTCTTAGCTACTTTTGCCACCCCTCCTCTAAATGAACAGACAAAATAGTGAGATCTTAATCTGTAAACCCAAGGGAAAATGTGTCCCAGTTACTAGAAACTCCAGTTAAGTTGATGGCATGCTAGTAGAGTTCAGTAAAAGCTTCTGTTTTTTGTTTTTTTCTTTTTAAATTGTGTGTGTGTGTGTGTGTGTGTGTGTGTGTGTGTGTGTGTGTGTGAAAACAGCCCTAAATGTGTTAAGTGCCAACTAAGTATTTTCTTTCAAGATGGTCATGGCTCTGAGTGTCATAATCTGGGACAGAAGAATGCTTGATTACATTCTGCCTAGAAGCATCAGCATGCCAGGACTCTGGGATTTTGGGCCAATATTGTCTGCAATAGCATGATGTACAAAGAAGATTTAGTAGTGACAAGGACAAGACTCATGGCTCTCATGATTCATTAAATCCTCATAAAATTTCCCTGGTATTATTCTTATTTTATGAATTAAAAAATTAATACATCTGGGTGCCAGTGGCTCGTGTCTGCAATCCTACCTACTCAGAAAGCTGAGATCTAAGGATTGTGGTTTGAAGCCAGCCCGGACAGCAAAGTCATTGAGACTCTTATGTAAATTTAACTGCCACATAAAAGTCTGAAGTAAAGCTGTGGCTCAAGTGGTAGAGCACTAGCCTAGCACCAGCACTAACAAAAGAAGCTCAGGGACACTGCCCAGGCCCTGAGTTCAAGCACTAAGACTGGAAAAAAAAATTAACGCTTAAAGTACATATAAATATATTTTCCCACATCTCAAAGGAAACAAATGGCAGGATCAGGACTAAGAACCCAGTCTCTTCTTCGTTATTTAAACATGGAAAAACATGACTATTACAAAGTTTCCACTTAAAATAACCCAACTCCATTAGTCATCTATTTCCCCAAAGTTTATCCTGTTGGCCCACATGCCAATTATGAAGAAGTTCCAGAGGCTTTTGACATATAATTACTGAAATAATACACTAGCTTCCAGGGTGAACACATTAGAAACTACAGACAGTAGCTATGGGACTATTGTAGGTCCTGCACTCTTCATTTGATCTCATTCTGTACATAGGCTTCATATTGTTCATTCCTGGCCTGGCTCTCACTATTCTTTGCCAACACAGGATGATTTAAGGATGAAACCATGCAGGACTACAAACCCTGAAATGTGAGTCCTGTACATTATTGTATGCAGATGTTTCCCACAAATGAGATGAGAAGACAGCCACTTGCATTCTCCCTTAGTCCTAACAGATGCTCATTTCTCCGTCTGCAGGCCAAATAAATAAATACACATTCATAAAGGGGTTCAAAAGAGTATTTCTGAGCAAAATGCTTTAATTTACAGCAAAACTTCCTTTGCCTGTTCTGAGACACCAATAGAAGAAGAGAGTAGGAGGTTTAATGAAATCTGCACGGTGCATGCAGTAGCTTGAAAAGTGCCCACAAAGGAATTAACACCTAAATTATGTGAGAACTCAAAGGATCTGAGATTCAGTATTTGAGCACAGGACAGAAGGAGGGATTAACCATTTTTTTGTCTTAAAGAAGAGACCATCATTTTTTTTAACAATTAGGAAAAGATGGAAACTATTTTCTCCAATAGCACAACAAAGATTATGGACTAACTCATGAAAGTCAAGGCAGAAACTTTGAAATATGTAAAGACTCATTGTTAGGAAGCCTGAGGTAAAGGAAATGTAGATGTGAAGAGCCAGCTCCTAGTTGGTTGGGTAGCTCTACACCTGTGAACATCAGAGATCTTGAGATGTCATTGCACTCTGGGTAAAGGAAGACAGTGTACATTGCAGCATGAAAGGATCCAGTCAAGTAGATAGTGGAATTTCCTTTTAGAAAGCATAGGAGAGAAAGGTATGTCTACCGGAGGCCATGGCTTATCTTCCTCCTTCTGCTGTGGCTGGCTCCAAGCAGAGAGAGGAGGCAACCCTCAGCTCTGGTTCTACTGGAGAAGGCAAGAACTATAGGAGAAGTCTAGTTTATTGATTTATATTCCAGTTTTGGACCAAGAAAGAAGCATTTTTCAGAGGGCTATTTGAGGGGTTTGTGTTTAGGATTTTAGAGAGATGGGAGCTGAATTAGATTTTCTATACATGTATTCATCCATCAGGTACTTCTTGGGCATTTACTATTACCAGGATCTGAATCCTATGGGTAACTATATGAATTCCTCAAGAATAAAGTTTGGGCTTCAGGCAAATGGCCTTCCAGGAAGGAAATGACCTTCAGAGTTATGAAAAGCCTGGGGAACCCCAAATAACTTGCCATGGTTATTGTGGTGTGCATGTGACCAGGAGCTCATGAGCTGGAGGCATCTTGCAGACCAGACAGGGTCTTGGCCAGGCAAGATATAAGTTTCTAGCTGCTTCTCACTAAAATGGCAGCCTGTACAGGTCAGTGGTGTGCTCTGCCAGCCAGACTGTTCAAGGTCTATGATACTCTCCATTTGTCCTTTCTCTTTGTGTGCTACCCTTGAGCAGGGTATATTAATCCTGTTCCATCCTTTCTGATGGAAATCTTGGTAAAAAGAGTCTCCTGTTTTGAGATGAAATAAGAGTTCCCACTACAAAGAAAGGCAGATGGGGCCTTTTGCCAGTCAAGGCTGCACATAAGTAGGTCAGGTGAGAACAGGAAAGCCAGACTGGGGCTAAAGGGAAAGAGACAAGTTGTCAGTGCCAGGAAAAAGTCTGGTCCAGACAGCAGAACACAGTGTTCCAAGAGAATAATAAGAGCAAAGAGAGAGCAGTCAGGGTAAATGGGGTAGCATCTCAGGGCTTATCCTAAGCAAATGGCTCCTGACAAATGGCTAAGTATACAAATGGTCGGTTGTAGGCAGTACAATGTCTAGCTGTGTGGTGGCACCAGGGCAATGCCTCTTTGCAAGTCACAGAGTCCCACATCCCTGTCCAGGCTTTTTGACTCAGACTATGGAAAATAACTATTGGCCATGACATCTCCGGCTCACAGGTTGAGAATTTACCCTTAGACTGGAGGAGCAAGACACAGACTCCAAATAGCAGAACAAAGTCCCACTGAAGG
Source organism: Megascapheus bottae (assembly GCF_031878675.1). Lineage (NCBI taxonomy): Eukaryota > Metazoa > Chordata > Mammalia > Rodentia > Geomyidae > Megascapheus > Megascapheus bottae. Next base: position 40,360,493 of record NC_143519.1, read on the forward strand.
TGGTAGACAGCTCGCTCCTTAGACACAGAGCATGGGGCAGAGCACAATGTCCAAAGGGCTGTAGTGTCCCAGAAGGTGGGGCTTCTGGGGTTTTCCTCCTGCCTGAGGCCAGAGACAAACATAGGCCCAGAAAGAGACTTTGTAACCAAATAACTAGAACTTGTGCAAGTCAGAAAGACAGGCTAGAGAGGCCCTGGAAAACATGCAATAGCATCTCTCCTTCCTCTAGCAGAGTTATTGACTTAAAATATAACCCGTTACCACTTTCCTCCACAAAGAAGCCACGTGATACCCAAGGGCATTTGCTGGCTGGCAGTTTTGGATGGAGAGACTTTCTCAGAGTAGTCTCTAACTGGAACTGACAAGGCTGCTCTTCTATACTGTCGTGAAGTGCACGAACTGTTAAAGTAATGGTTCTTTTTATTCCATGTTTGTCTTTTTCTCAAACCTTCTTTAAAAGCTATTTTGCAAAAAGCAGAGGAAAAGTCATTTTTCAAAAAGAAATCTTCAAGTCAAGGGGTGCTAAAAGGTTGGCCAGTTTTTTAACCTCTCTGGGCTTTGGCGTGAACAAGAATGTGGATACCAGGTAAATGGCAGCTACTACACAGGCAGCTTCATGATCATCTGGTAAAAGCTTATTCATGTGTGAAGAGTCCATGTTGAAGACACACAGACAGACCTGAGACCAGATCCAGGGTCTGCCGTGCATGGGCTGTATGGCTGTGAAATATTGAACTAACCTTTTTAAACTTCAAATACAAAACTGGAAAATATAGAGAATAGGTATTATTTAATACTCTTGTGAAAAACAAAATGGGATTTTAAAAAATGTTTAGTATATCCTGAAAAGGGAAGTCTCAATACACAGCAATGGCTGCATAATACACTGACAAATGTATTTATAAAACATTTTTATGTAACCTTATATACATCATTAACATTGAATGCACATAAAAACTCATAGAAATGATAATGAAGTACTTCTACAAACATGGAGCACTGACAAGATGTTTTGTTGGATGTAAATATGAGTCCTACTTTCATGGATGTGACAGGCAATGATTGAAAACAATAGACTATGAAAATATAATACACCACCTGCTGTGAGATATTAAAATAAGCGGCACTATAAAGGTGCATGACCACAAGAAAGAGTATTATAAAGTAAGAGATGTGTCTCCTCACAAAAGGTAGTAGAGTGCCTAAGCCCGTGTACCATTAAATGCCTTCATTTGGAAAAGGGCCTCTGTGAATATAATCAAGCTAAATTGAGGTGCTACTGGACTAGAGTGAACCTAGCTAACTTGATGTGTGTTCTTATAAGAAGAAAAGAATAGAGAAATGATGGAAACAGAGAGAATGCCATGTAATGACCAAAGTGCAACTGCAAGTCCAGGATCCACAAGGACAAGCAGCAGACAAGGAGGAAAGAGAAAGGCATGAGCCATGTTTTCTCTAGAGTCAGCACAGAAGACGTGGCCCTGCAGACGTCACAGTTTCAGATATCTGGCCACAAGAACCGAGAGAGAACACATTTCTGCTATTTTAAAGTATTTGGTTTGCTGTGGCAGCCCTAGCCAAGCCAGGTGAGGTGAGGAAAGAGGGGAGGCCAGGGTTGGGGGAAGGATCCTGAGTGAAGTTTGAGCTGACCTGTTTCTTTAAAAAAATGACTTCTAAAAAAAAAAAAAGATGACTTCTAGATATACAATGGACAGGGACAAAAGGTAGCCCTTAAATTTTCTTACTGGGATCTAAATACAAAGGTATTCTCTTAAATGAAATGTTCCAAACCAGGTCCCAGGAGGCAGAATTGCTCTTAGGTTTTCCCTTTTGAAAGCGAGGCTGAAAAAAAAAAAAAACAGCAACAAACCCTGAAGACTGCTATGGATTTGCTGAGAACAAATCAGCTGCACAGATTACACGTTAACATAACAGTGTACTTTATAAGATAAGTGAATGTCTACAAGCCGGATCTTTAAGAAAGTGAAATTGAAAATGCGCCTGTGATCTTTCCAGAGAGATCCAAAGGCAGAGAGGTATGTTTTCCATTTAAACCCAAGATGTATATCCTGAGTGTGCTCTGGGAACGGTGCTATGCATGCTTTATAAACAAAGACCTCATTCCATCAATAACATCCAGTGTTTCCTTGACTGGGGTTATAGTACCAGTGAATGGGAAAGCAGCTCTCGACAGCTAGTTTAAGTATTCTTGACTTAGGTGAGGAGATTTGTGTCCATGCTTGAAAATATGACATGACACAAAGTGAAGACAATTTCAAAGCTTCTGACCAAAACTGGCAGAGAGGAGAACTGCTTGCTCAAAGAAGCCTGCCAGATCCTTCTAGCAACCAGCCCCAGGCTCAGGGGATCTTTGATGAGGCCTCACTTCTGGCTCCACACTTTCTTTGCCAGGTCCACATTCCTAACACGGGCTGGTGAAGTATCTGACACCCGTTGCCACAGGTATCAAAATATTATTTTCTTCTGGCAAGTGCCTGGAGCTTGGGCTTGGTACTGAGAACCAGGCCTCATCAACTCTTATTGTCTGGGTACATGGTTATTTTTCAGCTGCCACCAAGATATTGCTTTTAATAATTCCTCTCTTTGTCTTTGCCTCAAATGTGCCATAGGCTTTGGGCTCAGGATTGTACACCCTACCGTATGTGATTTGCAGAAACATGTGTGTGTGTGTGTGTGTGTGTGTGTATGTGTGTGTATACAAATCCACTTAGAATCTTTTTTTTTTTTACCACAGCATTTATTTCTTTTCAATCTTGCATTGTTGATTTCCAGTTTTGAGAAAGAGACTTTGAGAGACAGACTTACACACCCAGGTGTGCACATGAATGAGTTATTCTTACCTCCTCGCACTGTAATCGCAGGTATGCTACATCATTTCCCTGCTCTGTAACCACCTGGCATTTTTCCTTGTTTCTCTGCATTGTCTGATGTCATCCATAGCAAATTGTACAGGGAGCCCTGGAACCTGTTTCCCCATGCCTAATAAGCACCTCTGAGCAGTTTATATAACTCAAGTTCTTGGCTATTTCTTTTCTGGCCACCACCCTTCCTTTCAGTTTCTAACTTAAATTTTCTGTAAGTGATGACGACATGCTAAAACCCACTTAAATTTTCTGTAAGTGATGACGATATGCTAAAACCCACTTAGAGAGCCTGGCCCTTGAAATGATTTATAGATCATCTTGTTCATTCTTACAGCTAATTTAGGTTCTCATTAGCACTCATCTGCAGTTCTGAGAAGGACTTTTTGTCCCCTAAATCTGTAGCTTCTATGTCTTCCTCCCTGTCTCTCTCCCTGCCCTCCTCCCACTCCTCTCCTTCTTTTATCTAGTCCCTTCCCATGGAAGCCTTCAGGAAAACCTATGAGACTCAGGAGAACAGGCCCTAATTGGAGTCTTTAAATGACTTCTTTCAAACTTCTCATTAGCCAAGGATTATTTTTAAACTATTTATGTATTTATTTATTTATTTCCTTACTTGTTTTTAGCAGTCCTGGGGCTTGAACTCAGGGCTTGGGCACTGCCCCTAAGCTTCTTTTGCTCAAGGCTAGACCTCTACCACTTGAACCACAGAACTATTTCCAGATTTTTCTGTGTATGTGGTACTGAGGAATTGAACCCAGTGCTTCATGCATGCTAAGTAAGCATTATTCCACTAAGTCAATTCCCAGCTCATCCAATGATTAATTATTTCTCTGATGTTATGTGACCTTGTACATTTGGATCTTCACATAATGATTGAGGGAGGTGGGAGATAAAAAGACAGATGAGCTCTCGCTATTTTCTACTTTGTCCAAACTGACAAGCTCATGATGATAGAATAACACTAATGACAAAACAAAACAAAACAAAAAAAACTTTTGAATCTTGGGAAATGTCTGAGTATTCAATCAGACACCTAAGAAATACTTTAAAAATTTTTACCTATCTATTTATACTTTGATTTGTCTTTATTAGGACATCGACATATTGTAATTACAGTGAAAAGACTAAGTAATTCATGTCAGTAGGTTCCTTTTACATGCCAATATAGCTTTGTTTGAAGTTAAGATGACAGGCTGCTATTGTTCAGTGATTTACAGCTCATGACAGCTGACCATGACAGTAGAGACTAGTGTTCTAGAGCATGTCAGTGTCTGTATAGGGTTCTTCTCTTTGAAACCTAATTGTTGTCAAAACACTGTTCAGGAACTGAACATATCACTGTATTTCTCAAGTTCAGTTTACAAGAGCATCTGACAACATCTCATAACTTCAACATCTCATAAAATTTAAGGAAAAGAAAAACTTATTCAATATTTAACTTCAAGGAAAACATTCCAGTCATATTATATTAAACAATTTATATAGATTTCAACTTAAATGTATTGCTACAAGGGGTGGAGGTAGCATGGAACTTGTCTCTTTAAATAAGATCAGCATGGAGTTGTAGCCTTGGAGAGAAAAGGTAAACACATCAGGAGTTCTCCTGAGGGAAAATGCAGATCGTGTGTAGATTTCCAATCATAGATCCTCCTCATACTTCTTTAGCTTTACTTCTAGACTACAGGGGTAAGGAGAGTCATGTGACCTCAAGGTCCAGCACTGTCCTTGTCACAGAGTATCACGTTTTAATTCATGGATAAGTGAACGAAAGAAACAATGACATTTACAGAATTTACAAGAGAAAAATACATTTGTTTATTCACTCCACAAGGTCACTGCATAAATTCACATATGATTCTAAGAAATCATTATCTGGCATAATTTACCTTATTACCTGGGCAGTAACAGCCATAAGGGCTTCTTCTTATTGCTGTTGCTTATCCCAGTAATACCACTGAGAAAGGATTCTGTTCCTGCGCTGGGCAGGCAGTGGGAGTACAAGGCACGTGGAGAGAGGGTGGTCCAAGATCTCATAGGAAGGACTAGTCTTCATGTACTCATTGAAAGGTACCTGAAAGTCAGACCTCTTACTCTCCCACCAGCTCAGAGCTACACGAACAGACTTGACCTTAAAGGGAGGGAGAGGAACAGGAGGATGTGTAGTCTCATTTAAATCCAAAGTTACTTCCTATAAGTCAGTTTGGTAGAGTTTGTAAAACTCAAGGTAGGATAAATTATCTCTTGCTACAGGGAATACTTCAGTCTAGTAGAGGCCTAGGTAACATGTTACCCAGTCAAAATAAATTAAATGTAACTTGTGATAGACAAAGTGCCTTTTTGGCGTGCATAAAAAACTGGGTTTATTCCCTGAATCAAAATAGCTAGCTAGCTAGATTATAATTAAAATTTAAGAGAAGGAAGGGGCTAGGAGTTTGGCCTAGTGGTTAAAGTGCTTGCCTAGCATGCATGAAAACCCGGGTTCGATTCCTCGGTACCACATACATAGAAAAAAGCCGGAAGTGGTGCTGAGGCTCAAGTGGTAGAACTCTAGCCTTGAGAAAGCCCAAGAACAGTGATCAGGCCCTGAGCTCAAGCCCAGGATTGGCAAAAAATAATTAACAGAAGGAAGCATAAGTCAAATACATTTCATAGAATCTCTAATTCCATATTGGAATCAGTTAAAACAAAAATAAAGATGAGGGCAATAAACTATAAAGTATGGCTGGAAGAGAAGAAGTTGGAGGAAATAAATAGCATTAAGTATGGGAAAAAGAAGCTGGGCACTAGTGATTCATGCCTGTAATTGTAGCTATGATATCTAAGGATTGTAGTTCAAAACTAGCCCAAAAAGGAAAGACTGTGAGATTCTTATCTCCAATTAGCCACCAAAATGCTGAAAGTCAAGTTATAGTTCAAGAGGTAGAGTGCTAGCTTTGAGGGGAAAAAAAAAGCTAGGAAAGTACCTAGGCCCAGAGTTCAAGCTCTGGGACTGGCACAAAAACAAAACCAAAAGAATGGGAAAAAGAGAGAAATCTGAGGAAAGAATCTCCCACAGATGGAACAGAGTTTGCATCCAAGGTTCAAGGGAGACACTCTCCCCTAAGTTATTGCTGTGACTGCCTGGACTCCTAGTTCTTAATCTACAGAGAACTAGAGGAATTCTACCCTGATATGATTCTAAGGATTGAATGAGTTCAAATATGCTAATAGCTTCAGAGTGTGCCTGGCATAAGGGAAATGTCTGATACACATGAACTATACTTTGGTAATGAAAATTATATTACATCTGAGTATATACATCTATATTTGTAGATGTACGCACATGTATGTGTCTGTATGTTACAATATGTATGTGCCACAAGCTGGTTTAGTATCCTTTCTTTTAAAAAAGTATCACAATTCTCCTGTTATTCTTTAAGCTATTGCTTTATTATGTATTTTGATTTCGAGCTGACTAGATAGAAATTAGAAGGTTTTTTTATGATGACAATTGAAGATACCTATAATTTCCCTAAGGGAGAATGTTCTCCTAGGGGCTGAGTAATAAAAAAACTGTCCCAGAACTTGCAATGTTTTCTGTTATTTGAAGGAAGAATTGAAGATGTGTGTGTGTGTGTGTGTGTGTGTGTGTGTGTGTGTGTGCGTGTGTGTGTTTATCTACCAAAAGGATAAGCTGTTACCTTAAACTCTTCAGGGGAGCACATTCCTATCTTTGACACATTGTTATTCCCATAAGCCTAGTTTTACCTTTTGCAGTGCATTTTATTCTCCCAGCCGTCATCCAGCCTATGCGCACACACACACACACACACACACACACACACACACACACACACACACACACACGTGCGGGCACACACACATGAGGGCTGTATTGGAAACACCTGTGCCCAACCCTTACTCTCCTATAGCCCATCATTCTTGGTGAAATTTTGAGCAATCCCCATAGCTATGTTTTCAGAGAAATAAGCTAAGGTGGAATATTGTAACTAGCAAATTACCATTTGAAGCTAATTTCATCTTTTGGGCTGAGAGTGAGGTACTTTGGAAAACAGTCCTCAGTGACTTGTTGACAAGACTTTTTTTTTCCACCATCAACACCTCATCATTAGAAACTCCAAGGACTAATTTCCTGCATGAAAGACAAACACATAACATCTCCCCTTCCCTGTGGAGGTTCCAAGGTCAGCGCCAGATCATCACCCAGAATTCTTTTCTAAATGGTTTTCTGCTAAGTTAAATCATCAAAGAACATTTTTGTTCTTCATTCGTGGGCAGTCCTTCCATGCTTATTCCCAGAAGCACTGGGCTTTGCATGGTTCCCCAGACTTTCTGCAGTCATGCTTTGGTCTCAATAGGCTGTTCCTCTTTACATCCCTTTAAGATTTTACCTCCTTCACAGATGGATAGAGACACTAAGGCTTGCAAGTCTGAGGGCATTTCCCCTCACCAAGATGGCCCATTCTGTCCTAACCTAGCGAACGTCTACTGGCCTGCTGTCTTCAGGGTAGCCGGAGGTAACTACACAGGGCTGAGAAAACCAGAGGCACACATAGGGTACTGACAATACCTACTTTAAGATGCTCATTGCAGTCATTTCATGAGTGTCAAACGGTATGATGGACATTTATGTGCCAGCAATTTACAAATAAGGAATCAATACATGAATGTAAATTACAGTTAGGAACTTTTTTTCTATTTCAATGGCCTCTAGGGTGTCAGGGTAGTGCTAAGTGCCTGTTACGAACAGAAAGAGAATTCAATAGATTGCTCAGCATACCCAGTATGCTTTACAGTGTACAGAAGCATGGCAGGTGATAAAAAAAATGAAGGGGGAAGGAGGGAAGAGGCTGTGTATATGTGTGCATGTGCCTGCGTGTGTGTGTGTGTGTGTGTGTGTGTGTGTGTGTGTGTGTGTGTGTGCACTGGTATGGGGACTTGAACTCAGGGTCTGTGTACTGTCCCTTACCATTATTTTTCACACTAGGCTGACGTTCTACTACTTAAAACACAGCTCCACTTCTGGTCTTTTGAAGATAATCTTTATGGGCTTTCCTGCCTGCTCTGTCTTTGAGCCATGATTCCAAAGACCTCAGCTTCCTAGGTAGCTAGGATTATAGACATGAGCACTGGTCCCTGGCTACAGAGTACCTTCTACAGCTGGGGAAATCAGTGGGGTTCACCCCCACATTCCCTTGAGACACATTCCCTTAGTCACCTACAGGGTTGCTAGGCAATGTGCTAAGTGCTGAGGACACAGGAACAAATGAGGACCCTGCTCCCAGCCTAAGTGTTTGGGCCTACACAGAGCAGCACAGGTCACCTGTGCACATGAGCAAATGGCAGCCTACTTCAGGACACAGTCAGAGCCCCAGGCAGCACCCTGAAAGGAGAGTCATACTCTGAATGACCAGGGCCCTGGCCTTTCTTGGTGTCTGTACTTCTCTAGCTATGAACTTGATCACAAGCACAGAGTACTTTGTAAATAAATTTCTAGAGCACCTCTTCAAAACCAGCCATTTTTTTTTTGCCTCAGGTATCCAATTCCTTGGAGGGGAGAGGAATGTCTGGATGTTTTGCTATTTATCTCTATGGTTACTTTCTTCCTTCCCTCAATAGAGGGGCACTGTGGACCACTGGCTTCCTTTGGGAGTGTTTACATCAGCCAGGACCTTGGTGTGGAGTCTGGAGGTTCTAAAGGGTAGATCTGTTGCAAAGGCAGAGAACAAACACTTCATAATCCATATCACTTGTTGCAACAGAAAGAGGAACTATCCCTTTGCCAGAAAAAAGCAAGAAAGAAATGTTAGCTTGGGTGTTCATGTATTTATCAACTATGCTTTCTTGACTATACCAAAACAGATCTTCAGTTTTTTCTTCTTTTTCAAAATACATTTGGTCATTCAAAAGAATTTTCAAAACAGATCACAAAGTTTAACTTCCTCTGTCTCGGAGTGGTGGGGCAGAGGCATGATAAGAGTGAATCATCTTGGTATCGATTTTAGTTGAATTGTTCAACGTTAAACTCAAATTGGATAGAATACATTGTGAGGATGGATCAAGTGTGTGTCAAAGGATTGTTCCCAGGTCTTCTTTGTTTAGTTTTTCCCCCTAATTTTTATTGTTTTTTAAATTTTACTTTTGTTGTAAAGGTGATTATAGAGGGGTTAGGTTATAAAGTCATATAATGAGTACCTTTCTATTTGAACAGTGTCAGCTCTTCCTCATTTTCTTCCAACCCCCCCCCCCAATCTCTTGACTCCTAAACCCACCCACAAAGTTGTAAAGTTCATTTCCAACAGTGTCTAGTGAGTACATCTGCTGAATCCATTCACCCTTTGTCCTACCTTTTCTGTGCTTCCCTCTTCCCTCCTCAAATCAGATAGTTCTCTAATGTTTTAAACAAAGAATCCCATCACCCAAAGTATTCACTGATATCAATTAGCTCCTGTGTATCAAGTGCATTGGCTGCTAGGAATCCAAAGTGGCAAAGACCAGAGTTTGGCTTCATGTATCAAGAAAGTGAGACATAAAAAAATGTACCATGAAGAAAATGATACAGAAGTGCCATGATTCTCCTATGTTCACAAAGCTACAAAGGAGCTGAGAGACTCCTTTCTGATCTTTTTGATTCCAAAGCTCATGACTGCACATATTCCTAGACCCAAATGAACCAACCAGTCATAGTGCCCTCATATGCTCCTCACAAAGTTGGGAGTTCAGAATATGTAACCATTCTGAAAGTCCTCTGACAGCTTCCTACCTCAGCCACTTCTCTCCTTAGGTTTTAAGCCTTCCAAGGGTCTCATTTCAGTTTACCAAGACTGGACATTGGTTTCTTTTCCTTTTATTTATCTTTTTCTTGAGCCTTCTTAGAATGATGCTGGACATGGCAATTGAAGAACCACATAACACTGCTGGCTCAGATAAAATTTGCAGTCAACTTCTGTCTAGCCAGGGCTCCACATCCTATATTTCCGCTATAATTATTTTTGCCAAATTAAAAATGTTAGGGTATTTGAAACTTGAGTCTTTTAACTAGGATATTAGTTATTCCTTTGACATTTGTTACAAATGCAGGTCCCAATAAATCAGACTTTTGCCTGTGTCTCAAAAAAAAATAGTACCATGACTTATTGAGAAACATCTAAAATGAAACCAAAGGCTGACATTATACTCAAGGTACAGGACCAATGCAGTCACAGTAGATGATGACAAGAAAGTGACAGGTGGAAGGGGCAGGCCCTAGCTCTAGAGGACAGTGTTGGAGAAATCCAGTCTGGCAAGCTCCTCGTCCTAGGTGTGCCTCTGCATCTACTGACACGGCAGGACCAGACCAGCAATGAATTGCTTTACTCTAAAAACCCAGAGAAGTCGAGTTGGAAGGATCCATGGCAGATCATTCTTGCCAAGTCCTAGGCCACTCCAACCAATCTCTCATTACCTTTCCCTCAATACCTTCCTGGGTAGGTATTTTTACATGGCTGTGGATGCCACCTTCCTGTCACAGTCCTAAGAGACAGTCTAGAAAGCCAGCTTGTAGACAGGGGGCTTCCATTCTTTCACTACCTCCCACTTGTAATTCTTTGAAGATTTTTCCCTAGAAGTAGTATTTCTGGGTATAGCTCTTTCCTTTTCTGCGGTGAGTTACTCTGTAAGTAAAAAAGTCTGCCACTGGCAAAGTACTGTAGTTGATCTGGTCGACCCTCAGTGGAGCATAAAAGAAGGTGTGGGAGGGGAAAAGTACTGTTCTCAGTACTTACAAAGCTACAAGGTATGTTTCCATACCTTACCCCACTCATTCATCAAGATCACAGTGCATGAGAGAGCAATGGGAACACTCAAGCCCAGATTCAGCTAGACATACCAACCAAGCTCAAGTCCAGATCGGTCTGATTGCGCAGTTTTTCTTTTTGTTTTGTTTTTGGTGGGTCATGGGGCTTGAACTTGGCCTGGGTGCTGTCCCTGAGCTCTTCAGCTCAAGGCTCCTCCCTACCTTTGAGTCAAGCCCCATTTCTCATTTTCTAGGGGTTAATTGGAGATAAGAGTCTCAGGTCCTTTTGTGCCGGGGCTGACTTTGAACTTTTATCCTCATATCTCAGCCTCCTGAGCAGCTAGGATTACAGGCTTGAGCCACCCCGCCCGGCTGCACAGCTTTTTGTGTGCCACCAGGTGTGCCAATGATAAAAGCCTAAGTTGGATGGATTATGGGGTTTAGCCACTAACAAAAACAGGACTGACCTTTAACTGGCACACACCAGTATGGCCATATCACTACTTCAGGACAGCAACTGTTCAGTGGCCAGAACCTATCAGTTTTTAAATATTTGGGTATCATTGTTGCCATGTCAAAATAAAATACGTGGCAAATAACAGATATTTTGACTTCTGACCTAGGCAGAGTAAACTGTGCCTGGATATGCACTACCATCTGAAATAAATAAAAAGCTAGATAAGATACCTGAAATGTGGTTTTCAGATATTGGTTACCAGGCAATGCAAGATCATGATTTCCAGGAAAAGAAGCAAAAGTAGGTATGATTGTTCCAGCTTACTGTTTCCTCACTATAGCACTGACCACAGACTGCTTTGATCTCATATCACAAAGCTTCATTATGTATAATAACTCAAACATATCTAGAATAGATCTCAAGGATATTCTTGGGCACACAAAAAATGTTAGCTTAACAACAGAAAATTTACAACATTTAGCAACCAAGCAAAAACTAACATGTGTGACATGCTAATCTTCAAACCTCTGAACATCTTACTTTATACATCAAAGAAAATTAGGGATTCAGATGGCATTAAGATTGATAATCATCTGATTTTCTCAGAGATTATTTTGAATTATTCTAGGTGATCCCCTATGATCACCAGTGTCCTTAAAGGGAAATAAAAAGCAGAAGACAAATAGAAAATAATTAGTTATAAGAAGGATTTTAAACACCTTTGTTGGCTTTAATAATACATGACAAAGGATGAAGGCATCCTTTTTAAGGAAAAACAAAGAAAGACAACCCAGATACCATTATTTTAGCCTGGCGAAATCTGCATAGATTTATAACCAATACAACTGTAAGATAATAAATCTTTGTTTTTTAAGACACTAACAATTGTGGTTAATTGTTATAGTAAGTTAACATATGATACGCCATATACAAAAAAATCAGGACAGATGACTCAGAATACAGAAAAAAACAATAAAAACAAAACCACAAATTATAGTGATGACAGAGTCAGTTGACATGAATATAAAATGATCAACTGCATTTAAGAAGGTGGAAGAGAGACTAAATGTGAAATGAAATATTTTTAAAGGATTCAGAGTGAATTTATAGAGATAAATACAATGTATGAGATGAAAATAGCTACATAAATTAAGTGCATACTACATCTTTTAAATTACTGAACTTGAAGAGCAACAATAAGAATTCCTCAAAATGAAGCACATACACACAGAAACAGAACAGAACAGGAAAACAGTAAGAAGAAACAAACAGATAATAAAAGAGCTATTAGACAAACTCAAGCAATCTTTTATATTTATAATTAAATTTCCTGATAAAGGGTAAAGATTAAAAAATTGAAGAAATAAAGGCTGAGACTTAAATTCATGTATCAAAGAAACTCAAGAATATAGAACACAAGAAATATTAATTTTAAAAGGTATATGAAAACACATTAGAAAAAAGTTTCTTAAAACTAATGATAAAAATCAATCTTGTATAATCATTGAGAAAAAATTTCTATTTACAAACAGAGGAACACAGAAGTAAGAGCTTACTGGTGGTTGAGAAAATGTAAACTTGTAGACACCAATAGTATCATTAAAGAACTAAAAGAGAAAAAGAAAATTAGTAATAAAGATTCCATACACAGTGAAACTAAATTTAAACAATTAAACCTTCAGAAAGAGATTTTTCACATGAGATGACAGAATCTATCACCAGCATATTGCATTATAAGAAATATTTTCAAGTGGACAGATGGAACACAATTATTGTACAAAGAAATTTTAACTGTTAATTAGAAAGAATAGTAATATATCATTAGAAGAGAAATGAAAAGACGTAGAAAAAAATATGTTAGGTGAAGGAAGTAAGGCCCAGTGAAACAAAGGTTACATGTTTTCCCTCAAATGTGGAAACTAGAATTACAAACTTGCACACATGTATGTTGAATGGCATATAAGTTTGTACAAAAACATTAACGGAACAATATTAGATTCAAAGGCAAACCCAAATAGCATAATGCCTTACAAAGGCAAAGTATAAATTCAAACACGTACCCAACAGGAAACAGATCTTTAAAATGGGTTATGTATGGTAAAGAAAAAGGGGTAGACAAATGAAGAGGAGAAAGGGGGATAATGTAGTCAAGAATTCAATGTACAACCAACAAAATTAAGAAGAAGAGCACAGGATGGGTAGGAGGGAGGAGAAAGCATGTTGAAAGGCGTGACCCTGACATAGGTCTGCGCACTCATTAAATGGTAACTGCTTCGTAAAACTATTTAAAGATGATAAAATAAAATTTTACAAAAAATATTTTAAAAAGAAATCTTTCAGGAAGAGAAAAATTATATAAGATGTAAATCTTGATAAATGGTACATATGTGGCTTAATATAAACCTTTTGCAACAATGTTTAGCCTCTTTTAAAGATAATGAATTTTTCCATATATTTTTATTGTAATTAATTTACATTATATTCACCAAATAGAGGGTGCATTATTTCACATACTTTGATACCCTTTCTCTTGTCTTGGTCCCCGTTTCCCTTCCCCCTCCCTCGGTCCTTATCTTGTTTTCCCCCCTTCCCTTTCAGATTTCAAATAACCAAATACGCATATATCCAAGATATCAGATAACAAGGTGAAATACTGTAACGATATGGATAACCAAGGGACAGCAAAAGAGATGAGAGATAACATAGTACATTAAGAACAACAATCACTCATTATATGGCTTTTGTTTATATATCCTATATGACCCTATGTATCTAGGTTTTGTTCTATTGTAAATCTCTGCTAAGAGAGCCCAAGATTTCTAATGATTATGACAAATGAGGGAAACCATTGAGCCTATGTTCCTTTGAGTCTGGCTTACTTCACTTAATATGATTTTTTCTAAATCTTTCCATTTCCTTACAAATGGGATGATATCATTTTTTCTGACAGCAGCATAGAATTCCATTGTATATAAATAAATCTTGTTGATCCACTCATCAACTGAGGGACATCTGGGTTGGTTTCATATCTTTGATATGGTAAATAGTGCTGCAATGAACATCGTTGTGCTAGTGAATTTAGTATGTCCTTGTTTCTGGCCAATTGGGTAAATGCCAAGTAGTGGAATTGCTGGGTCATAGGGGAGCTCTATGTTTAGTCTTTTGAGGAACTGCCATACTGCTTTTCATAGTGGCTGAAAGAGTTTGCACTCCCACCAACAGTGTAGTAGTGATCACTCCTGGCCACATCTCCTCCAGCATCTGTTGTTACTAGATTTCTTGATCATGGCCAGTTTAACTGGAGTGAGGTGGAATCTTAGAGTTTTTTTGATTTGCATTTCTTTTATGGCCAGAGATGTGGAGCATTTCTTCATGTGTCTATAGGCCATTCTTCTTTCTTCTTTAGAGAAGACTCTCTTTAAGTCTTTGGCCCATCTTAATGGGAGGGTTGTTTCTTGGGAGATTACAGTGATTGAATTTTTTGAGCTGTTGATATAGTTTAGATATGAGGCCTTTGTCCGTTGTACGGTTAGTAAAGATCTTCTCCCACTCTGTATGCTTTCTAGTTAATTTGGTAGCTATGTCCTTAGCCATACAGAAGCTCTGCAGTTTAACGCAGTCACACTTATCCAAACTTTCTCTGATTTGTTGTATTTCTTTGTCCTTATTAAGAAAGTTTCGACCTGCGCCAAGGAGGCCTAGTGTATCTCCTATTCCTTCTGTAAAGTTTTCAGAGTGTCAGCTTTTACCTCCAGGTCTTTGATCCATTTGGAGTTAATTCTAGTACAGGGTGACAAAGAAGGATCCAACTTTAGTCTTCTGCATGTGCTTAACCAGTTCTGCCAGCACCACTTGTTGAAGAGACTGTCTTCCTTCCATTTTCTTTTTTTTTGGCTCCCTTATCAAAGATTAGGTGGCCATAGGTCTGTGGATTAATATCTGGCTCCTCAGGTCTATTCTATTGGTCTTCAGGCCTGTTCCTGTGCCAGTTCCAAGCTGTTTTGGTCACTATAGCTCTGTAATAGAGTCTAAAGTTTGGTATTGAAATTCCTCCTGTGCTGTTCTTTCTGCTAAGAATTGTTTTTGCTATACGGGGTTATTTATTATTCCATATGAAATTTGGGATTGCCTCTTCTTTAAAGAATGACATTGGGATATTGATGGGTACTGCATTGAATTTGTAGATAGCCCTTGGCAAGATTGCCATTTTCACGATGTTAATTCTTCCAATCCATTTCCTCAGTTCTGCTTTAATTTCTTTTTTCAGGATTTTAAAGTTTTCATCAAAAAGGTCCTTTGCATTCTTAGTTAATTCCTAGGTACTTTATTTTCTTTGAGGCTGTTGCAAAAGGAGTTGCTTTCCTGATTATTGCCTAGTTCCTTTCATTGTTGGCATATAGGAAGGCAATTGATTTTTGAGGGTTAATGCTATACCCTGCTACTTTGCCAAAGTTTTGAATCAGACCAAGAAGCTTGGGAGTGGAGTCTATAGGGTTCTTTAAATACAGGATCATGTCATCTGCAAAGAGGGAAAGTTTTACTTCCTCTTTTCCTCTTTGTATTCTCTTTATGCTTGCTTCTTGCCTTATTCCTCTGGCTAGGAATTCTAATACTATGTTAAAGAGGAGTGGAGAGAGTGGGCATCCCTGTCTCGTTCCTGATTTTATAGGAAATGGCTTTAGCTTTTTGCCATTAAGTATAATGCTAGCCTTTATTATACTGAGGAATGTTCCATGGATTCCTAGTTTCTCCAGAGCTTTTAGCATAAAGGGATGTTGGATCTTGTCAAATGCCTTTTCTTCATCTATTGAGACCAGCGTGATTCTTATCCCTGCGGAGGTCAGTGCCAGGCTGGATGATGGCTCTGGGCTTGCGCAGGCTCTGTGTGGCTCTGTCTGGAGCTGGCAGGTCTGAGCTGCTGAGAAGCACTGTCTGTTCAGGTTCAGGAGGGAGGCTTTGTCTCCAAGGCAGCTCCAAATGGCTGGCCCGCTCTAGTCTGTCTTCTTGGGCTGGTTTCCTGCCGCCTTTCTCCTGTCTGACTGAGATCTCTCTGGTGCTAAAGCTTACTTAGGATGGATCTTTGGGTATGAACTTTCCCCTAAGATGCTAGAACTGGTATCTTGGGAAGACCTCAGAAAGATTCACATTGAACCGCCATCATCTTCCGCCGATCTCTTAGATAACCAATTTTTTTTAAAAAAGCAAAAATATATTTGAAAAAATGGTGTAACTGTCACAATTAAATAGTACAGAGCATCAAGGCTTAAAATTTAACTGTATGCTGCCTACAAGAAATCCACTTCAAAAGAAGATATAAATAGGCTTAAGAAAACAGTATATCATGCTACTACTAAAAGACAGCTAGAGTGGCAATTAAAATTCCAGGGGAAAATTTCAGACCCTACATATTAATAATTATAAAGTGACATTTCCTAATGCTAGAGATCAATTCATAAGAACACAAAAGAATTACACTGTGTACTAAATATTATATACAATAAAAGTTATAAATGCAGTAAAAGTTAATACAGTAGAAAACTAAAGTCAATCATTACATATTAATAGAAATATCAACAACTGTTTCTTAGTAATAGATAGACCACAAAGCCAAAAAATCAGTAAAACTATAGAATATTTTAAATGAAACTATCCATCAAATTGATGTAGTTGTCCTTTATAAAATGCTTAGTCCAACAATAGCAGAAAGCAAATCTTTTTTTAAATATCCATGGTACAATTATCAAAACAGGCCATATTCTAGTCATAAACCATGCCATCATAAAAGTCTAACAACAAAAATATTTAAAAAATGCTAAGGAAACATGTTTTTTATTTGGCAGGGATGGGGGGCACCAAGAAAGGGCACAGGAATGGAGGAAGGAGGGGTGACCAAAAGCAGTCATTATACTTAATGTAGATTATGTAGGAAATGAACAATGTAACTGATGGGTACAGTCAGGAGGAGGAAAATGGGAGAGAAAGAAGAAAAGGGTGACATTGTCCAAGAAGCATTGTACTCCTACCCTGACTGATGGAATTGTAACCCCTTTGTACAACTACTTAATAACAATTTAAAAAGCAACATGTTTCTTGGATTATAAAGGAATTAAATTAGAAATTATTAAGAGAGAAGTATCTGGAGGACCACCAAATAATTGGAAACTAAGCAACACATTTCTGAATAACCTATAATTCAAAAAGAAGCCAAAAGGGAAATTAAAAACCATTTTGAACTAAATGAAAATACAGCATACAAAACCTCATGGGATACAGCTAAAGAAGTATTTACAGAGAAAATTATGGCACTAAATGCTTACATAAGAAAAGAGGAAAGGTTACAATTCACTGATCATGGTTTATACTTTAAATCACTAGGAAAAAAGTGCAAATTAAGCCTAGTATACAAAAATAAAGAAAACAGTAATCAGAAGAACATTAAATCAGTGAAACACAAAATCAAAAAAACTAAACTAAAAAAATTAACTTAAACCAAATGCTACATCTTTGTGAAGATTTATGCCAGCCATCCATAGAACAAAAGAAGACATAAACTTACTTATGGCAGGCATGAGAAAAGTAATCTAGTTATACATCTTTGTATATAATACATATAAAGGAATACATAAAATATATGAAATACATTTTATATACTATATTATAGGTTATATATAACATTGTATAATACATAATATATAATATATAGCATATTTATATTATATAATTTATGTATTATATAAAAATTTCCTTACACATATTATCTGTAGTGCTGAAAAATAATTCAATATATTTGAAAACTTAGATAAAACAGAATCCTTAAAATACACAATTTGTCAAAGATCATTGAAAGAGAAATAATTTATACAGTTTCACAAGGAAATTTTAAACCCAGAAGACCTTACCAGAGAATTATCCCCAGTAGAAAATTATAGACAATATCCATTATAATTTAACATAAAATTTAGAAAATTGAATCTAATAGTTGATATGGTAAACAGGTAGGGAGCACATGGTTAGTTCAACATTAAATAAAATTAGTCAAAATTACCAAAGTAGTAGACTAAAAAAGGATTAAAAAAGGTCATTTCAATTGATAAAGAAGAAAGATTTGGCAAAATCCATTTATTATTGCAAAGTAAAATTCTGTAGAAAATTCAGTGTAATGAGCAAGGCACACACACATTCACACAAATACACACATTCACACACACACATACACACTTAATGGAATTTCCTCTAAAGAACAGAAATTTATCCATTTTTTGCTTTTTAAAAATATTTTTAATATTTTTAAGTAGTTGTACAAAAAAGTTGCCATTCAACCAAGCCACGTATGAATACAGTGCTTCTTGATCAATGTCACCCCTTTTAATATTCTCACCTATCCATCCTAACCCATCCCTCTCTTCACATTTCTTAACTTTTAGGATATGCGTTGAACTTTTTTTTTGCCATTTAACAAAGTAGTTTATGTGTACAATTCATCTTGATCTGTGTCATCCCTTCAACATTTTGGCCTCCCTTTGACCCATTCCCCTTATTTCTCTCAATTTTGTGGTGTATACAAAGAATTCTCACACTCCCTTGATTCCTCTACCCTTCTCCCCTTGATCCCGAACCTTCCCTCTTACAAGAACCCATTTCCTGGTAATTATTTTGTTGGGCTTTGACTTAGACTTTCTAAAGAATTACACTGTGCAAACTACCCATAGTCTATTAACTGCAGTTAATTCATTTGTAACCACTTACATACCACTCAGTGTGTTTACTTACAGGTTTATAGTCATATTCTAGTATGAGGGGAACCACATGACCTTTTTCTTTCTAGGTCTGGCTTATTTCATTTAATGTAAATTTTTCCATTTTCTTACAAATGGCAGAATATCATTCTGGGTGAGTAGAATTCCATTATCCACTCTTGCTCTTTCTATTCAAGAAGTGATACATTAAATAACACAAATAACTTTCAGAAAAACTATACTGAATGAAGACACTGAGTCTATTTGGCACAATTTATGGAAAACTCTTGAAAATACAAAAGAATTCATGGAGACAGAAAATCAGTGGGTAACTAGGGGTAAGATGGTTAGAAGGTGTCTAAGTATCAGGGAAAGACTAGAAGAATAAGAAATTTTTAGTGTAACTGATATGTTCATTGCCAAAAAGTGATGATTTCACAAGTGTACACATATATAAATACTTATATCAGAATGTATAAATTGAAAATGTATAATTATTATATATCACTTATATTTTACTGAAGCTCTATCTATCTATTTATCTACCTATCTAACTTTTTGTGGGGGGCAGTCTGGGGCTTGAATTCAGGCCTTGGGCACTGTCCCTGAGCCTCTTTGTTCTCAAAGCTAGTATTCTATTACTTGCCCCACAGTACTACTTCCAGAATTTCTGAGTACTCTACTGGAGATGAGGGTCTCATGAACTTTCTTGCCTGGGTTGACTTTGAATTGTGATCCTTAGATCTCAGTCTCCTGAGTACCTAGGTTTATTTTCTGTTTTTTAATTTTTTATTGTCAGAGTAATGTATAGAGGGGGTTGGAGTTACAATCACCAGATAGTAGTAGGTGCATTACTTCTCACACATTGATACTCCTTCACATGTTTTTGTCCCCATTTTCCTCCTCCCATCCCTTCCCAATCATATTGTTTTCCTCCTTCTCTTTCCTATTTGAAATAAACAAATAAACACATATACAATATACCAGGTAGAAAAGTCAGATACAGTAACAATATGAGATTAACCAAAGGGCAACAAAAGAGAAGGGAAATGGCATAGTTAATTAAGAACAACAATCACACAAGATAAAGCTCTTGTTTACATATGCTAGGTTTCTAGGCAATCATCTTGTAGCTGTATACACATAACAGACGCTCTAGGCTATTTTTAATACTGAAAACACAGAAACTGGCCACGGTTGCACACATCTGATATCCTAGTACTTAGTTGCATCAGAAAAATGGCAAGTTCAAGGACAGATTGGTTTATCTAGTGAGTTCTGAACCAGTCCACTTTACATTTATCTCAACGAAAACAAACAATAACATTAAAAAGAGGGAAATAAGAGATACAGAGCAGAGAGATAAAGAGAGACAGAAAAAAATAAAACATGGGAAGGGGTAACAATATTCAAGAAGTAACGTTCTCACTTCCTTATGAATGTAACTATCCCCTCTATACATCACTCTGATAATAAATTTTTTAAAAAAGGATTAGAGGGAAGAAAATACTTTCATAGTGGCCAAAGTAAAATTTATACAAGGGCTTTACATTATATGAGGGAATGGCATCAGATGTATGTGCATAAAGCCTTTTGGTTTCCAATAAAAGACTCTTAATAGAGCTCAGTTTAAACACAGTGTGCCACATCTTAGAGGTCAACAAGAACCATATTGAGGATTACGGGAGAATGAAACAAAATTTGGCATGAAACATGTGGCCCCAGATCTCAAAAGGAGTTTGAGTACTGTAGATGACTTGTTTGGGTGAGATTAATTCTCACTTGCAACTCAATCCAAGAGAGGAAATGTCTCCCAAGTAACATAAAAAAATTGTACAGAGTTTTAGAAGTGACTGTATGTCTGAATTTCCTCTACAGAAATTCTTTCCCTAACTTGTTAAATTTCAAGACTTTTCCTTGGAGCCATGAAAAGAATGAGAACAACACAGATGGTGTAACCTCACAGTAATAATGATTCAAGGCAAGTAAACCTTAAATGGTTGGTATTTTGGAATAAAATACAGTTGAGAGAAACAGCATACTTCCAGAGCTAAAATGAGTATTAAGGCTAGTTTAGTAACTGTTAATATGGCAATGTGGCAATGCTAATATTTTCTGTTTGTAATCCATGGGAACCTCATGTATACTTCTATTGCTTCCTTTAGATTTGGTATTTTAAGTAAATTCCACATGCTCAACAAATAGGGCATATTTATTTATTCCAAGGCAATAGACCCCATGGTACGATCCACAAAAGCTTCCCTTGTGGTGGCCTGCTGCTGTGAGTAGAGTGCAGCAATTACACAAACGGTTCTGGGCAAAACAAGAAATGACACCATTGCCAGCCACAGGAATTGTCCCAGCACTCTGGAGATTCTTTACCTGAAGATATACAAAGCAGTTTGTTGTAAGCAGAATGCTTGAATTTGTTTGGCAGTGGCTTTGCTCCTTCTGGACCCTCTCTCCCAGGTTAATGACACTCAATTCTCAATATCCCTCTTCTTTCTTTCCCGCAGGTATTTTCACACCTTTCTAAATTAAGTATGCCACTGCAAGGAAGGCCACAGAGCAGGGGCACTGACAACAGAAGATCCAGGTTGCCTGGGCTGGGGGACTGGCTGTGACACCCACTGGCAGTGTGACTCCCAAAAGATGACTTAGCTTCTCTGTGCCTTCCTTGCTTACATGTGTACAGGGGGTAACAGCAGTACCTGCTTCATTGGGTGAGGATAAGACAGAATAGTAACTGGAAGGGGCCTAGAAAACTGCCCAGCACACACTCAATGTATAAGCAAGGTTTAATTTGAATGTGGCTCTGTTGGCCAAGCTGTTTGTGGAGCATGGGTGACAACAGCTTCTCTAACATGCCTCTTTAACAAGCATGGCAAGAACATGAACTAGATGCAGCTCAAAGCCCACAAGGCCAGCCTCTCAAAGCACCCTAACTATATCAGCACCACAATTATTAACTCCCTTCTGGATACACTGGAGTGATGGTGTGCATTATTTTATTAATCACTGTAAATCCCCAGCAGTAGATGCTAGAAACTCTTGAGTTTCCAGATGAGGAAATAGGGCAGTACAGATAAAGGATGAACCATCTGCCTTAGCCTTGGTGGCTGGTAAGACTTCCAGAACAACCTGTTCTCAACCCACAGGTCTTCCTCTATGCTGAGCTGCTTCTCAGTACAAAAGGAGGTTGTTTTGGGAAGAGAACAAATTGGTTATGAGGCACCATTTTCAGCAGTGTACAGTGTTTAAAATTATTTAAAAACACCATCCTTAAATATCTCTGGGTGAAACATAGTTCCATTGTAACATCTGAACCTAGAAAACAACCCAAATCGCTAGTTTATCAGTATGTGGCAGGATAACATGGCCAAAATAAAAATCACTAGCTTCCTGTTTTGTTGTTGTTGTTTTCTTGGCTTATCACTTGTATCAGAATTCAACCTAGGCTATCTAGTGCTTGCTCACAGCTGCTGTGCACTGCCTCTTGAGCCCATCTCCAGTGTTGGTTTACCAGCTATGCAGCCTCAAGGACTTTGGCTGGCTTTGAACTTTGGTCCTCCACATCTCAGTCCCCGGAGTAGCCAAGATTACAGTTGTGAGCTACTAGTTCTCAACAGCAAGAAAAGTTTTTTTTAAATTGTGTGCTAGTATAATAGAAACACATGTAAGTACCCATTTCCTAGTACTTATTTTGTGGGGCTTTGACTTAGTTTTTTAAAAGAATTACACTATTTTTTTCTCTATATAGTCTATCACACTTCAGTTAATTCATCTGTAACCTCTTATTTACCACCCAATGTGTTTATTTGAATATTTATAGCTACATTCTAACTACCATGAATTAGGGAAAATATTTTTGTTGGATCTCAATAGAAAATATTTAAACTAACAGTCTTAGTAAGGATTTGGGGATTGGATTGATCTGTGTGGCTATATCAATCGTACATATAAAGATTGTTTCTTTTTGTACACTTTAAAAACTATCTTTAAGTAGCTGTACAAAGAAGTTGTTATTTAGTAACGTAGTTTATGAATAATGAAAATTTATCAGTTACCCTTTTCAATATCAAATAATACATCTTGACATGAGAAAACTATGCCTTTCTATTCTCATTGGTAAGAAAAATAGATAAATAATTGTGTGTTTGAAAGAAGAGCATTAAAAATTAAGCTCATTTGTTTATATATTTGTACACAAAGGAAGGTACTCAGAGCCACAAAAGGTACACAAGGATGCTGACTCTTCAAAGTGCAACAATACCTTCTGTACTCCAAAGTTTCTCAATAAAATTATGCTGGCTGACTGCCAGTGGCTCATACTTGAAACCCTAGAGACTCAGGAATCTGAGATCTGAGAATCTGGTGGGAAGCCAGCCAAGGGCAGGAATGTCTGTGAGACTCTTATCTTCATTAAACTACTCAGACAAAACCAGAAGTGGCACTGTGGCTCAAGTGGTCGAGAGCTAGCCTTGAGTACAGAGAGGCTCAGGGACATCACCTAGCCCTGAGTTCAAACTCCAGGACTGGATATATATATATGTGTGTGTATGTGTGTGTGTGTGTGTGTGTGTGTGTGTGTGTGTGTGTGTGTGTGATATTAAAACATGTCTTGGATATTCTAAGTTTCTTAAGTTAAAAAACTATCCTTAAATGAGAAATGATGCAAGAATGTAGTACTACATGTCTCTGACATTACTAAGATGTGCTGATGTTTCTTTGTAATAATGCTGTCATTGTATCCCAATAATGTTTAAGAGTAGATGGAAGCCAGGTACTGGTGGTTCACAACTATAATCTTTTTTTTGTTTGTTTATTTTATTTTATTTTTTATTGTCAGGGTAATGTATAGAGGGCTACAATTACATTTGTCAGGTAGTACGTGCATTATTTCTCACACATTGATACACTCTCATGTTTTTGACCCCATTTCCCTCCCCCTCCCCCTCCCAATCACCTTGTTTCCCCCTCTTCCCTTTCCTATTTCAAATAAACAAGTAAACTTATGTACAATATACTAGGTAACAAAGTCAGATGCAGTAACAATATGAGATTAACCTAAGGGCAAAAGAAGAGAAATAACATAGTACATTAAGAACAACAATCACACAAGATTTAGCTCTTGCTTCCATATCCTAGGGATCCTTTTATTTCGTCTCATCCTATATGACTTTATGTACCTAGGTTTAGAGCTATTGGAATCCTCTTCAAGGAGAGTCCTGGATGTGTACTAATTATTACAAATGATGGAAACCACTGAGCCTATCACACCTATAAGCTTAACTAGTAAAAAGGCTGAGATCTGAGGATGGCAGTTCAAAGCCAGCCTGGGCAGGAAATTCTGTGAGACTCTTACATACAATTATGTGGATCAAAGTGGTAGAGCACTAGCCTTGAGTGAAAGAGCTCAGGAAAAGCAGCCATGCCTTGAGTTCAAGTTCTAAGGCTGACAAAAAAAATGGGTCGATATATTGGGAAATTTAACTTTTTTTTTTTGTGCCATTCCTGGGCTTGAGCTCAGTGCCCGAGCTCTGTCCTTGGACTTTTCTCAAGGCTAAAGCTCTACCACTTGAGCCACAGCACCACTTCTGGCTTTTTTCTATGTATGTGGTAGCGAGGAATCAAACCCGGGTCCTCGTGCATGCTGGGCAAGCACTCTACCTCTAGGCCAAACTCCCAGCCCTGGGAAATTTAACTTTTTATAAAATAATTTTAGAACAAAAGTTTAGTTTACCTTGGGCAGACTCTTCCATTGCTAAAGTCATGAAGAGAACATAAATAAACTAAACAGATGATCTGTTTAATAGAACATTCCCATGTAATAATAGGAAAAGTAAACTGAAACTAGTGTTTACCAAGGACCATTTTAAAATGCACTTTGTTGAACCACCTGCAAGTGTTTACATAATTAAAAAATAGAATTCACATTATTTTTAAGCATTAGAAGTTAAATGACAAAAGAGCATGGTGTTGTGGGGTCTCCTTTGGAGAAATTAAATTTGAACTGTTACTTTATAAACAGAAATTGCTATTTAGCCATTCTTTTGAAATGTTTAGAACTGATTTTTAACATGATTTTTGTTTATTCTTTGCAGTAGCATTTGACATAAGCTTTCAAATTCTTACTAGGAATTAAGTTCAAATATCAAAAGTTGATCTGATAAAATTCACTTTACAGGAAAAAAGGCTGAAGAAACTTCAAGAATGGAGTGAATATTGCAGCATTATTTACCATAGTGAAGATATGGAACCAACTCAGATGCCCCTCAGTAAATGATTGGATCAAGAAGATGTGGTACTTATACACAATGGAATTCTATGCTGCCATCAGAAAGAATGATATGGCCCCATTCAAAAGGAAATGGAAAACTTGGAAAAAATCATATTAAGTGAAGTAAGCCAGACCCAAAGGAACATAGGCTCAATGGTTTCCGTCATTTGTAATAATCAGTACACATCTAGGACTCTCCTAGCAGAGGATTACAATAGCTCAAAACCTAGGTCCATAAGGTCATATAGGATGAGACTAAATGAAATGAACTCTAGGATATGAAAACAAGAGCTTTATCTTGGGTGATTGTTGTTCTTAATGTACTGTTGATTCTTTTCAGAATAGAAACAAGAAATAAAGACGGTACTTTCCCCTGATGGCAAGTGCCTATTACAGAGATAAATCAAAGTTACCTGGGGTTGGGAGAGGAGGGAGGAGGTTATTTTGTTAGTTAAGAATGGACTTGAATTGAACTATTCACAAGAACCTGATGGTGAACATAAGGATGAGGAAATTTCAGGTAAAAAGGACAGATGGAGCAAAGGCCTGTATGAGCAGCTTAGCATCCTGCAGAACTAAAAGGAGACCAGTGTGGAAGAATCCTTTCAGGCTAAGAGTACCAGTGGAAACATGTGAAATTCATTGAATACACCCAAGGGGCCCTTCACTCCCACTATTGAACTGTTTTTTATGTCCATCGACTTTCTGCTTGGTGAGCCATCTAAGCAAAAAGAAAGAAAATCACTATCCTTAGTTTAAATTTTATTCTGTTGCTAGACCATAATGTACACCTATGTATTTACACCTGTGTATGTATATACACATACATGCATATGGATCAACATGTGTACATATAGAAACATTTCTACGTATGAATTGTCAACATATAGACATAAAACATTGTCAGGTACACATACGTAAACGAACACACATATTCACATAGTCACACTAGACAAGTGTTGCTTCATTCCAGAGAGTCAGACTATGGTAAAGAATGACTAGCTAGTACTGCAGAATGTAGAGGTAAGTTAGCCATACATGAGTGGAAGCTTTACCCCAGCTGGTGAAACTCAGTATATGTCAATAAAACAAGAAAATACTAATAAAAGACACATGAATGACACAAACAGGTATTCTGAATATAGTCCAGCTGGAAAAAGCTAACATTAAATACAGAGTCAATAAAGACAATGAAAGCTGTCAAAATTAAGTGGGTAGGTGTCATTTAAGAGACCTGATCTAAGTAGAAAGAAACACAATGTGTGCAGAAGCTACTTTGTTTGAAAAGAAACTAATCACCTCATTGGATTGATCCAGAAGACTAAGCCAGAAAAGACTGTTTGGAGAGGTATGTATAAAACACATTGGAACAATATGAAAACAATAATATCTGAAAGCCAAGCAAAATAAACAAAAATGTTATTTGCTTCTCAGAATTACAGTAACAAGTTGTGAGGAACAGTAATTCTAGTCCTCTTATTATCATTGCAGTAAGATCTGTTTGATAGGAAATTGACAATATTAATGGCATATTTATTTTGTAATATCCCAGCCATTTTGGGGGGCCCTGAGTCCCCCAGTAATGGAGTCACCAGCAGTCAGTGAACTGAGCTAGAAGTCATTTTAATAGCAGCTGCAGCTATGCCCCGACCTTCAGTTGGGCTGAGCTTTTAAAGGTAAACACCACACGCAGGTGGGAGTCACCATATGACGTCACCTTACAATACCCATAGTCAATAACCACAAGGATGGAACCACACGCAGGGGGTTGTAGCCACTCTCAGGTGGTCAAGTAGGTGAAGCATTTTTACAAGACCAAAACAAGCTGGCAGCTAAGCCTGCCAGGTTATTCCGTATTTAATTTTATTGTTAAGGAGATATACAGAGGGGTTATAGTTACACAGGTAAGGTCATGCACCCATTCCTTTTAGAATAGTGTTACCCTCTCCCTTATTTTCACCTGTTTCTTCCCACCCCACCACTGGGCACTGATTCCCCTCTCTCCCAAGTTGCAAAGCGAGTATCACTGTTGCATTGATTCACTCCTTTGCTCCATTATTTTTGTGTGGCTCGCACTGTGATATCATCCCTCTGCTTCTACAGAGCAAAAACACCTGAATAGAAGAGGCATCATGTGACCAGCTGGCCCTGTGGAGTGTACCTGTGTTACAGAATCCTATCAACAGAGCAAATATTAGGAACAATTTGACCACAACCCAGGGTCGAACACGATGGTAAAAACTAAATTGTCTGGGGTTGCATTGGACAGAGCCTCACTGAAATTGGCCAGAGCTGTGTGGGATGGTTACTTCAGTGAAGTGGGACTCGAGCCTGTCATCAGAGGCGCTGGGAGAATTCAGATATGTGGAAAGATAGGGAAGGCATTTCTGAATCACTGACAGCTGAGCAAGAGCAGCTCAAATGGATCCAACTGTGAGCCTGAAAGTACTGCCTAATTATTAACTAGCAGGTGAAAGAAAGGGGACAAAGTGCTGGTGACATTGTCAGGCTTGCATGTGGAAGCAGCAAACCCGGGGAAGCGTGCTACACAGTAGTTCCTATGAAGTGCAAAGAAAACAGCATCTTCTGCTTAGTAAACTAGCAAAGAAAGTCTTAATAACACTTGTATTTAGTGTTATTAACAGGAGGCCTAAAGAAGACATTCTGACAACTGATGAGAGTGTCAATGCAACCATCTTTTTGAACAGAGTACCATATTATCTGTTGAACTGAAATAGGATCATAAGAAAACAGTCCTCCCTCCTAAAAAAGAAAAAAAAGGCAAATATGCTAACTACAGAGCTATTGAAAACTGGGAGCAGGTCAAACATGACAGACTGAGGAGTCAGAAATGGAAAGAGGACATACACTCATTCACTCACAGAGCTTCAAGTTCATATGATTTTAAATCTTGACTATCAGTGCAAGTGTAAAGAGGGCTGAGATTTGTAGAGGACAATTTGACAATACCAAAAGTTAAAATATAATATTTGTCTAGGTTAGTTCCAGGGTACAGTCTGGATAATTAAAAGCCTTAAAAGTCTGATTCCCAACAAAATAAGGATTGGGAAGTGGAGACTTGCAAGTGGGGAGGAGAGGGCCCAGGGGAGAAGGGTAGATGAGTAAAGGGATGCAGGGGGGATGGAAGAAGAACGTAGGAAAGAATTCATTGTATATGCCACAGAATTGAGAAATACAAGAAAAGGGGTGGGTCAAATGGGGTTGAAGATGTTAAAGGGATGACACAGCTCAAAATGTATACATAAATTGCTTTGTTAAATGGCAAAAATTCAATGTATAACCTAAAAATTTAGAAAAGTGAAGGAAGAAGTGGTTGAGAGGGGTAGGTGAGAATGTTGAAAGAGACGACACTGATCAGGATGTGCTGTTACTCATAAACTGCTTTGGTGAATTGTAACCCCTAGTAAAAACATGCTTTTTTCTTTTTTTAAGTTTACTGATGCCAAGGTACCTTCTAATCTTTTTTCTTAAATTAGATCCTTCCCAACACATTGTCCTTAAACAGAAGAATAAGGAGCATAAGCATTACGGGCAGATCCATTTTCTTAATGGGGATTTTGAAGGTACCAACAGCGTAGGATTTAATCCTCACTAGCCATACATACATTTGTCTCATAAACCACAGCCAAATACCCCACTGGGGATCCATGATGCAACTGGTGAAAGGGGCTTTCCAAGAGCTGACTAGAGTCATCCTGGATATGTGAAAATAGCTCTGTGTTTAGGCCCAGAATTCCATTCACCAAGGTAAATCACTAGGGATGAGGGAAACAATGGCTGGCCTATAATCTCTCATCTGAAGGATTATGTTCAGATAATGAGTTCTCCAATGCTCTTGGAGAGCAGGGGAGAATGATTTCTTGGTCTTCTGACCTCATTTGTGTGAAAGAGTACATAAAATAACTTATATGTAAATAGAAGATGTAATGTTAATGTGTAACAGAAGGTGGGAATGGTGGGAGATGTATTGCTCACAATATTGCCTATACTAGGAGAGCAGGTTCAAATATGGAGGTGAAACATTATTTTTTCACAGCAGGAGAGGTAATAAGTCTTATTTTTTAAGCTCTGTGGACTTCAGTGGGTTTCACTATCATCAATTAATTGACCAAAGTAAATATTTAGAATGAGTTACAACACCAGGATACAAAAATCACGGCATATAAATAAGCTCTATGCACATAAACTGACTCTTTACAAGAGCAGATAGTTCAAAAGAAGAGCTATTGCGCCAGATGGCTGAGCCCAATAATAACTTTAGTGGACACATATTATACTTGTTCAATTATTTATCAAGGATAATGCCTGCAGAAAGTAAGTATATAAAAATTTTTGGCAAGTTCCAGACTGTGTCAGCTAATAATGTTTTCCAGTTTGTTTTTTTTTAATATTCTCTTCTCAGTGGCTCATATTTGGTCCTAGTCCAAGGATTCATTGTTTTTCTCTGTCTCAGTGAAGCACCAATCATTGCAAAGGCTTGGCCCAAAGCTGGCCCAAAGCTGGAGACTTTTTCTTCTCACTGACTTTTTACTCCCCTCTCCACTCCTCAAATCCATGATGCAGTCCCAAGTCATCTTTCAAACAGATTCCAGTGCTTCCTTCCTCTTCCTCTTAAACTCTTTTCTAACATTTAAACTTAATCAAGGAATCATTCTCATAAAGAAATGAAAAATAATTCATCTTTGATTAACGTTAGAATGGACCGAAAACTCTTTCCCAGCATTGGCAGGGCCTCTCTCCTGTCAATCTCTTTTCCTAATGGTCTCTACCTCATTTCTCAAAATGGCTCTGCAATAAGTCAAGCTTTCCTGCCTTTGCAGGCTCTTTCCTCTATCCTGTTCAGAACTAGATTCTTCTCATTCATCTTGATCTCAGCTGAAGTTGTCTCCACAGTACCTCTCATTGCCTGAAGACCAAGGAAAGGTTCATTGCAACAGTGGAGTATTTCTTTCATAGAAATTATGAATTTAGCCAGGTGCTGGTGGTTCATGCCTGTAACCAAGCTACTCAGGAGGCTGAGATCTGAGAATTGTGGTTCAAAGCCAGCCTGAGCACAAATGTCCATGAGACTCATCTCCAATTAATCACCATACACCTGGAAGTGGCTCTATGGCTCAAAGTGGTAGAGCACTAGCCTGGAGCTGAAGAACTTAGGGACAGTGCCCATGCCCAGAGTTCAAATCCTTCAACCGAGGAAAGAAAGAAAGGATGGAAGGAAGGAAGGAAGGAAGGAAGGAAGGAAGGAAGGAAGGAAGGAAGGAAGAAGACAGACAGAAAGCAAGCAAGCAAGCAAGCAAGAAAGAAAGAAAGAAAGAAAGCGAAGAAAGACAGAAATTGTTAGTTTACTTGCTGAAAATCTGCCTCCATTATTAAGAGTATGAGCTTCAGGAGAGCAGTAACGTTAGTTCTTCATAATAACAGCTGGTTAATAAATATGGGAGCCAAGTAGGTATGGCGAGCAGAGGTGCGAGGAAGGTCTGCAGGGCTATTGTCAACTTAAATCAGTAGTAGTATATTCCTCAAAATTGGAGTGTGGGAATATAATATTAATTCCAAAAATCTGTTGGTTTGCTTCAGAGTAAAGCTGCTTCAATATTTTCTGTAGACTTGGACTTAATTTTATACACATTTAAAAAACACAATATTTGATGACATCCTGAATATCTGCAATTGCAGAATCCTTAGTTTTACTAATGATGCTTTTGGCCCCTGCATTGTAAACAGCATAATGATCATTTGTACAAAGGAGAATTGGAGTGGCTAAAAGGCCAGTGCTGAGGACTCAATATGGCCCTTATGACAGGAGGACATAGGGTGGGAGGAAGAGTCAAGGATTTGACTCATTTTCCAAAAAGAGGGGGGAATGAAAGGGACTAACCCAAAAACCCATCCCCTATAGGCATCTCCCATCTTCATGACAAAGGAGGGCTTGACCCAAGGCAGGGGCTGTAAAATCCCTGATAAAAGCTCAGATTACAAGAGCAGTTAAACCAGGTGGAGTTACCCCCACCCAATCCGCCGTGGCCTGCCAGGAAAATCCCTCCCTTTCCTTTTTCATCAGAGCAGTGCACCAGAAGCCTGCCAAGATGATAGGTCCGTTCAAACAGCAAAGGTGTCAGTGGTTGCCCCAGTCATCAATCAACTATGTTGAATTCCATTGGCCACCTGTATATGGCCAGCCCAACCACATGGCTGGCGGTCTAGAAAAGTAGCCTGTAAGATTTGGCAGGGTCGCTCTTTCACTCACATCTTAGAGACGGCCCTGATTGGTCAGTGTGATTCTTGATGCTAGGTACTGAATAAAACTCTGTTTAACTTCCAAAAAAACAGAAAACAAAACAAAACAAAAACACAATATTTTTCCTTAAAGGCTAAAAGATTCTTTGAAAATTTTGCTTTTCTCTCAAAGCATGAAATGAATGACTTCTTTAAAATATTTTAAAGAAAGTATTTTTCTGAGTTCTTTCCTCTGCTCGCACACAAAAGTGCTTTGTACTAGGCTCTAGAGCAAGATGGATCCCCTGTCCTGACCAGTGAATGTCAGATCAGGAATGCTGAGTCAAAATCAGGCAGCATTCTGAAGGTATGTCTGTTACTTTATACTAGCCAATATCAATAATTCAGACAAAGAGGGAGAATAAACTGAAGCACTGTATGTTTTAGAAATACTATGGAGATGAAGTTCATTTTCAGCCATATCACAAGAGTACTTCACCTTTTTGATATGTAATTGGCTATAAGGACCAGTATCTGGTACAAGAAACTTCTACATAAATTCTTGTTGCAGGTAACTCAGGACTAAAACCTGAAAAAAAAAATCCTTTAGGAAGGAGTGTTCTAATTCCTTCTTTTTTATACTGGGAAGAGGAACATGGTTTTTAGGGTTCTAATAGAGACAGAGACAGACAGACAGAAACATAGAGAAAAAGAGTAGACAAAAGGAGTAAGAAACTATAAAAGATTTTTTTGTTGTTGTTGGTTGGGGGCTTGAACTCTGGGCCTGGGTACTGTCCCTGAACTCTTCAGTTCAACACTACTGCTCTACCACTTGAGCCACTTCTGGTTTTCTGGTGGTTAACTGGAGATAAGTGTTTCATGGACTTTAGTGCCTGGGCTGGCTTGGAACTGCAATCCTCAGATCTCAGCCTCCTGAATAGCTAGTATTACAGGTGTGAGCCATCATGATGAGCTTTAAACAATTATTTTTAACACACATTTATTGAATACTAATCATTAGCCAGTTTTCTTCAGCACTTGATAAATACCTGAGAGAAGCCATTTAATAGAGGACGGATTTACTTTGTCTCACAGTGTCAGAGGTGTCAGTGCTTGGTTAACAGTAGCCATGAGTATGGGCCTAGATAAGGTGGAATATTATGGTGGCAGGAATGTGTTGAGAAGGAGTCTAATTGCCTCATGGAAGACAGGAAGGAGGAAGAATACCCTTTCAAGAAATGGCCTAGGTGACCTATTTCCTCCAACAAAGTCCCATTTCCTCAAGTTTCCACAGCCTCCTAAACCAGTGCTAGTAGCTCACACCAAGACTTTAACACACCAGACTATATTCATAACATCAATCCGTGGCAAGAACTATGTCAAGAGAAACACCTAGTTCTTTCTCTCAGGACTGAGCATTAAGCAGAATATACAGAATGGATGTCTGGCTGACTGTCTGTCCATCCTGGATGAATGTATAACTAAACAGACAGATACCAAATAATGAGAAGATGAACAACTGAACATGGTCTACTAGAACAAAGAAAGTAATAACATTTAAAAGTAAAATGGGAGAGTATGGAAGACTAATTATGAGTGTGAAGAATACTTCATCATTAATTTGATGCCTATCTCAGTTGCCTTCAAAAATATCAACAGGATTTTTCCTTTGTGTGAATACCTACAAATAAACTTCTTACAAAGAATGAATAAATAATGTGCTCTTGGTCTATTCTTTACCCTAGCAGTCAAAATTAAGGGTTAGTTGTTTCTTTTAAGACTAGTCAATTTCACTCCATGAAAACCACAGTGCTCCCCATAAACTCTGCACATCCTTCATTAGGAAGGGAAGGGAAGAGCATGAATGCCTAGGAATTTCTCTGAAAAACATGAAACATAAAGAAAACAGACAACATTGTTCTATAGGGCTTACCTAGACTCTCTCCAGACCTTTGCCTCCTCACCCAGGAAATGGAAGTGTGGCCCAGCCACTGTAGCATGTCTGCTATGAGTCTGTATTTCTCTATGTTCCAGGCCCCAACAAAGGCCTCAAGCAACCAAGAATAGGAAGAAGCTAAGGCACAGCTGCCAACATGGATGCTTCACTAAATCTACTAATAAGAGACCACCTAAAGGATGGGTAGCTTTGCTCCAACCTATCTACCATATCAAAAGGCTATTAAGGACAAAGAAAAGGGCCAGTAACACATCCTTACCAAAAGGAGGGAAGGGGCAGGGATCACATCCTGATGCCATGAAGACAGTTTCTGCCAATGAATGAATGAGGATACCTTGGATACCCATTTGTACATAATAAATCCTGGACAGGAAACATAAAAACATAGAAATGCCAGGACTGGGTCATTGTTAATAGAAAGATGTCTTTACATATATACCAGTGATGGCTGCCTGAGGTGCCATGTTGAGATAGGAAACCTCAAGAGCAAAGAAGGCCCTCTGATGGATTAATGAAGTCTACCATAAGCTCAGAAGTAGTATAAGATACATTCATACCGTGGAGCTGCAGCTCCCTAAGGTTCCATGGTATGTATTCAAGTCTCCCTGAATATGCACTAAATACTACAAGCTATTACTAAGTGAGGTCCTCTCCAACCTTATCATTCCACTGAGTTAAGTTCTTGTATTCTCACACTGTAGGAACTATATTATAACAAATCCTTATTTAATTGTACTTCCTAACTTCGCTTTTAGGCTCTATTAATATGACAGGAGAAGCAAAACCTAGCTTAGTATTCACATCTAAGCGCTGGACCCAGCAGGAGGACATTTAGAGACCAGTGGTTATTCACTCATGCAGAAAAGAAGCCCATCGTGTGGCAAAGCAAACACACTTCCCTCTTTCATTTGAGTATGGATTCAACAAAAGCAAAGTGTTCTGACGAGGGATGGGCATGGAAAAGAAGTAAGTACACTTCTGATTCTTTCATGCTTAGATTTTTTTTCTTTTAAAAAGATCTTATTAAGTTGTTGTACAAGGAAGTGATAATTCCATAAGTGAGGTCATGAGTACGATGTTTCTTGGTTGGTCAATGTCATGCCTTCCATCCTTTCACCCAATTTCCCCCTCCCATCTCTACCCTCAAGATATATAGTTCATTTTTTTCCATAATGTACCCTGAATACAATGACTGTTTGTGCTTATATTTTCTCAGTGTTTTGAATTTTCTTAAAAAATGTATATTGAAAAATGAGCTATAGGATTAAGGGTGGATATAGCTCAGGAGTAATGTAATTGAGTGGCATGCATGAAGCCCTGAGTTTGAGCCTTAGCTTGCACACACACATGCATATGCGTGCACGCACACACACACACACACACACACACACACATTAGATATAAACATGGACAAAAAAAAGCAATGAGAAAACCAAGGGTGCTGGTTCAAGGTCATTGTATGTACCTTACTCATTACATTTACTGGTAAAACAAGAACAGCACTATATTCTTGTTCTGAGATTGCCTTAACAGAGATAATAAAATCCAAGCTTGTAAATTATATTGTATTTCACCGTTGGTACATCTTTGAATTTCTCCTGTGTTAATTGGGTTACTTAGTAAAATGCCACTAAGTCAAAGACCTAGATGCTTAGCAGGATTCTGGCCTTCCCTCTCTCATTCTGCTCACCTTGTTTCTTCAAAGCCTAAGGGGATTAGAGTTCTTTACAAAAATTCCCCCACATCACTCACAGGGCTGTATGTGTGATTAACTCTGCAGGGGCTCTCTGAATCTATTAAAGAACAAATACACAAACAGAAACACCATCCCTACCAAAAAGATTGCCTAATTATAGAGTTACTCTTCTTAGTGTTCCCCTTGAAAGTTACTATGTTGCTTTATTTCCTGATGGCATGTGCCAGATGCTAGTCATTTTAGCATTGAGTACATTCATCAAAATTGTATACTTGATTTTTTAGGAGTTTTCTCTCTGGTCAGGGAATTTCAGAGTTTCAGGAAAACTGAACTTCCTCCTTTGACAGGGAGCACAGCAATGCCCTAGAAACCAGCATGGCAGGACAGAATAGCAGTCATGCCTGGTCTCCAGGGCCTATATATCGCTTCCTATTTCTCCTACTCATGGCTTCTTCTACACGTCTTAGTCCTCCCCAGCCTTCCATGGCCAATCAAGGGCTTTCCACTTGGGCTTCCTCTGTCCCTGCAGACACTGCCCTGTCCCACTCCTGGCTACATCCTGGCAAGGATGACACAGATAATCTAGACGAAGTTGAAATCATCATATTCCTCTATTATTTTTCTAAATTGCCTTTTTCCTTCCCATGACTAGGCAGTATTTTCTCACAGCTGGGGATGAACAAATTCAAAGAGATGTTCTCAAATGCATAGGTTTCCAGGAGAGAGGCCACTACATCGTGAAAATATGAAATGAGCATTTTGAGTGATTGAACAGCTCATGAAAATGTCGCTGGTTAGAAGCTCATCAGCAGTGATTCACTCTGGGCAAGGAGTCCCCTGTGGAGACTTTAGTGGCTCACATTAGGGTGTTGAGGCCTATTTTTCCAGCTGAGATAGAATAAATGGCGAGGATGCATTAACCGATGGAGGTCACAAGAGTCCCATCCAGTGAAGTGAGGGATATTTCTTTAAAGATGCCCTGGTGGTTAGAAAGACTTAGTGGAACTTGAAGACTGGTATTTCTCTTTCCCCTTAAGGATAAAGTGTCCTTTCATTTCGTAAGCATTAACTTTTGGAAGGAAAGCCTCAAGGTCAAAACTGAATCTTTTAAAATAGCAACAAAATGTCCCTGATGAGGAATATACAGTTTATTACAGTTCAACAATGTGTGTCTTAAAGCTTAAGCCATTTTTTTTCAAGATGAACACATATTAAATGAAATGCACAATATGTCTTAGTTTTATTGGACTGCTGTAATGAAATACTAGAGGCTACATGCCTTATAAACAACAGAAGTTTATTATTCTTTTTACATTCCTAAAGGCAGAGAAGTCCAAACTCAAATCGCCAGCAGTGAAGGACAATGCGACCTCAATTGCTATCTCCTGTTTGGCCTTCTCATTGTAGTCTTGTATGATGGGAGGGGCTCAGGAACTCTCCTATGTCTCTTTCATAAGGGCCCCAATCTCAGTAGGGAGGTTTCTGGCTCCATGCAGGAATCACCACCCTAAAGCCCCAACTCCTAATGTCATCACTTTTAGGTTAGGATTTTTACCACAGGGATTTCAGGAAGATGTAAATGTCTAGTCTATAGCACCGTGCTTGAATACATAAGGTAATCAATGCATAAATTTTGTGTGTGTGTGTGTGTGTGTGTGTGTGTGTGTGTGTGTGTGTGACAGTACTGGGCCTTAAATCAGAGCCTTGCATTTTTGCTGGGCTGTTTTGCTCAAGGCTGGCATCTACCATCTACCACTTGAAATACACCCTCTCCTTAATATGCTGTTCATTTTAAAAAATTAAGTATTTTTATCTTTACTACAAAGAAGCTATACAAAGGGGTCACCATTTCATAACTCAGGTAATGAGTACACTTCTTCTTGTATAATATCATCTGTTCCTCCCCTCTCTCCTAGCTATTCCCTTCCATCCCCACCCACAAGTCTTTTAGTGCATTTTCAACACAGTGTCTAGTGAGTGCCACTACTGTCCCTTCGTTCCTGTATCTTCTCCCTCCCCTGCAAAAAAGATATGTAAACAAACAAGACAAAAAGAGAAGAAAAAATAAAAACCTCTCGTTTCCATTTTCTGGAGTTCATTTTGATAATGTCATTTTATATGATCAGAGGCACAGAGGCATGGCACCTTTATGTTCCTTTCCTAAAAGCATCCTCCTTTGGTCTGACTGTGGGTGAATGCCTGGCATCTCAACATGTAATTCTTAATTTTATAACTATAGCTATAAAACAGATAGATACACATATGATAAGCACACCACTAGAATGACAGTTATAAGTGTCATCGACACCTAAGGTACAAGTTACAAAGTCCCAAGGACCTATAGCAAATTGCCATAATACTAGATATTCAATATTACAAGCATGTGAGGAGATATCCAGTCTGTTTACTTCAACCATCCCTTTTGAGACCTGCAGCAGACTTCTCTGTGGAAACCCCACTTCCTATCTTAGGACTTTTCAAGAGATTACATATCACACTGTTCAGGTGATTGCAAAAAGCAATCACAACACAGATAAGAAGATACCTGCTTAATATCCTTTAGTAAGCAGCACTTCAAATGAAATCTACATTAATCTTTATCTTGTAAAGCATGGTCTGACTTTAACCAACTTCTGGATCATGTTAAACATCAACTTGGCACCTTGTTTCCAGCCCAGACATAGCCTCTCTGCCAGTTTACACCCATCTGTCACTGCCTCTAAAGATCCAGGATCCTGTCTGCTCTGGCCTTTGTTCAGTACATTTTCTGCTTTTAGATAGCTTCCACCCTTTCAAATTCCCCTTTTCTTCTCTTTCTTCTGTCTGACTACCTGACTTACTCCAATATAATCTATGGGCGAAACCTAAATATCACTTCTTTAGAGAAATCTGTCAGAACTACCCACCCTCATAGCTGCTGGCCAAGGTAGGGTCCCTGTCTCTCTGTAAAATATCCACAAATACAAATCACAGTGGTGAATCTGATTTATCATTTGTGGTGATTATTTGCAGAATTATTTAGATAAGCTCTACTTCTGTAAAATATCATCTGTCTGCCATGTGAATTTTTGTTTCTCTGATTCCTTGTAAAATATTGCATACTTTTTGAACTTCCAGTAATATCATATGAATAAATAAATATAAAAATGCATGGCCTTAATGTCTTAGGGAGAAAAATGTAAATAGGTGTGTAAAGTGTAACAGAGTTGTCAAAGATATACGATATCACCTACCTAAACTGTGAAACCCAAGTCAAGGCCTATTTGTTTTCTGACACTAGATAATAAGAAATCTTTCAATGGTATAGTAAATGAAGCCACGAAATGTGTGGGCATCATCACTGCTGTGCACCAGGCTTTCTGCCTGCCTTAATAACACCTGGGTCAGAAAATGTTATCTGCAATATCTGAAGGGACTCAAGACAGGAAGGGTGCTGGCATGAGTACTAGTTCCACTTTCAACGTGAGCATATGGTCTGGCTTGCTGACAGCTTGCCGACAAGCCAGTGCTTTTGTGAGTATGTGCATGCTGATGAGATGGTTCCAGCAGGACTCACAAGTTCCATTAGTTTTCTGACCACTGCTCTCATGTCAAACCTTGGAGCCCAGTAACACACAGGAGTCTACTAGATCACAAGAGGAGAAGATAAAGGAGGGATTTGGGAACTTGACTGGAGATCAGGCTGACACCTGGATAGAGAGTCAGGTCCTATCTTCACAGCAGAGTATGGCAGAGGCACACAGGTCCCCAGGGTGGCAAGTCTGTCTGTGTGCTGTAGATGGCAAGGCTACATCCTGTCTGCCCTTTCTTTCTGACTTCCAGGTCACTGAAGTGGACTGCTCACCATTTCCTTCTAAGAGATTCTTTAGGTTTATCACATGCAAAAAAAAAATCAGCTTTCTTCCTCTACTTTCTTCGATTCTTGCCTTTCTCCACCTTTCATGATATGACCCCACCATTGTCTCAGTTTCTAAGTCCAGATTCCCCAGGAGTCCATCAGGACTCCCCAGTGACCCATCTTAACATGCCTGAGGTTTTGACAGTGATATATCTCCAGGGTGCTTTCGTATGGCTCCATCTTTACCGCTAGGCTGTAATTGGAGTTACTGCCAACACTCTCTCATCTGGGTAACTGCCCACAGTCTCCTATGTGAGATTCTTGTTGCCAATTTTTCACATCACCATGGGTGCTCAGAGAGCTCACAGA
Organism: Megascapheus bottae; assembly: GCF_031878675.1. Taxonomy (NCBI): domain Eukaryota; kingdom Metazoa; phylum Chordata; class Mammalia; order Rodentia; family Geomyidae; genus Megascapheus; species Megascapheus bottae. Next base: position 40,399,722 of record NC_143519.1, read on the forward strand.
AGTCCTTCACAGAAAGGCTGGAGTAGTCTTCTGACTACTCTGCCTCTCATTCTGCTGGGACATCCTGTAGCATGCTTTCTTATCTATTAATAAGATAACTACTGACTGGGTTGATTTGCATTTGCTTATTTACTCTTTCGTGTTTCTCCCACTAGAGTCTACAACATAACAGGAGAGCCTATGTTTTCTATTGCTTGCATTCAGCACAACATCTGGCTTAGTAAATCCAGTTAAAAGGGTGATGCTTGAGGAGATGAAAGGATTTAACAAGTGCCTCTTCATATCTGGGCACATTAAAGAGGATAAAGGTGTTCCTGGGAGGATTAAACAACCCAAGAAGGAAACTTAAAAAAAATCAGAGGAAGCAGAGAAGAATTAAAATGAGTAAGAACACCAGAGAAGGAAAGTAGATAACAACAACAAAAAAGACAGTGAAAAGACTATACCCCACCAGGCCCTCCCATGAGTGAAGGGAAATTCTCAGAGCAGCAGGAAGCAAGCAACAGGATGACCTCAGAGCTTCTGAGGACTAGAGGGCAACAAAGAAGTAGTAGCTTAGAACCAGTCATCCCGGGTGGGAATGTGGCATGGCCTTGCATATACTCCTTCCCCTGGCAAAATGGCAAAAAGGTATTTTGCCTTTTAGCAACAAGTATTTGAAGTATGACAAATATGGAATGTTATGAAACATGAGATAAACGGTGACTGTCACCTCCAGTTAGTACTAGTATAGTACTTACGGTTCTGTGCACAGGTTGTCGCAAAAAGAAAAGGGGATCAACCCTGCAATCCTTTGCAATCCTAGATACTCAAGAGGCTGAGATAGTTTGAAGCCATCCTTGGCAGGAAAGTCTATGAGACTCTGATTTCCAATCACCAAATGTCAGGAGTGGAACTGTGGCTCGAATGGCTGAGTGCCAGCCGTGATTGGAAAAGGCAAGGGACATTGCGAGGCCCTGAGTTCATGTCTCAGTACCAGCATCTATCTATCTATTATCTATCTGTCTGTCTGTCTGTCTGTCTGTCTGTCTGTCTATCTATCTACCTACCTACCTACCTATCATCTATGCTTCAGTATGTATGTGTGTATTATGTATGTATGTATGTATGTATGTATGTATGTATGTATGTATGTATCTATCTATCTATCTATCTATCTATCTATCTATCTATCTATCTCTAGTTCTAATCTATCTACCTGACTATCTACCTATATTATGTGGTAAGATACATATTTTATTTTTTTATTGTAATTAGTAAAAGGGTTACATGATATTTGCCAGATAGAAGGTGCATTAATTCACATACATTGATACCCTTTCACATGTCTTGGTACCCATTGCCCTCCCCCCCACCCCCCTATAAGATACATATTTTAAATTCAACTATGCATATGTATGGATATGCATATATACATGAAAACTGAGAAAAAAAGTTTCAAGATTTCAGGGAGTTACATGACCATCACAAAAGAGTTATAGTGAGACTTAAAAATATAGAATGCCAACATTCCATAAGAACACAAACACAAACATAAACAAGATCATAAAGCAAAGAAAAAAGGATGATGGTAGTGGAAAACCACAGTAGACAGGTAATATCTGCTGTGAATAGGTGCATATTGGTGTGTCATATGAAATGTTGGTGAACAGTTCTTAAAGATGAAATCAAGATAAAATCCTATATACTAGTTTCTACTTTTTGAAAATTGTACATTGAACATTAACATAGTGAAGCCTTTGAGAAAACCCACAAAATAATTTAAAGTAATTCATCAGCATTTAACTTAGTTGGCTATGGTGATTGGGTCACCTAAATATTTTTTTTAATTTTTAATAGACTGATTTATTTTGCATTCATCTTTTTTTCATATATTTTTATTGTAATTAATAGAAGGGTTACATGATAGAAGGTGCATTAATTCATATACATTGATACCCTTTCACATGTCTTGATCCCCATTTCCCTCCCCCCCACCCCACCCCTCATCTTGTTTTCCCCCCTTCCTTATCCAATTTCAAATAACCAAATTATCCGATATATCAGGTAACAAAGTGAGATACTATAACAATACGAGATAACCAAGGGACAGCAAAAGAGATGAGAGATAACATAGTACATTAAGGACAACAATCATTCATTATATGACTTTGTTTCTATATCCTAGAGGTCCTTTCATTTAGCGTCATACTATATGGCCTTATGTTTCAAGGTTTTGCTCTATTGCAAATCTCTGCTAGGAGAGCCCAAGGTTTCTACTGATTATGGCAAATGAGGGAAACCATTGAGCCTAAGTTCCTTTGAGTCTGGCTTACTTCACTTAATATGATTTTTTCTGAGTCTTTCCATTTTACAGAATATTGAATTCATTTAACAATAATGGTGGGACACCGATTTGAACAGACTAATGTAGAAAATGTAAATCTGTAACAGTGGACAAAATATTCATAATAAAATGATTAACATCAAGGAAAAATATCACAAAAACAAAAACAAATTATGGAACTAAAACGAACATTAAAGAGTAGGTAGAGATAAACACTGATAAACTATACCTTTGAAGTATAGGATATAGGCCTCAAGCAAAAAAAAAACCACAATGGTATATTTTGCACAAAGAAAAGTCATTCAAACTAATGATTCAAGTGTGAAGAAGGTAAATAGAAGTTCATTATCATGCAACCATGATAATGAAAGGGAAGAAGATTCCTGGAGAACATTTGTAGGCACACATGAAACCATCAGGAAGATATGACATGATGTTAACAAGTGATGCAGTTTCCTGGGAAATTGTTTTGATAAAATCAAGGATATGAAAAATTTACAACTTGCTTTGCTGATAATTTTAATCTCTCGACAAACTGAAGAAGCACCGAGAAATGGGATTTAGTGCCAGTTTAATTTTAACAAATATAGGAAGAGTGCTTGACCACTTAGAAATATCAGAAACATTGGGATAAAGCCAAGTGCTCATAAAATCCAACCTCTTCATAATCCTGTCAGAGATGTTTTAGAGAGGATTTCTTAGAGGAAATATTCCACTAAATAATTTTCAAGTCCCTCCTGAAACATTAGAGACTGCCTATAACATCCTTCAGTTACACTGAGCCCCAGAGAAGGCCAACATGAACACTGAGGGTAGAACTCATTCCACTAGCTCTGTGGCTAGGTTGAAAAGAAAGAACTAGTACTACTTACCAGGTACAAAAAAAGATACAATGCTTCCTACAAATATGTTATAGAATCATGTAAGGTGGTGCTGGAGACACAAAAAAAGAGAGATCAATAAGCAGATAATATGCTTCAGAAAAAGGGAACAAATGTGCAAGAATTTAATTTCTGGTAAGAGAAGGCAAAGCCAACAAAGGTATGGAAAATTAGAAATACATTTTCACGTTTAGAGTAGGTTAACCTTTATATTCATAAGTGCAGTTAAAGAATACATTAAGGAAAATATTTGAAAAGAAATAACATTAAAGAGGCAAAAAACAGACTAGATAAATATTCTTAGGTAATAAGAAATTAAGGATTACATGGTACACCAAATAACCTAATACATGTCCATTCAAAACAAAATTACCTAAAGAATTCCCTTTGATGAATGTACATAGGATGAGAATAACCTACTTAGCAGAAGGAAGTAATATGAATAGGAAATAAAATGGAAGCAAGACCAGAACAAAGTATGCTAATCTGTCATTGCAACACAAAGCCAGGAAAATCAACTGAAAAGGAGGAAATACTGATTTGGGTTCAGGGTTTGCAAGGTTCTATCCATGGTCACTTGGCTCTATCACTTTGGGCCTGTGGTAAGGGATAAGATCATGCTGGAAGCACAGGAAGAACAATAGAGGAAGAAAGGAAGGGAAGAAAGAGGAAGAGTTGGGCAATGACCCTTATATCCTATCAAGGGCCAACCTTCAATGACTTAACATCCTTTCACTAAGCCCCACCTCCTAAGGTCTACTACATCCCAATAGTACCACCACACACTAGGCTAAGAATTGAGTGTGGAGGTCTCAATTTATCAAAGAATGGAAAGTCACAATGTCATTTTCAGAATATCCAGTTAAGAAATAGTATATTTGGTTTTGGGGAAAATTAATTGCCCTGTATGTAGCAAGAAAGATTAAAATGTTTTGTCTTTTGACCTGCTAGTTCTTCATGTGGGAATATACCCACGGGAAATAATGCTAAGTGCTAGAAACTCATATGTTCAAATGTGTTCACAGTGATATTATTTGTTTGGAAAAAAAGAGCTACAATTCAGTGAATGTTTTCTATAGATGCATGGGTTCTATGATTTTTGGGAGAAAGTTATCCCATTTGAATCTCACATCAATTCTATATAAATATGATCACTTTGTCAAAGACAAGGTAAAATGCTTTTATATGCTGAGATTGAGTTCTCTAAGAAACTTGGCTAGTAAAAGTGGTATATATTTTTACTCATCTATTAAAAAGAATGATACTACCCACTTGTAAAGAAATGGCAAATCTTGGAAAATTTGTGTTAACTGAAATAGTCAGGCCTGGAGAGCCAGAGGATACATGTTTTCCCTTATATGCAGAAGCTAGATTTAGCTTATAAACTTATAAGGAGATATGTTGGGTGGTATGCAAGTATATACAAATTATTAACTGAAAATACAGTAGATTCAAGGGAAACTCAGCAAAATAGAATAAAAGGAAGTAGTATCTGAATGGGGTGAAGTGGGTCAAGGGAAAAAGGAGTAGAGAAATAAAGAAAAGACAGAGAGAATGTAGTCAAGAATCCAATGGATAGCCTCCAAAATTAAGAAGAGTATAGGACAGGGTAGGTAGAGGAGGGATGGATGCGAATGTTGAAAGAAGTGACATTAGTCAAGATACATTGTCTTCCTAAACTGCTTTATTACATGAAAACACCTTTGTACAACATCTTAAATGATAATAAAAAAATTAAAGTATGAAGAGGGAGAAACACTCTAAATGAAAACATTCAGAATGGCTAAACTGGGAATGACTTATATGATGAATCATTTAAAAATTTAATACAGAAGTACAAATAAAAAATTGAAAATATGTTAATAAAATTCGCAATAAAACATTTTATATTCATTATGATAGCCAGATGGTAGAGTGCTTGCTTAGCATGCACAAAACCCTGGGTACGATTCCTCGATACCATATACACATAAAAAGCCAGAAGTGGTGCTATGGCTCAAGTGGTGCTATGGCTCAAGTGGTAGAGTGCTAGCCTTGCAAAAGCTGAAGGACAGTGCTCAAGCCCTGAGTTCAAGCCCCAGGACTGGCAGAAAAAGAAAGAGAGGGAGAGGGAGAGAAGAGAAAGGAGAGAGAGGAAGAGGGAGGGAGACGAAGGGAGGGAAAGAGGTGGGGGGGATGAGAATACATAAACACTAACAGAACAAAACTGGACTAGCAGCCAGTTCAACCAACATTTCTGGCTAATAGCCCTGAGACCAAAGCAAAGAGAAGCTCTGTTGTCAGACAGGGAAAAGGCGGAGAGGAGGCTAAGGGAGACTCCAAAAGGCTCAAAAACAATTTGGCTAATACAGAAGAGATAAAAAAAAAAGTAATGCAGGGCAGATACGGTGAATCTTCTATAATGAGTAGGGCTGTAATTCTTTTCATGGTAAGATGATGGGAAAATCATACATTGGTCACAGTTAAAAATGTCAGAAGACTCAAAAATCATAAGGAAAAATAATGAATTATTGAGGGTTTGGCTAACTGTAGAAGTCATAGCATACTTTCTGAGAGAAACGTGAGGTAAGACAATAGTAATTTGATGTCTAAATATTTCCATTAGGTATCTGGGAAAACATGGAAGAATAGAAGTCGTTACATTTACACGTCACAAGAAAGTACCTGTCCAGATATGCTTTTGCAAATAGGGCCCGTGTAATAATCACCTGTGCAATCTATAGAAAGTGTCATTTATTAGTATGTCCCCATAGACTAATCTTCAGTTGTATGTATACTAAGGCATTTTGAAGAATTGTATACATATCTTAAGCAGATGTTTTATGATTCAAAAATGTATTTTTTTCTGTCCATTTTCCCATTTCCTACCTACCCTCATATCTTCTTGTCTTATTAAAAAATATTTTAAGATGGGTGCAGTGGCTCATGCCTAAAATCCTAGCTACTCAGGAAGCTGAGATCTGAGGATCACAGTTCAAAGCTAGCCCATGCACTAAAGACCTTGAGACTCTTATCTCCATGTAACCACCAAAAAACCAGAAGTCGCGCTATGGAGTAGTGCAGTAGCCTCGAGCTGGAGAGCTCAGAGACAGTGCCCAGGCCCAGAGTTCATGCCCTATGACTGACAAAAAAAAAATTTTTAAATAAAACATAGGTCCAGGCATAATGATATTCTCCAGTGAGCCTAGCTACATGAATGGCACGGGCAGGAGGATCAAGATTCAAGGCCCACCATGGGTCAAAGCACAAATCTTTACTGAACACTAAAACAAAATAACAAGTGAGCAAATGCTACTCAAGTAGTAGTGTACCTACATAGCTACCACATGGGAGGCCCTGAATTTAAAATGTGTATGTATGTATATATTTGTATTTAAATACACATACTAAAAATACATGACTTCTCATCTGTTATACTTGAACAGCACACACACACACACACACACACACACACACACACACATACACACACACATGAGAAAGCAAAGGAAAGAACATATTAAGTACATAGGTTTGTGGACAGAACTTAATCCCAAAGGCCACCTGCCTAGTGCATACTCTCTACCCTCATGCAGCATGCTGTACCAAAGGGAAATGTTGGGCTATTGCAACAAAAATTTTGACATACTTTGCTGTCACCGCTCTCTACTGCATGTCCTGGGAAGGCAAGGACCGTTTCTGCTTGCTTATGGATTAACCCTTGTTTTGGGCACAAGGGAGCTAGGGTTTGTGTTGAGTAAATGAGTGGTGGTGTTGCCCTCACAGCCCCAGTGATCAGTCTGGAAATGTCCATATCACAAGTCTGGTCTGTGCTATTACCAATACCTGATTTATGTTATATGTTATTCTTATTATTGGGCCCTTTTCCAGTTTAGATAGACATGCCTCTCAAGAAATTCTAAGCATTTATATTTTAGGTTTCAAAGCACTTTTTACCACCACCCACATGTAAAGTCTTCAGTGATCATGTGTCAAATGAAATGGTCAAATCTTTAAATGACCTTTGATGAGGTGATACTTCTAAACATGTTATTTATCAATTGCATTGTGTTGCTATTCCAGAAAGTAATGGACAGAAAATGTAACATTTCGTGTCAGTTGAGCTTTTTTTTCTGGCTACCACTTCAGAGCTGGAAAAGTTACGTGTTTTTTCTCCTTGTAATATGGGAACATTAACATGAACCATGACAAAATTGGATATTTATCTGTCTCAAACAAAAATTGCATCAAATGGGAGAATGTATGAGAATGAGTTCTATAAATGGAAAGAACTAGCCACTCTGTCTACCAATATGGAAATGCAACCGGTGTCACAAGTCTACGGAGAAGACCTGCCGTGGACGGCAGTAACCTATAGGATGACCTCCTTTGACAATGGCTGGCAGGCAGGAGAGCAAGAATCCCCAGAACAGTCTGCCAAACATGGCCTGATCCTAAATCAAAGAGCATGTTCAACACACATGGCATAGAGAGATTACCGAGCACCTGTCACCCTCACCCTTTGGCATGGCCACAAGTTATCTTTGAAACCAAGAAAAAGCTTACCAGACACAAGCTGCTGTCCGGGCAACCCCACAGGAACCATGCCCAAGTTGTTCATGGCTGTGGCCCAGGCTGTGGGATCTGAAACGGACATGTTGAGCTGGGTTGTGTCTATTGCTATGCTCCCCAAACCATCGGCCGCTGTGGAGAGAGCAAACTCTGTCTTAGGGTCATCATTTGTAGAGATAGGAGGCTTCATTTCACACATTCCCATGCTATTAAAAAGAATCAAGCAATATGCTCTACAGGACTTCCCCCACCCCCTCCAGACATAAACAAAGATTTCTCAAATACTTTCTGGGAGTTAACTTTATGACATGTAGTTTGTATTCCATTTAGGAGACAGTTCTGAAGAAAAAGAAAGAACTGCTTCCTTATGTGGATGAAATATCATTAATTAAATGGGTTGAGTGGTTAAGTATTCTCCAAGGACTAATCAGCAAATCACCTGGCTAGTAGACTAAGGACTAATGCATCTTTTTCCATGAGTGATTCTGGACCAGGCATACCTTCTAATCTATGTAGTGGGAAAACTGACCCAAATACACTGTACTCAAAAAATGGTATGTTGAATTGAAATCCCTTTCTACAACTAGTTAAATGTAATAAAAATAACAAAGTAGGAAACAGTTGCTAAGACTCAGTACTGTCCTTATTGTTTTATCTTCCTTCCTTTGAAAGCTTTTCACTAAGGAAAAGTGACTTTTCCAAAATATTTCTTGTAGGCACTGGCTGTCATAAAATAAATAAAAATGTAAAACAGGTGACACAGAGCTTTAAAAAATGGCAGGATTTGAGTTAATGCTTTGGGTTTTCATGAATTTCATGGCCTGGTTGATTTTCAAGGCCTCAGCCTCTGGCTCTATGTTTGCTTCTATGCCTGAGCAAGCCATAGAACCAACCAGAAGCCTTCCCAACCAGAAGGCAAAAAGCCTTCTTTACATACTCTGGTGTCCAGCATTAGTTACCTGAAGCCATCATCTGAGGAAGTTCCTGGGGACACTGGGTGATACTTTCAACTCGTGCTGCATCTACCATTGAATGACAAGCATTCTGGGAGGCTGGGATGCTCTGATAGCTGAATGCAGGGTCCCTTCTGAGATCATCAGATTCTGCAAAAGGGGACAGAAGAGTACTAAGAAACTTAATAATTAACTCGGACAGAATGAACTCCAAACAACCAAGAGCAACTTCCAGCATTTGCAAGTAGAAATAAAGCTGTTTCCTGTCCATCCTTTAGTAACTGTCTTATGGTTCCGTTTCTTGGAACACAAGGGGTCAACCTGTTCATCCCTTCACCTGGCACCCAGCTGGCTTGATAAACAGAGCCATCTGTAAGTGCATATACGTTTTGTCTCCTACTGAAGAGTATCCATAGCCAGAGTTTATCAGTCCTGGCACAGGTTTTTCCATACACTGAACATCAATGGAGAAAACAGATGAAGATCGAGGTGATATTTGTAAGGTAAAATATTAATTGATGTTATTTTGATGACTGCTGCCTGTGAAATGTATTTAGAGCAGAAAAATAGTCAGGAGGAAGAGTAAGAAAGAGTAAAAGCCCTTTTACTGTTAATCTGGCAAAGGAGGAAACCTGAGCTACAATAGTCAGGAAAAGCCAGAGGAAAGAACAAGCTGTCTGTAAAGGAAATCTAGAGGATGGAGGTGGAAAAGGAAAACCATTTGTCATTTCAGTTGTACGGAATGATAACTTTAGTCAATACTTGTTCCGAATTTTACTTAGAACTGCACAGCTTTTATAAGCACACACACATACATTCACAATCCACATTTTTTATTGTAATTAATAGAAGGGTTACATGATATTTGCCAGATAAATGGTGCCTTAATTCCCACACAATGATACCCTTTCACATGTCATGGTCCCCATTTCCCTTCCCCCCTCCCCCACCCCTCATCTTGCTTTCCCCTGTTCCCTATCCAATTTCAGATAACCAAATACAATTATATCCGATATATCAGGTAACAAAGTGAGATAGTGTAACAATATGAGATAACCAAGGAACAGCAAAACAGTTGACACATAACATAGTACATTAAGAACAACAATCATTAATTATATGGCTTATGTTTACATCATATTTTAAATGACAAGTTTAACAAACAATTGTTCAAGGAGGGAATCTCTAATTACATTCTCTGGGACTTAGTCTTTAGAACTTAATCAAAATTAGGCTAACGGTTTGTATGTCATAGAAACATATCAGTTTATGAAATAAAACATTATGATTATAGTCATAGGTTTTTTGTCTATATAGTTATGTTTGTATTTCCATTACCATGTCCATTGCTTTGGGTATGCAGTTATTGAGTCCTCGCTCTTGTAATGAATGTATTTTTGTTGTATACGAAAGTCTTTTTCTAATATATATATAAATAACAATAAAGTCCCAAGCACAGGTATAACATCCCTCTCAATGTTATGCTGTAGAATACTATCACTTCTCTTCACCATTAAAAATGCAAACCCAGAATATTTATGTGTTCCTTTTTTTTTTTTTGGTTTTGTCAGTTGTGGGGCTTGAACTCAGGGCCTGGGCACTGAACCTCTTTATATTCAAGGCTTGAGCCACTGCACCATTTCCCATTTTTGAGTGGTTAATTGGAGATAAGACTTTTGTGCCCAGGCTGACTTTGATTCTTAGATCTTAGCCTCCTGAGTAGCTAGGATTACAGGCATGAGCCACCAGCATTCAGCACATGTGTTCCAGTTTTTAAATGCACCTGCAATAGTTGACGACCTAGACAAAAGATCTGAAAAGTTTGACCTTAAAGAGAGATGATGAAAGGATACAAGGCTAAGTTTAAGTACTTGTCATTATTTGGGTGGAAATACTTATCTGTTTCTGTTAGTGAGCATTTTAGAATTAAATGGTTGTTCACCAAGTGAAATTTGTATGAAGTTTGACAGCGTTAGTGTGTGTTCTTGTGTTTCTTAGATATCCAGATGCAAGAATCCACAATCCCTTCAGTACTAAAATGCTTCTTGCCATGTGAGGAAAAGTTCAATTCAATTGGAAGCCTAGGTCCCTGCAGCTCAGGGATAGGTGAATAAGGAGCATAACATTTCCTTGGATTCAGTCGATCACTAGCCTCCAACAAGAAGAGGAGTAATGTAGTGATGTATTTTTCCCTATCATCTCTCATGCAGTAGCGTGAATGAGTCCAACTTTGGAAGTAAAATGTCCTTAGAACACATACGTTATATCTGGCCATGAAACCCTTACTAACCAAATGAACTCAGTATGTGTTTATGTATATTATGTATGTATATATACATATAATATATGTATACATATATCAACATATGTGTATATGTATATACACATGTATGTGTATGTGTAAACTATAAGTAAATGTAATATATATTATATATAATGCCTCAATTACCTTAAGCAGTAGGACAATCAGAGATTCTTACCATAGAAAATAAATTCAATAGCATAAGAAAAGCAGAGCTAACCTAGATGTCTGCCCTGTAGCTGTCCATTTACCAGCACTCTTTCTATGATTAAACCTCAAAGCACTTTTCTCTCTCCACTACAACCATTGCAGAGCACAAAGGCAGAGCCAGGCTAGCATGTGCTCATTCTTTTCTTAAATGGCCCTGTAGTAGAGCTGTCCCCGATCTTTGCAAGGTCACTATTTGTCTTACTTATCTTTCAAATGAAGTGTAGTTGGCTGGCTTCCTTCTAGCTCAGATCTCTCCAAATGTGCATCAATCACATCTTTTTTTCTTTCTTTTTTTTCTGTCTAATGAGTCTGTAGTTCTGAAACATTATATTAGAGAACATCCTTAACTTTGTAGGCTTAATGACTTGTGTCTCTCTGGCCACATTTCACCTTGACTTTTTGCTGTAGTATTTTAGAGATGGCAGTCACTTTGCTTAGCTCTGTAACTGTCTGTTCCAGTGATACTGCTCATTGGATTATAGTCATGTTATACAGGGACATCAAGTGTCTTGGAAACTTATAGCTCCTTCCTATACTTTCCTTGACCACCTTCATAAACTGCTATTTCACTGAAAAAAAAAAGCCTTGCTCCACTAGGAAAATGTGGTTTGTAAACCTTGATTTATCCCCTAATTGAACTCCACAACATGCAATTTATTACATTTCTCCCAATCTCCAATGTAAAAAATGTAATGGCTTTAATGACATGTAACTTCATGTGGCCAGCGACTGAGTACCTAGCATAGGGTCTCTAAGATAAGCTCAGTCACTTCCTAAGCATTTGTGATGGTCTCAAGACTGCCATGACATTGTTTACAAAGTGCAAATTAATTTTGTCACAGGACTTAGAAGAAAGGGGAGATTTATAATTAATTACTATAAGGTAATTTATGAATAGCTGCAAGAACTATTTTTGTACTCAACTAACATCTATTGTTTCTATTGAATATCTGCCTCTTTAAATGATGCAAGACTACAATGCCTGCTTTATCATTCAGGTCGATTTATTTGCCTTAGTTTTCTTATTTCTAAACTATACAAAAAATTTTCATAATGATGTTTATTTACACACAGAGATGTGGGGAGTTAAAAATTACAGCTGGTAAAGGACTTTGAATATGGTAGGCGATAATTATTATTATTTTATTTGTAAGTGTAGTGTTTCCATTAAGGTACCCTGGGATCTTTGTGTTCTACTGGATAATTATGTAATTAATTATAAAACAGTGAATAACACTTGATATTTCTAAAAGTAAATGTTGCCCTATTTTTCTGAGCCACACCTAAGTTGTAGCAGGATATTTTCCCCTACAATTCCTTTTAAAATAATGTCATTTAAAAGATACATGAAAGAAAAGGATACATGATGTTTTTCCCCTTCTAGATTTTTCCCTCCTATTTAAGTATAAAAACCATTCTGGGATATTCCAAGCTAGCCCAAGAAGGAAACTTCATAAGACTCTAATCTCCAATAAATTACTCAGAAAAAGTTAGAAGTGGCTCTGTGGCTCAAGTGGTAGACTGCTAGCCTTGAACACAGAGAGGCCTCATAATAGTGCCCAGGCTCTGAGTTCAAGTGTCAGCACTGGCAAGAAACAAAAGCAAAAATAAAAAACTTTCTAAGAGATTTATGACCAATTATGAAATTGGAAGCTTACATGTATAGATTTAACTTGTACGTGATTATCACGGAACAATCAGATATGTAAAATATCAGGCACAAAAGTAGCTTTGTCCAGAGTTTAGTGAACCTCTATCTAACCTTTTTCATTTTATTTTTTTGTTGGTCGGGGTGTTTGAACTCAAGATGTAGACACTATCCCTGACCTCTTTTGCTTAAGGCTAGAGCTCTGTCACTTGGAGCTGCCCATGAAACATAGATTCTGTTAGATAGCCTCTGGATATTTTTTTCTTTTTTTTTATTTATTTTTTATTGTAATTAGTAAAAGGGTTACATGATATTTGCCAGATAGAAGGTGCATTAATTCATATACATTGATACCCTTTCACATGTCTTGGTACCCATTTCCCTCCCCCCCCACACCCCGTACCCGTCTTGGTTTTCCCCCCTTCCCTATCAAATTTCAAATATCCAAATACAAATAAATTCAATATATCTGGATATTTTTTTAATTAAAAATGACTTTGTTGGATCGAATCCTTAGGTTCATGCCTAGTATAGTAACAATGTTATTTATTGAGAGAAATGGAATTATTACTAACAAAAAAAGAATTGATAGGAAAGAGAACTTATGTCTGAAATCTTCTTCTATAGAAATTCTTCACTAATGATTCCATGGTTAATATTTACATTATAAAGGAAGACGGCTTTTTATCCAAAGCTTGCTCTGCTGTCACTGAGAAAATATTAACTTTGGTCTTCATGTAATTGGTAGCATGTTCATTGGAGCTTATAGAAATGTTCACAGATTAAAACAGTAGAAAATGCTATTAAAAATATGTCCCTTATGTATCACTATTAAACATTTGCTGATGAAAATAATAAGGGAAACATTTCTTTTTTTGATTGGAAGTGCAGACAAATCTTCTCTTGGAAAGATAACTAGGAAGCTTAGTGTCTTTCATTTGATTAGTAAAACTTGCACTACTACTTCTCCACAAAGGATTTGCTCTACCTACTGCAGACAGTTACTACATAGGATTCTCAGGAGACTGGGTTCTGTTAACTACTGGGTATTTCATTTTACTGATCAAGGAGTGGAGAGGAATCTACAAGATTGGGGGCAGAGTGGAATTATTCTATAGAATGTGATAGAAGAAAAGACAAACGCAACTGGGCACTGGTAGCTCACACCTGTAATTCTAGCTACTCAAGAGGCTGAGACCTGAAGATCACAGTTCAAAGGCAACCCAGGCACAAAAGTCCACGAGACTATTATCTCCAATTAACCAGAAAACTGGAAGTAGTGCTGTGGCTCAAGTGGTAGAGTGTTACCCTTGAGCTGAACAGCTCAAGGCCCAGAATTCAAGCCCCACAACCTCCAAAAAAAAAGAAAGGAAGGAAGGAAGGGATGGAGGGAAGGAGAGAGGGAGGGAAGAAAGGAAGGAAGGAGGGAGAGACAGAGAGATGGAGGGAAAGAAAAGATCAAAGTAGACTGCCTTGAGAGGGAACAGAAATGTGACCGGTGATCATCCATGAATACACGTGAGTACAAAGAAGATAAGTGTCTAAAGCGCATGTTCAGTGTGCTCATTACAAGTACACAATGTAAATGTTCTTCCTATTCCTTCTGTCGAAGTGTTAAGACTGTACAACTCCGCAATTGTTTTCTTCCAGTACTGGAGTTTGAACTCATGGCTCACAATTGATCAACTCGTGTGATCAGCTAGTACTCTATTACTCACATCTCTGGCTTAGATTCTTGGTAGTTAATTGGAGATGGAATCTCATAGACTTTTCTACCCATGCTGGCTTCAACCCACAATCATTCTTACTAACTGGGATTGTGGCTGTGAGACACAAGGGTTCAGCAAGGCCTTTGAATTTGGGGAATTCTAGAGAAGGTAGTTTAATGATAATGAAAAGATGGGGTAGGTAGCTGATAATGGAGAGAATCGAAGATCTTCCATGATAAAGCATAAGATTTTTCAAGTCTGTTAGATATACAGAGTTCTGATTAATTATTAATGATTATGATCAGTTGATTAACAGCAAGTGACAGCACTAAAGTTTCTAAGAAAAGATTAAGATAGGGCATATTAAGCAGGAATTTATGAATGAAATTCATGATGGAAGAAAGGTTACCTCTTAGGAATGGCATGGGCAGAAGTCTGAAATACAAAGAAATGAGTATAGGAAGGGATAACTCTGTATCATTCTGTATTTTACAGTATCATTATCACACTAATGAAGTCAGAAAGATTTTTAATATCTAAATTCTTATCCATATATTTATAAAATCCCTGATTCTTTTCAAAAGCATCACTGTTTGACATTCATCACCTCACAGCACACCTGAGAAGAAACGGAATTCCTATTCTGAGCAGCTCTTCAGGTTCCCTTTGAGCTAGGAAGACAAAGGAGTGCTACCTTCCTTCCTGTGTGCTCCTCTAGGTAGTGATCTGAGCCTCCTTCTGTCCCCGAATAGTCTCACTTGCTGCTCATCTTCCTAAACTTAAGTCTAGATGATAAAGCAAGTCAGTTATTTTTGTAGATAGCTAGCAGTCACAGCACATGGAATGTGGCAAGTGCTCTCTTTCTCTCACTCTCCATGTAATTATTATATTTATATATTTATAAAGTATTTCAAATTCCATATAAATATTATGTCATTTTTCCAAATGAGCTTGTACATGAAAAGGAGAAAGAAAATAAACATGGAGGAAAAGAAAAAAGAAGGAATATATGAATAGCACTAAGCAAAATGTTCACTTCCAGGATTCTATCCCAAAGCTTAGATTCCTGAAAGTTAGAGAATGCAAAGAATGAATCTTGGAAATTTGAATGCAGATGAACTTGAAGTGTCAAAGGAAAACAATTTTAGAAAAATCTGTTGGAGATTATAAGATAAGCTTTGGTGCGCTTAACAAGTCATCTGCTTGGATTTGAGATCTCACGTCTCCCAGCAGCCAGTACCGGGTCATAAGCAGGTTACAGCGATGCTCTTTTGTGAGACTTCTTGCAGCTGCTCTTTGAATAATCCCCAATCTATAAATAGCTGCATCTCTATATCCATTAAAAAATACATTAGTACAACAAAGGCATGTATGTATAATAAAGGAATGAAATCACTGGAAGAAAGGAAAAGTTTCAATTTGACATATATCACAGAAGATGAAAAGCATAAGACTAGTTCTTAAACACAAGATTTCATTGCAGGTCTGTGGTTGTATTCTCCACAAAAAATTCTCATTTGTTAAGCAGTCCATTTTAAACTATAAATCATCTTTATTCTAGGGGCAGAATGACTACTGGTAAATAATGTTTTACTTGTGGCATGGCTGCCATAAAAAGGCAAGAGAGACAGACAGACAAGACACAGACACACAGAAGGTGAGAGGCAAAAGTATTTTTCTGAAATCACGCAAACACAGTGACCAAATTTGCCCATGCAAGTAAACTAACATGGGTAAAAGAATAAAGTGAGCATGCTTATATATATATATATATATATATATATATATATATATATATATATGTGTGAAAGGAAAGAGATAAAATTATTTTTTCCCAGGAAAACTTTGCTTTTGACAAAGCATAAACATTATACTTTAAGACTGAACAAATGGCAGAAAAGCAATCTTGAGACCTTGAGGAAAAATTACATCTCTTACAAAATAAAACAGGCCTGGATGCCATTGTGAAAATAGATAATGTTTAATTCTTGGTGTAGACAAGTCTTTTGTTTGTTTTTTGTTGTTGTTTTCTTATACAGGGCTTTCCACATTCAGACCATTCACAATGTTCTGGGAAGGGCACTATTGTACTAAATAATTCTCCTGAGCTGTGTAATGACTCAACTCCTTTCATTAATGTGTGTCTATCATTCACATTCACAGTTTTTTATCCTTTTTTTTTTGTTGTTGTTCTCTTCTTCCTTCTACAATGTGCTTGTCTCTGAAAGTTAATACTACTCAGCTCTGCTGCTGAATGCATTACTAAGGGAAAGCAATATCAGCTGTAATCTAGGCTAGAGCCATCAACACTGCAAGAGTCACATTTGAGACAAACTTTTCTGAGCTACCAGGATTCAGAACAAACATATTCGCCTTCATAGAGTGTGGTGGCTTAAGGAAACCAATGATAACTGAGAG
Source organism: Megascapheus bottae (assembly GCF_031878675.1). Classification (NCBI taxonomy): domain Eukaryota; kingdom Metazoa; phylum Chordata; class Mammalia; order Rodentia; family Geomyidae; genus Megascapheus; species Megascapheus bottae. The sequence continues at coordinate 40,416,720 of NC_143519.1, forward strand.
CACACCAATGCCAGAATATCCCAGTTATAGAAATCTCCAGAAATGTTAGCCTTAGCTGGAAAACTTCCCTGAAGCAGAACTTTAGAAGAAAGCCACATCTGGCTTCTGACCCAAATTCTGCTGCTCATGCAGGGACACAGGGACTTAGGGAAAATAACTACTATGTGCAGAAGAAGGTTACTGAGGTTCAGCTACCATCTCAGTAAATCAGAGGCTAATTTATGAATGTTAGAAAGGCAGTTTCCACTGCTAGGTTTATGCTCTCCATTCTTTTCAAATTCACATTTGGAAAATTCTACAGGACAGACAAACAGAACATTAAGGAAAACAGATGTGCCATTCCTTAATTCCTGCTGTTTTGTGCTCAGGTTTGTTTGTTTTTCCATTATCTGCTCATTTTCTACCTGGACTAGACCATAGGAAACAAAGCTTCAAAGTAAAATATTTTAATTGCTGTGAGTAAATAACTGACCTTTAAATGGCTGCAAATTCTGGTAAATGAGTTCTTCATTTTCCAAAAGGCTCAGGTTACAGCCCTTAATCTATGGAAGCCAATCAGTAATAAAATTCAGATCAGACCCTGACCAGCCTGAACCAGTGGCTCATCTTGCTTAATGTTGCTGGCTTTAGTAGTTACAAAGAACATGTTAGTTACTCTTTAAGCTAATGTGCTCTTGCACATAAGCTAATGATGTGATTGCAATCCAATGAATAAACATTATTAGCCTTGCAGTCATGATGCCCCAGGACTTGAATATTCCACCTGATACCCTCCCTCCAATGAGTTCCCGTGGGCCAGAGACCTGGCTTTTACTAACTGCAGCAGGGTTCTGCTCTGCCACCAGAGGAAGCAAGAGCATGGATATGCCTTATTCTTCCCACCAAAATGGGGGTGAGGGATAATCCAGTAGGTTTGGTGGAGTCCTAAGTGAGTCTACAGGAACTGCAGCTGGAAATACAACTGGAAGATTCTATTTTGTAGGGAGTATTATGCTCAACAAAAGCCAAATGGATGGGCTTGGAGAAGAAGAAGCTCTGTGTGATCCAGAGGTATTCTAGATGTAATCCGGGAGGACCAGAAAGGCAGTTCTAGCCTTCAGAAATATGCATACTAATAAGATTCTGGTTCATTTTCAATGAAAGTCTTCATGTTCTGTTTTGGATAGCCAGAGACCCTTGGAAGTAAGATGGCTGTGCATCAGTGGTTTGCACAGATGTTTCTGCAGGGAATTATGTTCAGAGGAAGGCACCAGCCCCAAAGGCAGGATTGAGGATGACAGCCAAACACTGCCATTCCAAGCATAATGAATAGCTTTTCCATTCTCTCTGGTCCTGGATTTCCATAAGAAGGTGTAAATATAGTATGTCCACCATGCCCAACTTGCCCCATTAGTGCTCACGGCTCATTCACCCCGTGAACAGACGGAGACGTTTGCTTCCTAAGGAGGTGCATAGAAATCTTTCTACACAAGGGTAGCTCCTCAAACAGTGTCTCATTTCCTATTAGTGTTCCAAAGAAAATGGTCCATCTGCCTCCGGGGAGGTTTCTGTTATCCTAATTCCACTGCATTATCAAGTAGGCATTTGAAAAGTCTGCAGTAATGGTAGAGACCCAAAAACGTCTTGTGCCAATATATGATGGAAAGTACATTATTAAAAATAATGATGTAACTAGATACCTATGCACTTTCCATTAGATAATTATCAAGCCAGCATTCAGATGAAAGTTGTTTAAAGTTGAACATCATTTGTCGGAGGGGTTCTTTTCATTTCACAGATATTCCTTAGACTGCACAATTCTGCAGAAACCAGATATAGTTTTAAATGAAAAGTAGTAAGTTACAGGTAATTTCAGAAACAAAATTATAAGTCCTGTCCAAAATTCCTATAGACAGAATTATACTGATTATCAAATGTGAATGCATTTCATATATTTTTTTTCCAGTCCTGAGGCTTGAACTCAGGGCTGGAGCACTATTCTTGGGCTTTCTTAAGGCTAGCACTCTACTCCTTGAGGCACAGCACCACTTCTGGCTTTTTCTGTGGATGTGATACCAAGGAATTGAACCCAGGGCTTTGTGCATGCTGGCCAAGTACTCTACCACCAGTCCACACTCCTGGCCCCACATTTCATACATTTGACACAGCAGTTTGATCTCCAAACATAAATCTGCCATTGCCAACACAGGTTTGAAGGCATCCTGCTCAGGTCCTTCCATTCATAAGGCTCAGCTCAGGGTTAAATGCCATGCTCCGGTAGCATCTGATTTACTCACAGATGAACTTAAGTGTATCTGGGAAAGATGAGGGAAGGGAAAGGGCAACAGAGAAGCTACCAAACATGGAATTTAGAAAACACAAGATATGAACGGGAAACCTCTAGCTCATTGTACTGAATGTAATTTCATGTTGCTTAGAGAAATCATATTTATTTAGGGCTTTCTTATTTATATAAAAAAGAAACTATGCTGAATGTGCTTTGTGGGAATTACAGTATATTGCTATTGTTACCATAGTTTATTATTTTCCCAGCTAGATGGCTTAAATCCAACCTAAACAAATATTTTAAAGAAATTCCCACTAGCATTATCATTTTTTCTTTCTAGTATTAATAAAAAAGATATTCTGCCCTTCAAGTTCTATGATATCTTTACTGTGGAACAATTCTAAATATTACAGTTCATTGTAAGATAACACTTATTGTAAAATGGTGACTTAAGAAATAACCAGCAAGTGTGGTTAAGTAGTGTAATGTGTGAAGTGGTAACATTCAGTAACGGAGGCAGTTGTTACCTCCAAATATACACGCAGCCTGGACTCTTATGACAACTGAGATCATAGTTTTATTACTTTGTACAATGAAGTAGATCAGTTCATGTACTTATTCAACATATCAACTTAACACATCGGATCTACAATACAAGAAGTTTAACTAATGGGTAAAAATAGGATAAACTCCACAGATGCATAGTTCACATAAAACAAAAAAAAAACCTATTATTTTCCAGACCTCCCACAGTATAATCTCCACAACAAACCCCAATTTAAAAGGGGTCACATTTTTCATTCAAATGCACTTGAAGAGCTTTTTGCTGTCTTTCTTAACTGGCAGCTATTTGAGGGGCCTTTGCTCTGGCAGTAAGAATTGCAAAGAAATGTAATGATAGAGTTCACTCAGCAAACATCAATGAATGAATATTTGTGTGTGTGTGTGTGTGTGTGTGTGTGTGTGTGTGTGTGTGTTTAGGTGTGTACTGGTATTGGGGCTTGAACTCATGGCCTGGACTCTGTTGCTCAGCTTTTTTACTCAAGCTGGTATTCTACCACTTGAGCCATTGATTAATTGGAAATAAATGTCTCATGGATTTTCTTCCCTGGAATAGCTCTCAAACTCACATCTCAGCCTTCTAAGTTAGGATTATATGCGTGAGCCAGTGTTACCCTGCTGAATTAATATGGCTTTTTTGTTTGTTTGTTTGTTTGTTTATTGTCAGTCATGGAGTTTGAGTGCTGTCCCTGAACTCTTTAGCCAAGGCTAGCACTCTACCACTTGAGCCACAGCACCACTTCTGGTTTTCTGGTGGTAAATTGGAGATGAGTCCCACGGACTTTCCTGCCCAGGCTGGCTTTGAACTGTGATCCTCAGATCTCAGCCTCCTGAGTAGCTAGGATTACAGGTGAGCTACCCCCAGCTATACTCATGTTTTCATAAGAAAATTTTACATTTTAAACTATTACAGGCAATGAGTCCAGACAAAGTTGAAATCTATAAAGTAATAAGGAATGCCAATCTTTTCTTTGACCATGTAAGCACACTCTCTAGAAGCACTCACTAAAGAAATATCTTAATATTCAATATTATTTTATTAAGCAGCCCCTATCTTAGAATCTCATTTAAAAAATGATTCATACAAAGCCACCTATGAAATGTGATTTTTCAGCTGTTAAGAAAGAAAAAAGAAGGAAAAAAAGAAGGTTTAAAAGGTTAATGCTTGGATCATTTCATTAAGGTCAAAAGAATATGAGAAACCTAGACTCATCTTATCCTAGCCTGAACCTGTGCTGTTACAGATGTGGAAAATTGATGTTTCCTTCAACAAAGATCCAAGCTAGAAAGGTCTGTAAGTTTTATGGTGGTAAAAGTACTATTCCTTGGGTATACATTCAAGAGATTTTCACTTAACATTTGTCATAAATAAGTGACTGTGCTTGATGCTGAGAGAATAATAATGAGGAAGGACATGTGCTTAAAAAGTTTTTCTAGTGGGCTGGGAGTTTGGCTTAGTGGTAGAGTGCTTGCCTAGCATGCACGAAGACCCAGGTTCAATTCCTCGGTACCACATACATAGAAAAAAATGCCAGAAGTGGTGCTATGGCTCAAGTGGTAGAGAAAACCCAAGGACAGTGCTCAGGCCTTGGGCCCAAGCCCAGGACTGGCAAACAAACAAACAAAAATTTTTTTCTGGTAACATAACAAGAGCAATAAAGAAGTAAAAAACTGGGTTGGGAGTTTGGCATAGAAGTAGAATGATTGCCTAACATGCATGAAGACCTGAGTTCAATTCCTTGGTACCACATACATAGAAAAGCCAGAAGTGGTGCTGTGGCTCAAGTGGTAGAGCTCTAGCCTTAAGGAAAGCCTAAGGACAGTGCTAGGCCCAAGTTCAAGTCCAGAACTGAAAAAAAAAGTACTTCAGGCTCCAGTTCCCATAATGTTGTAAATTTGATATTCTTAAGAACCTCACTATTGCAAAAATAAATAAATCCCCCCAAACAACATTCTAAATGAATTTACTAATATAGTACTAGCCTTGCACCTGTCAGGTAATGAGATTTGCATCCATCAAAGAACAGTCCCTCATGCATGTGAAGGGCTGTGTTTGTACCAATCACAGGCTTTCTCCTGAGCTCTTAAGAGAATTGCTCACCTTCTGGCCTGGATAAAACTGGGCATCTGGCCATCTGGAGCTCAGTGAGGCTTATGATGGCAAAAAGCCAGAAACAAGCTGATTCAAAGTGATCGTGGCTGTGATAGTGCCTCCTGGAGTCAGAGATGTGCTTTAACAGCAAGCAGATGTGGTTGCCATGTAGCTTCCTCAAGGGAGCTTCTGGGTGTTCAAAGCAGTCATGGGGACATGATGGCAGCCAGACAGGCTTACAATACTTTACCCAAGGTAGCTAGAATACTAGAGAAATGATCTCACATTTGTCAACAGAAACTCAAATCAGGCCAGCCCTTAATATCCTAGCTTTTTTAAAGGTCAAGAACATCTATTTACAGCCTTTCTATCAAGGCTTATCAATATATTAGCACTGATATAATTTAATGCTATTCTACCAATGCTGAACTCCTACCCCAAAACTGCAGGTAGAGGTGAATCCCTCTAATCTGTATCACAATTACCCATATTGAGGTAGCTCTGTGTGTTGATCTGAACCTGTGTTATAAAGAAAATTGTAAGCATTGTTGTCATCAAGGGCTGCTCAGGACTGTTGGATGCCCTGTGTATCCAGTCCTCTTTCTTTGAGCAAATGTGGTATCTCTCTCTAACACAAGCAATCACATGATAGGAGCCACTAGCTTGGAGGCAAGCCCTGGAATTCAGTTCTTTCTTCCTACACTGTGAACAACTGTAGAAAGAAGGGAAGGGAGGTCATATGGAACCACAAACTGAATGAAATAGAATACCTGACTTGTAACTACTGTACTAAGGGAACAACACCACCTTAAAAGATCCAAAAGCATGTGAATCTGCCTTATCACGTGATAAGCTGGAATCAGAGTCCCACTGCGTGCTTATTAGAGTCCCTGTTAGCCCCTTTATCATTCCTAGTAAAGACAAATGAACTCTGACAACAGATCCAGGAACATGGCTTTCTCTGGGTCTATCCTGTAAAGCATAGGAAGAAGTCTGGTAGCACAATTTGCATATCAGAGAAAGGCTCCTGTCACTGATTCTCTATGGGCCAGTTTTCTGAGATTTTGCACTTTAGGCTTTCAATCCTCATCTCACAAGTCATTGGAAGGGCTAACAAAAAAAATGCCTTATAGAGAAGCTGAATGAAATAAAACATGACTGGCAAAACTGTCAGACAGTGGAGGAGTTAAAAATCTAGCTTTCTTTAGGATGGTCTTCATAGGGGAATTTTCTCAGCAATAGAAGCAGCATACACCTCAATAAGGATAGCTTCCCCAGCACACATTCACAGTGACTACTTTCTCTGGGAAAACAGGTACTCTAGTCTTTGTTTTTTTGTTTTTGTTTTTTTTTCCTGTTGGTACTGTGGTTCAATTCACTGTTGGTACATCTGCCAGCAAAAGAATGAAAGAAGCAGTTGGAGACAGTGTATGGCAGGGGTTTGTCAAGTAACGGCACTATTTTGGTTTATAAACTCATGTGGCTCAGTTCACACTAGGGAACAGACCTTAGTGTGACTTTAATGTCATATTTTGGCACCCAGAATTCAGAGCAATGGCCAATGAGGGCAAGGGAGCTTTTGGATATGTCCTCTTCCATTAGATCAAGGAGATGATAAGAGGACACCTCGGGAAAGGCCGCAAAACTAGAGAAAACGGGAGTTGACAGCAAAAATGTGATACACATTAAGATGAAGGTTATGACTATATCTTTCTAATCAGAGTTGTATTGAGCTGAAAGGGTCTCTGAATGTGCAATCTCCCTTGCTGAGCTATATAAAAAATAAGTTTATATGAGGAAAAAGGTAATTTCTGAACTATATTTATCATAGAACAATCATGAAGTCCAGAAGAATGCATTTCCCCCAAGCCATGGGATCCCAATTTTGCTAAACACTATCACACAGGACAAGTTTTCTATTACAGTCATGTATTACTTAGCTACAAGGCTTCATTCTGAGAAACGCACCATGGTACCATTCCATTGGTATGTGAACACCACGGATGGATTTTATGACTCCAGACAGAAATGGTCAGTCATTCACTGGGCCCTCTTGGAGCAATCAAGAGACAAAGCCTGCATGAGATACGGGGGACAACTGCCAGTATGCCTGGCATACTGCTTTACACTGTCCACACTGCCACTTCATTTCTTTCAGCTCCCTTTAAAGGAATTGTACATCACCCCTCTTAGAGACTTATGAGTGGAGAGCTGAAAGCATAGAGTGAGAAAACTTCACTTCTTTACAAATAAGTACTATGATCAGAGATAATTATAAACAGTATAACATTAAGTAGTGTTTATAACTTCTATTTTTATTCACTTGGTAGCTCACGTATGTTTCCACAAACATGAGCAGCATACTAGGACCTTAGCGTGGCTACAAGGGTTCTAGGTACAGACAATTTTTCAGCTTTGTTATATTTTAATATATGGATCCATGTTTGATTTAAATGTTATATGAAGAATGACCATATTCGTTTTTGGTTTTGCTTTGTTGTTGTTAGTTCTGGGGACTGAACTCAGGGCCTGAGCACTGTCCTTGGGCTTTCTCAAGGCTAGTACTCTACTGCTTGAGCCACAGCAACACTTCTGGCTTTTCTATGTATAAGGTACCAAGGAATAGAACCAGAGTCTTCGTGCATGCTATAAAAGTCCTCTACTACTAGGCCAAACTCCCAGCCCAATCATATTCTTTTTTTCTTTTAAAAATTAAGTAGTTATACAAAGGGATCTTAATTTAATAGGTCAGATTATGAATACAATGCATCTTGTCACTCCTATCATTCTACCCTATCTTTCCCAATCTCCCTCAAGTTATGTAGTTTAATTTTTATATACTTTAAGAATATAATGACAATAATTGCCTGCCCTTCTTGTCTCCATTGGTCTGCTCATCCACCACAACAAAACTTGTTTCAGCTTCTTAGTATACAATATAGCACTGGAATTCTCCTATGTATGCCATCCTTTGGTGTATTTGCTTGTGTGCATAGGCCCTTGTATATGTTTTCATATATGCTTATCTTAATTAGTTTTTTATTATCTTTAAGTCATACAAAGAGGTTACCCTCCAACAAATCAATGAATACAATTCATCTTTATTCATGCTGAAGTAGGGATGCTGAATCTATCAGTGCTACCTTGGCCACATGGTGGATGATAGAGCATTGGGTTTAACTGGGGCTATCTTGTCATGATGGTGGAGGTAGGGAAGTCCCGCCTCCTAGATGATGGGCATGCCACTTCAGCTCCACCAAGCTTATCTGAGTCATTGGTATTGTTTAGCTGGTTTTTCTTTCCTCTCAGGCACATATGGCTCACTGATAGTGTTAAATGTATTTGTGGGGTTTCTGGTCTTTCAGACAGTTCACCATGAAGTTGCTGGGCTTTTAATAAATACTCTTGATCAACCTCCCACAATATGGCTTCTGTGTGTTTTCGCCTACAATAATGTCATGCTTTCATCATTCTCCCTCTTCCCTTTCAACCCTTTTCCTTCCCTCAGTGTTTTAGGATATGCATTGCATTTTATGACTATCTCCCTTCCCCCCACATTCCTCTCTTCATCTATCTAACTATCCTCTCCCCTTGACACCAGTTCTCACTTTTGAGTCCTTATTTCCTGGTATTCATGTTGTTGGACTGTGACTTAGCATTTCTAAGAAACTAATATAGGTTTAACGTCTTTATATACGAAAACACGTTTTTGTGTATTCTTGCAAATATGTAAACAAGAGGGTTTCAAAATGGAACTCATGCTAGTCAGAGAATCTAACCACACAGTGTTGCACCTCCTGTAGGTTTCAGCAGAAGCTTATATTACTCAACAATAAAAAAAAATCTACTCATACATTGTTGCTCTCTTGTGCCCTGCAGCAGTCATAGTGCATAGTAGTAACGGGGGCCTGTGAATTTGGTTTGTTACCATGGGTAGAGAGGCAGGACAGCTTGTTCTGATGAGAAACAGCAAAGCCTAACAGGACTCACTTTTAAAAGGTGTGTATGTATTGTGTGTGTGTGTAAGGAGGGGGTGGAGTGAAGTCCAATAATAAGATGGAAAATCAACGAATACTTATTTGCTCCTGATTATTTACCTACATAAACTGAAACAATATTGGGGGAAACTGCAGCACATCTGTTCACTCAGGTTTTCTATTTACATTCGCAATGTCTTCCTTATTCTTCCTTTTGTTGTCCTTCTTCAGAGGATACCTTCCTAGATATGGATGTTTTAAAATTCTAATCAGAATTGGAAGTGGGAAAAAAGCTTGAGGAAATAATGAAGATGCCAGTACTTATGTGATCCATTCATAAACCCTATGAATTTTCAATGAAGGAACAATGTCTACAATTAGATTTGAAATGAAGTTTCTGTTGTGCACATTCTTACAGTAAGCAGCGTGTGGATAGGTTTTATTTTATATTCAGCAAATTATATCAAATGCAACCCCCCCAAAAAACCCACTAGGATTTAATAGAAAATAAAAGCAAATGGCTGATGGTATATAGCTTTTTTTTTCTTCCCACAGATTTACAGAAGTGTGGCAGTTTTTTTAAATCGTATTCCATTTTATTTAAATGCCATATACGTACTAGAACTTTTCAATGGTGCAGAAAGCCATTTTCGGTCATGACCTGAAGCTGTCCTTTCATACTGTACCAGAGAAGTTTTTATTTGTTTGATTTGTTTTGAACTGTAAAAATAATTTCTAAATGGAGACCTTTTGGGGAGAAAGATATTAAAGCTTCCCCATTTTCAAACCAAGACTCATCTCAAATGACTATAAAAATGTAACAGTAGAGAGCATAAGATATAGAGTAAGGTAAGGGCTACTTAATTTGCTTTCAAGCTAAAGCTTATCTCCTGCTCCATAGGCCTCAGTGTCCAGCACCGCAGAGAGTTTCCTGCCATGCTTAGGTGGTCCCCAAGGTCCTTCAGAGGCCTTATGACTGCTGGTCTCAGTTCTTGTGGTAGGGCATGCTATTCTCCCCTGAGCCTGCTAAGTCTAACCTTCACTCAGTGACTATGAACCTGGCTCCTTTGGGTGCTTGCACAACTGTGCAGATGCCTTACCTTCTTGCTGTGCCTGGTGTCATTGCTGTAGAGGGACCTTAGATGACCTCCACTTAAAATAGCAAGTTCAGTTTCCTCGTCTTTCTACAAGCCTCATAGTGCTCTATAGAATTTTCAGTACATGAGATCATATAACATGGCCATGGCCAGTCTTCCATGGAGGCAGGGTAATAAACTTTTTCAAATGTTCTTCCTGTTATATTGCTATCAGCCTAATCAATACTAAAACTTAGTATAGACACAAACACTCCTTCCCCATTCAAATTCACTGAACAATAATTATGAATGTGTACGTGCAATATGCATAGATGTGGGCATATATGTGTATATATATTCTAGATATGTCCAAATACATATATTCATATATATATTTATATATACACACATTCTCTCCCTCTATACTCTCTCTCTCTCTCTCTCTCTCTCTATATATATATATATATATATATATATATTGTTCTAGTTTTTTATTTTTGTCTTCCTGTGGCTGTGATATCTGGAGCCCTGAAAACCCCAGAGGGACCAGTTCTCTTAGGAATACTCAGTTCCTAGAGACAGTGAATAACTTCTTGCTTCAAAAGCAAGCTGACCAGAACATATAACCCCAACAGCCTTCCTTTATTAGGCTCTAACTTATGGAACCATAATTTTCTTTTTCCCTTTCTTTTTCTTCCTTTTTTGTCAGTCCTGGGCTTGAGCTCAGGGTCTGAGCACTGTCCTTGGACTTTTATCAAGGTTAGAGCTCTACCACTTGAGCCTCAGCACCACTTCTGGCTTTTTTTCTATGTATGAGGTACTGAGGAATTGAACCTGGGTTTTCATGCATGCTAAGCAAGCATTCTACCACTAGGCCAAAGTCCTGGCCCCTTTTTCTTCCTTTTCTTTCTTCCTTTTTTCTTCTTCTCTCTCTCTGTCTGTTTCTGTCTCTCTGTCTCTCTCTCTGTCTCTGTCTCTCTCTGTCTCTCTCTCTTTCTCTTTCTCTCTCTGTCTCTCTCTCTCTCTCTCTCTCTCTCTCTCTCTCTCTCTCTCTCTCTCTCTCTCTCTCTCTCTCTCTCTCTCTCTCTCTTTCCTCTTTCTTTTTTTGGTGCTGATCCTAAGGCTTGAATTCAAGGTCAGGGTACTATTTCTGAGCTTCTTTTTCAGTGATACATCCCTTGAACCACAGTTCCACTTCCAGCTTCTCCTTGTGATTAAGTGGAGATAAGAGTCTCATGGACTATTCTGCAAGGGCTGGCTTCAAACCATGATCCTTAGATCTCAGCCTCCTGAGTGGCTAGGATTGTAAGTGTGAGCCACTGGCCTTTATCGATTTTTCTTGAAGGAACTGATGAATCTTGTCCATAATTTCCTAAATTAGCTCTAAGAATAATGAAGCCTTATTTCCACATGTCAGACAATTCAGTGAGTGTTTCAACACATTATGACCTCATTGTTCTCTTTTTCTTCCTAAAGCCATAGTCCACATGGTTCCCCAGCCCATTGGTTGGATGCTCTACTGTTCTCTGTGGCTGATCCCAGGCCTGAGAGGGAAACAGCAGCCACAGAAACTGATCCTGGGAATATGACCTTCATGTCCTCCTTGAGCAAGCTCAGAGGAATGTGCTGTACGGTTACCCATTACTTGCACCCAGTAAGGACAAATGCCTAAGGCTAGAGTCTTAGCACAGAAGGAACAGGCTAGAAACATATAAAGATGTCCACAGAAATGGTCAAGAGAGCCTCTGAGTGAGCTGAAAAGAGTCTCTGCACTCACATCTCTACCTTTGGCAGTGGAACCTTCCCTGAGATTTGGTAGCCCATGCAGCTATCGTCATGGGATCAGCCATGCCTGCTAAGTGATGTTACAGAACTGTTGCACACACAGTCAATCTGGTGACAACTACACACTATGAAAACAAACAAAAATATGCCTGATCTTGCGGAAGGCATTAGAGTAACAATAAGAGAAAACATTTTCAATACACCCTACAGATGTTTTAAATCTGAATTCATTCCTTGAATACATGTTCTTCAGATGTGAATTTACATCAAAGGGGACAGGAGCTCTGCCTCTGGACCCGGTGGAACTGGTGGTGTGCCCTACCTCTGCCATACCAGCACCCGCAGTGCTCTCTATCAATTCTGCTGCTCAATCTTGTCTTCTCCATACCTCCCTTCTTTCTGACTCACATATCATGTACCTTGGGAGATCAGTTCTTGCTCCTCCAGACACCCGAGTTCCCCAAGGATGGTGTATCAGATTTCACATGGAACCTAAAAATCATGGAATACTTACATTTTCTATGGGTATATGTAAGTGATATTTCTATGGAGTTTTTGTTGTTGTTGTTGTTGAACTTGTCATATACTAACAGTTTCATTTAGTTTGACATATTTGCATTAGGGAGAAATATTTTTTAAAAATTAGTATTTGGGGGGGCTGGGAGTTTGGCTTAGTGGTAGAGTGCTTGCCTAGCATTCATAAAGACCTAGGTTCGAATCCTGGATACCATATATACAGAAAAGCCGGAAATGGTGCTGTGGTTCAAGTGGTAGAGCTCTTGCCTTGAGAAAGCTCAAGGACAGTGGTCAGGCTCTGAGTATAGTTCCCAGGACTGGCAAAAAAACAGTAACAACAAAAACACAAAACAAAAGCAAAAAAACTAGTATTTGGGCTGGGCGCAGCAGCTCATGCCTGTAATCCTAGCTAATCATGAGGCTGAGATCTGAGGATCAAGGTTCAAAGCAAGCCCAAACACAAAAGGACCTGAGACTCCTATCTCCAATTAACCTTTAGAAAACGGGAAGTGGGGTTTGGCTCAAGGGTAAGGTGGTAGCCTTGAGCTGAAGAGCTCAGGAATAGCGCCAAGGCCAAGTTCAAGTCCCATGACCACCCCCCCACACACAAAAAACAACAAAAAAAACCCCTAGTATTTGGTTATTATTCTTGTGTAGGACAAGAATAAAGTGTATATTTCACTTAGCTAAGTGTGTTGATAATACAGATATAGCAAATTGGCATTCAACACCAATACTGATCATCAATATCCGATATATTTCCTTTATATGCTATATGTGTGTGTGTGTGTATGTAAGTGTGCACACACTGATCCCCTGGTTTGCACTCAAGGCCTGAGCACTGTCCATGAGCTTTTTGTGGTCAAGGTTAGTATTCTACCATTTGGATCAAAACTCCACTTCTGGCTTTTCAGTGGTTTATTGGAAAGAAGAGTCTCACAGATTTTCTTGCACAAGCTGACTTCAAGAGTCATTTTCAGATCTCAGTCTTCTATTTATCTAAGATTATAAGCATGAGCCACCAGCTCCCAAACAAATGCTTTCTTTTTTAAATGTTCACTTTTTAAAAATTCTATGTATTTTCCCCTTCAACTAGATGTCCAGATTCATAGAGACAAGGGGCAATCTGAACTTAACAAACACTTAATATAACTCCCCACACACAAAGGACCCTGTGACAAGGAGATGCCATTGGTTTCCTTTCATGATCATTCTACAATAAGAAGAAGCTGATAGGTCATGCAACAGAGTACACAGGGAGGTCAGTGAAGCCTGGAATACTGAGCCACACAGGACTTGTCCCCGCTTCTGCAGAGTACTGCTCATTGGGAAAACCCACCGTCACTCCACCACATTATAATGGGGTGAGGCTTGTTGGGCAGGATATGGTGAACCACATGGACTCATTCAGGGACAACATTAAGCCAAAAAGAAAAAAAAAGTGTGAGAACGTTAGTTCTCCTGTGATGTCTCCACACCTGTCCACACTACCACTAGACTTAGACGATTTTTCATCATTTCCTTGATGCCTAAGACAATTCTGACTCACATGCTTCAAAAGAAAGAAATTAATGGGACTCATACCACCTACATATTTTATCTCTGTTCCCAAATTCAAAATGCTCACATATTTGATTTTTTAAAACTTTTCTCAATAGAGAGTGTTTAAAAAAATTCTGCCTACTAATCAGTCTTTGCTTCCACTCATAAAATGATGGGTCTCCATAAGACAAAACCATTTAGTAACTAGACACTAGTTTTTAAAGCAAGGACTATAAAAAAAAGACCCTTCACTGTAGAAGTGTCAGTGGTTAAGAGGGAGGAAGATGTACTTTTATCTGAATAGCAGGGAGACACCATCACAACAGAATGCAGACTCAGTCTCAGAGGAAAAACACATTCTCAGAAGGAAGAGAGAGGAGGAGTGGGCATGCAATTCAGGCAGGGATAGGGATACAAATATGCAAAATTGGGAGAAAGTTAGAGGCTGTTGAGAGGACAGAGCTGCCTCTGCTATTTTATATTTCAGTGAATTTACTCAGATTATACAGATCTCTATATGCATATATATAGATATATGTACACATAATAACAATGGCAATTTTATTCTTTAAAATGTTGCTTTGAGAGAAATGTCAAGGGATTTAAATTCATGCATCCTAAGTACAATGTTTTCCTTCACAAAGATGCTGCTTTATCAACTACAAAACCAAAGTGAGCCTCTTTATAAGATAGCCTGGAATGATGAGGGGAGTCGTGATGATATAAATATGCACTTACCAACTCATAGAATACTAAAACTAGAACTTACTCTTCAGAGTGTAAAGCAAATCGTTTTAGTAGAAAGAAAAAAAGAGCACATTTTTATAGCATGGGAAGGAATTTCAGACTTCATTAGCCAAAACAATCTACAAAATATGTCATATTCTAAGAGACTTTAAATAAAGTCATGAGAACAGATTTATAGTGTTTTAATTAAAACAGGATAGCACTGGCAGGAATCTGTTCACAACCTTTGGTGACAAGGAGGAAATACATAACAGCCTTCATATTGACTCACCACAAATAAAAGTCAATAACAACACAAAGATGACAGGACTCCTGGAAGAAAGTTACTGAACAGCCTCAAGTTCATAATCGTGAGGGTAGAGGCCATTAATTCTACTCAGATACATATCACTGACTAAGGAAAAGCATGTGAAAGGTCCAGAGAAATATGGTATGGATGTATAAATAACATAGGCTCCAATAATTATTAAGGAGGCCAGGTCCAGTGGCTCACACCTGTAATCCCAGCTACTCAGGAGGCTGAGATCTGAGAATCATAGTTCAAAGCTAGCTTGGGCCTAAAGAACATGAGACTCATGTCCAATTAACCACTAGAAAACCAGAAGTGGGGCTGTGGCTCAAAGGGTAGGGCGATAGCCTTGAGCTGAAGAGCTCAGGAACAGAGCCCAGGTGCAGAGTTCAAGACCCATGCTTGGAAAAAAAATATTAGAGGGATTCAGAAAATAAAAATTTGATTGTGTGACTAAAAGCCATAACCTTCGTTAAAGAAAAGAGGATGACAGGATATATGGAAATACCTCTTTTTCTAATAACTACTCTTACGAGTCTGATTTTAAAGGAGTCAATGGTAACTGGAAACAAAGCCATAAAAGCAAGAGATACTTATACATGTGTAGGAACAATTCTTAGAAACCTTCTGGCGAGTCCTAAATTTTGAAGCAAATACCAAAGATAGCACATAGAATATATTTTAAATTATCTGAAAAGAAAGACTGAAGAAAACAGCAACATCTTTGGGGAAAAAAAACATTAATAAAAACAAACAACAAAAATATCAGAATTGTTCAAGGCTCATTTTGAGAGTTTTTCCCTATGAACACAATCATCTCTGAATTGGGAAAGGTAGGATGAACAATTTAAGTATGGAATGTCAGCATGAATCAGGTTGGATCCTTGTGTGGGTAGATGCTAGATAGAGACAAGAGCACCAGATCTTCTCAGAACAAGCCATCATAAGCCCCAGTCCTGGAGTGATTTGGCAGTAGGTTAAGTACTTACCAGTTTCTTCTCAGTAACAATCTGAGCTTATAGCAAGTCCACCAGGAGATAGTGTACTGACCTTGAGAATTTAGTATAACTTTGAGAGTGACCAGTGTTAGCTTCAGAATGACAACTAATTAAAGATTCCAGAACTTCTGTCTCCCAAGGGCTGGGATTGTAAGTATATATTATCACATCTGTATAGAACTCTGAACTTTTTGGTTTTAGTTTTTGGGGGTTATGGAGATGTTGTCTCACAAAATATTCTGCCCTGGCTATCTTGGAACCATGAGTAGCCAAGATTACAGGCTTCAACCACTAGAGCCTAGGATAGGTCTCCCAATCTTAAGGGTTCATTCACATGATAATGCAGCATTCCTGGCTGCAAATCTTGCAGACAGAACACGAAAAGAGTATTGGTTTGACCTAATGAATCCTGTCTTGCATTTCTTATATTTTCCATGGCTATTCTGTCATCTAACTGCTTGTCAATTTCATATTTTTTGGTTTACTTGTAAGTGCAAATTTTTCTCAATTTCTCTAACGAGTCTGGTATTTTCTGTTTTCAGAAGGTAGCATACTGTTGCCTTTGATCACTGATGCATTTAACATCTACCTAGCAACTTATCAGTGCCCATGAATAGATAGTCTGATTTTTCTCATTAAGAATTTTAGGCAACATTTCATTATTTTCAATATGAGCTCTAAAATAATTTTTTAATGCAGTGTCAGGAAAAACATGTTTAAAGATTTTATCCCCTTTGGGGAGCCCAGAACATCAATGATATCTAAGAGATCATAATCAGACAACTGAAGGCTAAAACAGGCATAGATGTTGAACCTGAAATATCAGTTGCCCTTTGTTTAGATCTAAGTAGTTTTTGATTTGAGGTCTATGAATCTGGGGCTCTCCTATTAATTGTGTCTGATCAAGTCTAAGATTTTAATGCAAACATTGAATGAATAACAATATGAATTAGTAAGAAATCTGAAGTGCCCCATCTGGGGCAATTAAAGAAGTGTATACAGGTGGCTAACTTCAAGAACCAGAAAGGTTGAAAATCTCTGCTTTAATTGCGATTACCAGCAAACATTTATGTTCAAAAGTTAAACATTTGTCCACAGTGCTAAATGGAACATCTAACTAACTCTTGACCTTTATTTTTGACCTTTATTATTTGTGCTGAGATTAAATGTGCTGGGTTTCTTTGTTCTTCTCTCTCTCTCTCTCTCTCTCTCTCTCTCTCTCTCTCTCTCTCTCTCTCTCTCTCTGTCTCTCTCTCTGTCTCTCTCTGTCTCTCTCTCTCACCTCTCTCTCTCTCTCTCTCTCTCTCTTTCTCCCTCTCTCTCTCACCTCTCTCTCCTCTCTCTCTCTCCTCTCTCTCTCCTCTCTCTCTCTCACCTCTCTCTCCTCTCTCTCTCTCTCTTTCTCCCTCTCTCTCTCACCTCTCTCTCCTCTCTCTCTCTCTCTCTCTCTCTCTCTCTCTCTCTCTCTCTCTCTCTCTCTCTCTCTCTCTCTCTCTCTCTCTCTCTCTCTCTTTCTCTCTCTCCCTCCCTCCCTCCCTCCCTCCCTCCCTCCCTCCCTCCCTCCCTCTCTCCCCCCCTACTCTCTCTCTCTTTGTCACACAAAGAAAGATCAAAATCAGACTTCAAATTTCAAATTCACCTAAAATTGTCCAGGTAATCACTATTTGCTACCATATCCAAATACACACCCACAGATAGTTAGAAAGAGATACAATAAAGATCTCACAACATTGATCAGAAAATTCAAAGTCAGAACAATATCCATAAATGCCTAAAATTAGAATACAATATGTAGTATTAATTCTAATAAAAATCACTGGGGTGATGTTTTACCCAGATTTAAATGCCTATTATATTTATAAAAGAATATAAATAATAAATGTGACCTCAGTCATCAGAATGGTAGGTTACTATGTTCTGATTAATGATATAATTTGGATAACTACAGAGAAAGTATTATTTTGACTGAATTATTAAACATTTTGGAAACACTAATAATATACTATGATTTAACACACCTTTGGTCCACTGAAAATGTTGCATACTTCAGTGGTATTCTTGCTAAAATTGCATTACCTCAACATTAGACAAACCCAAATCAAAGGTAAGATAATGCAACTAACTAGTATTCCTCAAAATGTCATAGAGACCAAAGATCTATGCTATGGGTTTCTGCTAGTTCAGATGTATTCAGATCCTTGTAGATTGCACAATCCTGGATACATAAACGCAGGTTTAAGAATCAGAATGATTCTAGGTAGCACACAGGTACTTGTTCATGCATTATTTGCCATCTCCCTCTAAAAGCTACAATCTCCAGTGAGCTGACTGAGAATTAGAACACACTAAGCTCAAGTTACAGATGTCAATTTCTTAAAAGAGATGTATATTTTTCCAAATGGATACTTTCACACAGATTATTAGAATTATCTTGGTCACTTCATTGTCCAAACAGGAAAGATGAAAGACTGAAGAATTAAAACAAAGAAAAACACAAAGAAGAAGGACACGGAGAAACCTACAAGTACCTTCAGCACCTTCACTACAAGTGCCAGGCTGGGAGTAAAATTCTGCTTCCAAGCATTTTCTTTGTTATTTTATTTTATTTTTTAATACAGTGGACAGGCTCAGATGCACTTTTGGGTCTGCTTGTCCTTGTCCTCTTTTAGTAAATGCAATCTCCAATTAGCTACCATAACATGAGACATGTTATAGCCCCCAGGACCAGCAATTAAAGTGGATAGTGGGTCATGATGAGGTGAGAATATTCCCCTCCCATATTTTAAGAGGTGAGAAGAGACACAGTCAATAAAAACATTTTTAAGACAAAGGTTGGAGAGAGAAGATCTATGTCTGAAATATGTTTTCTAATAAATAAAGATCAGATTTAGTGCTTAATTAAAATTAGGTAAATCATATATGTTGGTCCACATGTGATGCTTACCATATAAAATTCTCAGACATGAGAAAGGTCTCCTGGGAAATTAAAAGGCCTCTATATGAGGGGAGAATTGAACAGAACAGGGCCCCAAGAGTCTCCGGCCATAGAGTTAAAAAAAGCCTAGAGGCACCAAATCTAACTGATTCATGGGCTCTTCCCTGACCTCAGATTAGCTGGGTATTAGTGCAGGCAGGTCTCAGCTGTGTATGAGAATGAGAACACCTTTTAAAAGCTGCATTTGAATTTTAAAGGTACTCAACATTTCTAGTACTGTTTACTGAAAAAGGTCAACGTTGGAGTGTTTTATTTATGCATGGCAGAACCTCAGTCTAAAAGCACTAGGCCTCCCACGTGACTTATGCTGAGGATGTGTTAAATACGTAATTTTCAGAGCCAAGTATATTATTTCTCAACTTAGTGAATGCATTATTAAAAGACCTCCGCTGTGTCTACTGCTAGGAGAGAGAAGCGGCATCTGGAATGCAGAGGGCCACGCAAGGACTGGTGTATGCCCTATTTACTCTGACAATATTCCCAACCCACACACGGCTCCATGCCTCTTCCTCGTCTCTTTAGGTCAAAATAGGAAAGAAGGAAAATGAAAATATTCAAATAAAGCTAGGTACCACACTGATGGTTATCTGGATTGCAGGTATACCACTGAGATGTTATACACAGTATCTTTTCCAGTCTTCTGACTACACAAGAATTACCATTAGCCCTACAATCTTATAAATCATGAGACTAGTATACTGATATCTCTTCAAATAAGATTTGAGGGAAAAATCAGTAAGTTCCCATGTCAATAATTTTTAAATAACTGAATCATAAATAATATATTATACATACCAATTTTATGACAGCGAGAGACATTATTAACTTCAGGAAGCCAAGAATATCTGTTGTATAAATTACAAGTCATCTTATGACTAAGATCAGTGTTTTAAATATACTATGGGGAAAACAAATAACGAAGTTTATGCTTGAAGAATTTTTGACAGGCATATAGGGGTGCTTTTATCATTCTAGGGAGAAGCCTATTCTGCAAGAGGAAAATTCTCTAAAAACTTCAGAAATTATCCTTTTTTTAACTTCTTTTTTTTTACTTCTTTTTTTATTTTATTTTATTGTAATTAGTAAGAGGGTTACATGATATTTGCCAGATAGAAGGTGCATTAATTCACATACATTGATACCCTTTCACATGTCTTGGTACCCATTTCCCTCCCCCCCCACACCCCCCACCCATCTTGGTTTTCCCTCCTTCCCTATCAAATTTCAAATATCCAAATACAAATAAATTCAATATATCAGATAACAAAGTGAGATACTATAAAAATATGAGATAACCAAGGGACAGCAAAGGAGATGAGAGACAATATAGTACATTAAGGACAACAATCATTCAGAAATTATCTTTTTATAAGTACCCCTTTTATATTATATTTTTTATAAGTACTCTTCACTTGAAAAAAAATTAAGTGTTCCTGAGAAAGAATCAAATGAAAACGATGAAGCAGAGAGGAAGAGACAGCCATTGGGTAGAGACAAGCAGGTACCGATCCTTGTGGGGTGAGGTGGAATGGGATCTAACTTAATACCAGAACAGCTGAAGCTCACCCAAAAGGGATGGAAAGGGGGAACCCCAGAAATGCTGCAGATCTGGGTTCTCTTCCTTCTCCTTGCCCAGGAAGCAGGTAGACACAACCTTCTATGGCATTAGGTCCCCCTTCCAGCCAAGATTCCTAGTCTGGGACTTGTACCAACCTGCTAATAGCGAAAAGGTCATCTGTACTTTCTCTGAAGCCTTACTCTCACTTTCAAATAAACTCTGCCTCTGCTTCCACTTTTCCTGTACTTTTCTTTATTTGTTGAAGAAAAGAAAGGATCCAAGACTCCTAGGCGGTATTAGTCCCTTCAGTATATTTTAATATATATATAACTTAATTTGTAGAAATTGGATTTATGTACAACATTCCTAGCCTACTTCTTTCACATAAAGCAAAGTGAACCTGTTAGAAGAATGCTACCCTATTCAAATGTAGAGAACAAATAAATGACAAGCATCTCCACTTCCAAGGACATACCTGTTTAGTTTTAGACAATACTTTGAGATTAAAAATGAGAATTTGTCTTAAAAATTCTCAGCAGAAAGAACAGCGCAGGAGGAATTTCAATACCAAACTTTAGATTCTATTACAGAGATACAGTGACCAAAACAGCTTGGTACTTGTACAAGAACAGACCTGAAGACCAATGGAATAGAACTGAGAACCTAGTTATGAATCCACAGACCTATGGTCACCAATCTTTGATAAAGGAGCCCCCCAAAAAATAGAATGGAAGAAAGACAGCCTCTTCAACAAGTGGTGCTGGCAGAACTGGTTAAGCACCTGCAGAAAACTAAAGTTGGATCCTTCTATGTCACCCTGCACCAAGATTAACCTCAAATGGATCAAAAACCTGGAGGTAAAAGCAGATACACTGAAAACTTCACAAGAAGGAATAGGAGATACAATAGATCTCCTTGGCACAGGTCGAAACTTTCGTAATAAGGACCCAGAAACACACCAAATCAGAGAAAGTCTGGATAAGTGAGACTGCATTAAACTGCAGAGCTTCTGTATGGCAAAGGACACAGCTAGAAAACTAACTAGAAAGCCAACAGTGTGAGAGAAGATCTTCACTAACTATACGATAGACAAAGGCCTCATATCTAAAATATATGAGCAGCTCAAAAAAATTGAATCACTTCAAAACTAATCTCCAAAGCATCAACCATCCCATTAAAAGATGGGCCAAAAACTTAAGAGTCTTCTCTGAAGAAATAAGAATGGCCTATAGACACATGAAGAAATGCTTGACATCTTTGGTCATAAAAGAAATGCAAATCAAAACAATTCTGAGATTCTACCTCACTCCAGTTAGAATGGCCAAGACCAAGTAATCTAATAACAACAGATGCTGGAGGGGATGTGGCCAGGATGGATTATTACTACACTGTTGGTGGGAGTGCAAACTCATTCAACTACTATGGAAAGCAGTACAGCAGTTCCTCAAAAGACTAAACATAGAGCTCCCCTATGACCCACAAATTTCACTACTTGGCATTTACCCCATCATCCAGAAACAAGGACATACTAAATCCACTAGCACAATGATGTTCATTGCAGCAAAGATATGGAACCAACCCAGATGCCCCTCTGTTGATGAGTGGATCAACAAGATGTGGTATTCATACACAATGGAATTCTATGCTGCTGTCAGAAAGAACGACATTACCCCATTTGTAAGAAAATGGAAAAACTTAGAAAAAAATCATATTAAGTGAAGTAAGCCAGACTCCATGGAACATGGGTTCAATAGTTTCCCTCATTTGTCATAATCAGTAGAAACCTTGGGCTCTCCTAGCAGAGATTTACAATAGAGCAAAACCTAGATACATAAGGCCATATAGTATGACACTAAATGAAAGGAACTACAGGATATAGAAACAAAAGCCATATAATGAGTGATTGTTGTCCTTAATGTACTATGTTATCTCTCATCATCCCTTGGTTATCTCATATTGTTACAGTATTTTACCTTGTCATCTAGTATATTGTATACATGTTTATTTGCTTATTTGAAATCGGATAGGGGAGGGGAGAAAAAGATGAGGGGTAGGGGTGGAAGGAGGGAAATGAGGATCAAAACATGAGAAATGATATCAATGTTTGTGAAGTATTGCACCTTCTATCTGGTGAATATAATGTAAATTTTCTATTAATTACAATAAAAATATATGTAAAAAAAGCAACAAGAGCCAAAAAAATTTGTCTTCAGGAAATTTAAGAAGACTATGAGGACATTGGCCGGAGGGGATTCAGGGCGTCGTGCTTGCTAGGCAGGCACTCTACCACTCGAACAACAACCCTAAGCTCCTTTCATTTTAGTTATTTTCAAAAATAGGCTCTCATCTTTTTAGGCTAAGGTGGCCCTGAATCTCAGTCTTTCTATTTATGTTTCTTGAATATCAGACACTTTTTAATTAGTTTTGATGAAGTCTAAATTTTTGCCCAGTCTTGCCTTGAGCCATGATCCTTCTAATCTCAGCCTCCTTCGTAGCTATGATTAAAGGCATGACTTACCACACCTAGCTAAGACTGAATTTTTATTTAAAGCTTCTAAGCATTCAGAAGCCTATATATTAAAAGGATACTATTGATATTAGATTCAGCCCTCTAAATATGTATAGAGCTCTTGGCTCATGTCTATTAGTAGATGTGAGATCCATCACAAACCATCCACTGTCCCTACAGTCTACAACTGGGATACTCATATAGCCAACTAGTCATTTGTAATACACTGGGGCCCTTGTGCTATGTGCTAGTGGTATGAATGATACCCTGGTAGCAATGGATAAAAAGTGAGGACCCTGGAAGGGGCATTATGCAGAGAGGGTAGTAACTCATCAGCAAAGGTGACATCTAAACTGAGATTAGAGCAGGCAGATGAGAGGCATTTTAAGTCAGGAAAGCAAATCAGAACATAGACGTCAACTTTATCAAATTAGTCTTTTTAAAGTGTATGTTATTTCTCTTCCCTTTTTTGCCCTTATGGTTAATCTCATATTGTTACTGTATCTGACTTTGTTAACTGGTATGGTGTATATAAATTTTTATTTGTTTATTTGAAATAGGAAAGGGAAGGCGGAAAGCAAGATGATTGGGAGGGGATTGGGGGGAGGAAAATGGGGACAAAAACATGAGAGGGGGTATCACTGTGTGAGAAGTAATGCAACTACCTAGCAAATGTAACTTAACTGTAACCCCTTATACATTATCCCAACAATAAAAAGTGCTTTACTTTAAAAAATGCTTAAGTATGCAATATCTAACAAAAACCTCAATCTAGATGATTTCTTTCTGACAACCCATTCTCCTGAGAATTCTGATGGTTAGGAAAGAGTATGGAGTAAAGAAGGAGAGGACTCCCATTATTGTCTTAGTGACAGACAGTGAGATTCCACAAAGGCTGAAAATGCAGCAGCCCATGGCCTGTCAGTGAGGAGTTACTATCAGTGCATTTGAAAGAGCATAGTATTTTTAGGAGGCTAAGAAGTGAGGATCAAAGTTTGAAGCTAGTCTGGGCAGAAAAGTCTGTGAGATTCTTACTTCCAATTAAACACCTAAAATCTGAAGTGGAGCTGTGGATCAAATGCTAGATTGCCAACCTTGAGCAAAAGAGTTAAGGGACGGTGTTCTGACCCTTACCCTGAGTTCAAAACCTAGTATAATACTGGCACAAAAGAAGGAGGAAGAGGAGGAGGAAGAGGAAGGAAGACAGAGGAGAAGGAGGAAGGGGAGAGTAGGAGGAAGAAAGGAAGGAAGAAGGAAGCAGCAGTGGAGGAGGAAGAGGAAGAGCAGCAACAACATACTGAAATACTGAAACCTTACCTTTTATCACTGTGCTTACAACACAAGCTATTTTTTTAAGATAGACTATGTCTTTTCTTTAAGTCCTTATGTCTTTTCTTTAAGTCCTTAAGAGCAATCAACTAAGGTTTCTGCTTTGCACTGGAACTTGCTAAGATTGGACTAGAGACAGCCCCATTCTTCTCTCAGCCATTTAATGGCATTAACATGGCCAGGCGAGATGATTGCTGGCTGCACACTGTTTGTATTATGCTCCTTCCTGCCACTGAAGAGGGCAGGTTTCCTATACAGCTCAGGTCTTCTGTGGGGTGCTAGGTAAAGGTTGGCCATGTTTAATGAGTCCCTAGGGCTCTAGTGTACCAGTGAAGATGGCTGCTTGCAACTGCAGAAATCAAGAAGAGAACAGTCAAGATCTTCATCACAGTCCTTACCCATGGACTAGACTACCATTAAAACACCAGGGAAAGTTAAGTCAGCTTGAAAATGGTACTTGGCCTATTCCGAGCTAATCAAATGAAGTCAATTCATTCATACTGGCATTGTAAAAATGTTTGTATATGCCTAGGAAAGAGAGAGACGGTGCTCATGTTTACTCCTCTTCAATCATCACATAAAGAGCATCAAGCTATAGGAGTGATGTAGTTAGGAGGAATTCCTTGGACCTTTAACTCTTGTACTATTCTTCATATAAAAAGAAGAGGACTCTTTTGTCCCCATACCACATGCTCCTCTCCAAGGCCCTGGCCCGGAGGCAGGACACGAGGAAGGTTCAAGCTCAGAAGATTTGGGCCCTGATTTCCAGCTCCAGGTCTGCTGCTAACTCACTGCCCAAACTTGGGATGCACGCAGTGTTTCTGATCAGGAGGGAAAATGAGCTTTTCAATCCCACACTGTTCATGGCTGCTTCCTATTGCAATATTCTCTGATTCTATAGAACAAGATGACATTCTAAGGAATGTTTTCTTTCTGAGCTGTATTTATTTGAAAATTTTAGAACTACTGTCATAACAACAATGCCCCATCTAGTGTCAAAAGTGGGAATGTGGTCCAGGAGTGTGTATTAAGGAATGATGTGCTGGCTGATCACTGCTTTGGGGCTCTGAATGGTGGGTGGCATAAATGTTACATCCTGTTGACCCAACGCAGTGAAACAGGACTTTTCTGTGTGTGTGTCTGTCCTGGCCCTTGTACTTAGGAAGAAGAGCCACAATTCCACTTCTGGCTATTTTTGAGTGGGGGTTGCTTAATTGAAGACAACCCAGAGATTTCCTGCACAGTCTGGCTTTGAACAGCAATTCTCAGATCCCAGCTTTCTGAGGAGCTAGGGTTACAGGTGTGAGCCACTGGCACATGAGGAGGCAGGACGTTTTTAGAAGAGTGTTTTTTTTACAACTTGTATCTGTGTCCCGTCCAATTTCAGCACAACAGGACTTTCATTCAAGGCTCCATGGGCTGATCTGGCCTATAATATTTTTACCTGGAACTCTTGTCGCAAATACACAAAGCCTCCCGGGGAGGGACCAGGAGGACAAAGGTGTGTCAGCAGCACAGTGCTGAGGGCAGATTACAACAGACTCTGGAGGATGTAAGCACTACAGCCAAATTCTGGCATCTCACTGAGATTTTCAGACATGAACTTGGTAGGGTTTTAGTGACCTCACACTCCTCTTTTCAGCTCTAAGGACACTATGCACACATGCTGAGAACTTTCCAGGTCCCTTTCTTGGCCACTCTCTGATTACTTATTGTCATCCCCGAAGGAAAGAACCCAATGGAGGCAGCAGACATGAATCCTACAGCAGCCAGATCCCATTGAAACAAAGGGTCATCTGCCTCTGCAGCTGTGTGCCACGTTTTTCTTCCTTTTCATTAAGCGCTAGGGAGATTTAATTAAAATTTTTTATACTGCCATATAAAATACATCTCATTTTAGAATCTGCCTCCCTCCCAGAACACGGGTCACTTCAGTGAATATTTGGGGAGCATCACTCTCTGCCAAACACTGTCTTAATGATGAATCAATAATAGAATTTCTGCAACTGATTCAAAGCCTGTGGCTTAAGGTTACCAGAAGCATATTGTGCTATTTGGGATGTGGGTCTCAGTTGACTAGGCTTTTTTTTCCCCTGTCTTTTCTATCCTGTAGCTTGAGTCTCCTGGTGGATGAACCTATCCCGCTCATTTCTTTGCTCTGAAAGTGTTTACAAGCTGCCAGGCCTGACAGATCTGACTACAGGTCAGTCTGTTAACAGCTGCTGCCTTCCACGACCTCGTTACTAGTCCTCTGCTAGTCAGTCACGCGGAATTTTACCACTCACTAGCCCCAACCACTTTAGCCTACCCACCAACCTAACACACGTGCGCCTGGATCCCTCATCTCCAAAGTCATCCTGGTTCTCACATACTACGCATTTCCCCAATGCCCTGCATCCTATTGCTTCACACTCCTGCGCCCCATTCTTTAACTCTCAATCACAAGGATGGCCTCTGCTCAGTTTGCAAATCAATCCTCAATCTCAGTCTAGATCTGCCATACAATCTAGTTCTTGAATACAAGATGTATTCAGTATCTCTTAAATAGTACATTCAAATGCTCAGGGTTGTAACTGGATAATATAAAATACTTCAGGACTGATAAACTTGCCTGATGTAAACAATGAGAGCTGATGGCTACCTAGATCTACATGTACCAGTATTTCTAAGGACCTAGAATGAGGGAAACTGCCCCAGGGGTCTGGACTATGACTGGTATGGAGAGGCACCCATTAGGATAACCTGTTCCTTGCCATCCACACTGTGTCTGAATCACATTTGAACATGAAACATCCAGCAACAGGCCCTGTTGAGGAACGCATCCCAGATGCCATCACAGCTGGAGTAAAATAGAGTAGGCGCGTAATGCTCTTTGTTAGTAAAATAAGGCTATTTGTTTATAATGTTGATTTATTTTATTTTCGTAGTTATAACCATCAGAAATGTAGGGAGCACTAAGGCCAAATATAAAGAATTCCTCTTTAAAATATTCTTTGAATCCACTGCTTTTTTTTTTCTTGCTCGTCTTGGCCCTTGAACTCATGGCCTGGGCACTGTCCTTGGGATTTCTCAAGGCTAGAGCTCTACCACTTGAGCCACAGCACCATTTCTGGCTTTTTTTGTATGTATGTGGTACTGAGGAATTGAACCTGGGTCTTCATGCAAGCTAGGCAAGCACGCTACCACTAGGCAAAACTCCCGGCCCAATTCATTGTTTTTTATTGAGTTAAACATTATATGAAGATATTGAAATGCTTAATCCCAGCCATGTCTGGGACAGTAGTCATCCTCAGAGATAAATTTTCACAATGGATATTTCAATTAAGACAGTAATATTTATTGAAAGGCAAGGCATAAAAGTATAGCCTCGTGGAACATTATTGAACAAATGTAATTTATGCTGCCGTCGGTATAGTGCATTTTAGCACTGCTTTGATTTTATCAGCATTTGTCAATTAATCAACGTGAACCTTGTAAAACATGTTCTCTTATTAGTAGGAACAGGCAATTGTTTGCAGGCTTTGAAGGAAAGGTCGCTTAATAATTTGTTAATTGTGTAAAGACAGACTCAATTTTTAAAAAGGTAAACTTATTGCCACTACACCTAAAGAGGACTCAGTTTATGCCTGACACTGCTAATTTAAATATAGTTAAAAATCTCATCTCCTTTCTGTCTTTTTTCCTTTCCTTTTCCTTATTTCCTAAAAGTTCCTTTTTCATCTCTTCTTTTTCCCTTTCTTCCCTTCTCTTTTTTTTAAACAGCTAAGAAAGACTAAGATATGCATTAATATAACTCAGTCTTTGGAACCTTATTTTAAAAGCCTTGTAGTTGTCATCTTTGCCAGCTCAGAGTTATGAGCCTTGTGGCTAGGACTGTAAACAAATGGACCTAGTTTCATTGGCAGAAAGCTGAAAAACAAAAAGCAGAAAAGGGAAGAAATAGAACAGCCTATAATATGTAGCACAATATCTACTTCTGTGTCTTTGCTTCCTCCCCCATTCTTCATTGTTGCAGATGAGGTATCAGCTCTACTTTTGAAAGCTGCTTTCTTTTCTCTTCATGAGGAGAAAAAAAATGAATTAAGGCTCCTCTTTGGGTAACCCATGCACTAAGTCACTTGTCATCTCTCCAGGCAACCAAAAAACAAACATTTTAACTCAGAGTCATAGCACCACCAGCAAACATTCTACAGCTGTCTGAAAGATAAGACTGAGTTTCAAATGGGCAACATACCTTGGACAGCAATTTCTACCATGGTGTCAGCAGGGCAGAATCGAGAAATCCATACCATCTTAAAAATGTAAGGACACTAGGAGAATGCCTTAAGCAGTTGTTAAAAGAATTTTTACAGAGTTTACTGAGACATTTGTTGAATGGAAATGAATCTTGCTGGATCCACAGTCAGTGAACTGCTTTGCTAAGAACCAATTCCTTATATAAGATTTAGGAGGCTCAGGTTGCTCTCTGCCTGCTTAAACTGGCTCATCTGTCTGGTCCATTCCATTCCATTTCAGCCTCAAATAAGCCATCATTGTGGGCACATTTCCCTAAGTAGATGCAAACACTCTTTTCCAGTGCCAGACTCCCTTGGGCAAATAAGGTTTTTTAGAAAGGGTCAAGGAGCAATTAAACAAAATACCCACCAAAAAGGAGCCTGGGGTTTCAGGTGACTTTGTCATTTATGCAGCCACCAGTCAAATTTTTGACACCAACTGGGCAATAATGTTGTATGTGATAGGCTTGGATGAGGACCACATGTGATTATCATCAGTCCATGCCTAGTTATGTTCATTACAAAAGGTGGCTTTTGGCCAGGGGGTTTGCCCTAATGTAAAGTGCTTGCCTAGTATGCATGAAGATCTGGGTTCAAGTCCTCGGTATCAAATACATAAAAAAAGTTGGAAGTGGTGCTGTGGCTCAAGCGCTAGAGCTCTAGCCTTGAGAAAGACCAAGGAGAGTGCCCAGGCCCTGAATTCAATCCCCAGGACTGGTTAAAAAAAAAGAAAAGAAAAAGAAGTGGCTTTTGTGGGAATTAAACTGATAATCATAGAATAATAAATGGCAATTTTTCCTTTGCAAATTTTCAATTCCAAAGGTGCTAGTCCAACTTTAATTTCTCAGTGAAATTAAAAAAAGAATTTTTCCAAGAGAAAAAATAACCCACCTAGGATACATGGACTATTTGTTAAACAGGTACTCATTTTTTTTGAGTCACAGGGAGAAAGTCTACATTCTTTTAATGTTTGCTTGCATTAATCTCAGTTTTAGAAATAAGTTCACTTCCAGATTCTTGCTAAAAGTGAAGAGACAAGAGGTAAAAGGAACTATGGAAGGGAAGCCGCTTGGTAACTTCACAGCTACTCCCCAGCAAGAGTAATTTCTATCAGAATCATATATACCATATTAAGAAGCCACGGAGGAATAAAGGAATGCATATGGGTGCAGGCTTTCATTTGATTCCTTGACAACTTAGAATACTGTAAACAAATTTGTGCATTTTTTTTCAAATAGTTCCATTTTCTTGGAGGTCTTCATTATGTGTTACAGCACCTTCTGTAGTGTTCAAAGCTGATGTTTAAAGGGGTATTATTGGCATTCAACATAGTTATACTACATTAAACAGATTTACAGCCTCATGTGTGGTTGGTTACCCTTGATCATTTTTATTTAAGAGTATGACTAGGCTTATGATATGGCTTAGCATTCTCCTAGTGTTCCAGCCTGTAATGTAAGTTGTACTTTACCGGACCATCTGGACACCTCCATACTGCTCCAATTGAACAAAAAATGTGCATGCTAAACTGGAGGTGGAGTAGGATGAAAGTGAAGAGTGGAGACAAGATGTGGTACTTATACACAATGGAATTCTATGCTGCCACCAGAAAGAACATCTCCCCACTTGTAAGGAAATGGAAAGACTTGCAAAAAATCACAGTAAGTGAAGTAAGCCAGACCCAAAGGAACATAGGCTCAGTGATTTCCCTCATTTATAATAATTAGTACACATCCAGGATTCTCCTAGCAGAGGATTACAATAGCTCAAAACCTAGATACATAAGGCCATAAAGGATGAGACTAAATGAAAGGACCTCCAGGATATGGAAACAAGAGCTATATAATGTGTGATTGTTGTTCTTAAGGTACTGTGTTATTTCTCATCTCTTTTGTGTCCCTTGGTTATTTTTTTCATATTGTTACAGTATCTTACCTTGTAATCTGGTATATTGTATATATGTTTATTTGTTTTTTTGAAATAGGAAAGGGAAGGGGGGGAAACAAGATGAGGGGAAGGGTAGGGAAAAGGAAATGGGTAGAAAAACATGAAAGGGGCATCAATGTGTGTGAAGTAATGCACCTTCTATTTGGCAAACAGAATTGTAATCCCTCTATTCATTACAATAAAAATATAGCTGGGAAGACAAATGGATCAAGGATCTATAAAATAACACATTTTTCTCTCATGTGGAAGTTAGATCTAAATTATAAAAATGTATAGGGTCATACACATATATATACACAGTGATTTAAGTATGGTATATTCAATAGATAATTCCAATGGTTTGGCTCCTTTGAAAAACTAACATTTTAACAAAATGC
Organism: Megascapheus bottae; assembly: GCF_031878675.1. Taxonomy (NCBI): domain Eukaryota; kingdom Metazoa; phylum Chordata; class Mammalia; order Rodentia; family Geomyidae; genus Megascapheus; species Megascapheus bottae. The sequence continues at coordinate 40,447,558 of NC_143519.1, forward strand.
CTATCAGGAAGCTGAAACATGTTTTGTCCAGAAAGCTGGGGAGGTAAAAGGAAGGTAAAAAACAGTTAATGGTAGGTGAATGTAATCAGTATATTCAATGTATATCTGTGAGAACAGATTGAAGAAGATCATGGAGAATGAAGGAAGGAGCAACACTGATCAAGATGCTTTGTACTTTTAACTGATCTGTTGAAACAAAACCTCTTTTTGCAACTATTTAAAGAGAATAAAAAGTACTTAGAAAATAAACTCAAAGTGTAGCTGAGATTTTGGTCTTATTCCGGCATGGTGACACCAGCAGATCAGGAGCTGATGGAAAGGGTATGTTCTTATTTATGGATCTCAAGAGGAAGAAGTCCTTTAGGGCAGCACACGTGGTCAGGAGGCACCTGGTGGTCTCGAATCGGCAGTAGTTTGTGGCAGGGAGACCTTCCAGGCTGAAGGAAGGTTGCTTGAAGAAATAGGCAGGGGAGGGAGAAGGAGACCAAACATAGACTCAACTGTCTCATCTCTCTAACAATCAGCTAAGCCTGAGAGGGTCAAGCAAGTCTCCAAGACTGCTCAAGATGCAAAGCACTATAAAATACGGAAAAATAGAGAAAGAAAAGCATGGATTATACAAGCCCATGTGAAACACCGCGGGTTGTATGATTATTTTTTTCAAATTTACTGGCAAAGAAATCACAGTTCGTGAGACTGATTCTAATCAACTACCTGCTGATACTGGCACCAGCCCAGGAGTAAGTGAGATAACAAATACAACCAAGAGGAAGTAGAGCTGTAGTGAAAGTGGTAGGGAATTCTTGAGCTGAAAAAGCTAAGAGTCAGCACCCAAGTTCTGAGTTCTATACCCAATACCAGCACAAAGAGCACTGAGAGTCTGTTCTCTGGGCCACCTTACACATGGAGAGCATACATTTTTCAGTTCCTGCTTCAAGCCAGGCTTCACATCTAAGATTCATTTCTTTGCTCAAGAGTATTTATCCTAATTTAAAAAATAATGTATAATAGAAATGTCTGGCCTTAAAAATCCATTTCCTTCTATAACCAAGTTAGTGCAGATGGCACGGTTCTGAGGAAAACAGTTCCTGCTAGTGAACGATCCATAAACTTATTAAGTTCATGGACCATTCTAGAAGAGAAGAGAGGTGAAGATTGGTGTTCCTTATCTCAGGAGAAGAACTAAATGGTGCTGATTAAGTAACTGATGGAGTTGATTGAAATCACTCACAAACACTTTTCAAAGGGATTCTCTATCAACTTGTATTATTTTAGCAAGTGATAAATGTCCTCTTCTAAGAGGACCCCAGTCCCAGAGTTCTACAGCTCAGAGAATACTACCTTAGGTGTGTAAACCCATATAGAATTGTTCTAAGCAAATAAGACACTGTTTCTTGGATTCAGTCAGTCATCGCAAGGAACAGGGATAAAAGCAGTAAATAAAGTAGACAAAATCCCTTATCTACTGTATCTTCCTGCAAGGCACAATGATCACAAGCAAAAAGGAGAATTATATATTAGTTAGGAATAAATACTCATAGGGCAGGGCAGAGGAGCAGGGCTTTATTTTGTGATTATAGAGACTGTTATTATGGGGCACTAGTGGTTCATGCCTGGAATGCCAGCTACACAGGAGACTGAGATTTGAGGCTCCAGGTTCAAAGCCAGCTCAGACAGAACAATCCAAAAGACCTTTATGTCTGATTATCTAGTAAAATTCCAGGAGTAGCAGCTCAGTTTTAGGTTAAAAAATGCCAAGCAAGAGCACAAGAACCAAGGTTCTAGCCCCAGGACTGGCATAAAAATAAAAGTTTAGTTGTTAAGTAAGGCTTCATTGAAAAGGTGGTGGTCAAGTAAAGGCCTGAAGGAGGAAACTACGCCTTGCTTACCTTGCCCTTTAGCAATGTGTGTGTGACAGGCCTCACTGTGTCAGAACTTACAGATCTATCCTATTCTTTTAAAAGAATCTGGGGTAATCTATGCTGTAGGCATGCTCCTACACAGTACTAGCATTTTGCGAGTTTCACATTAGATGTTAGTAATTCTGCTATATAATTTCTTTGATGGTCATTGGTGTGGTTATGAAAAGACCTGCGGTTCATAGGATACAATTTGACTGAATAGAAAGGGCCTTAAAGTAGGTGTGAGAAGCTATGGATCCAAGACCTCCCTGTGTGTTTCCCATCTAGGTGCTCTTGCTCTAGCACTGAGAATGTATGGGCTTCCTTTCAGTATTCGTGTTTCTGCCTCCAGAGGGCTTTCCTTGATCCTGGCACATCTTAGACCAGGTCTGAGGTAATTTCTAGGGGCTCCTCCACAGAAGTTTTGAGGGGATAGTTTCCTGCCATATTTTCCTCTGTGAGGGAAAACTGTCAGAAACGTTCAGGTTTTCCATATTCCCCACAAAGAAAGTCTAAGCAAGAACTTCAGGGGATTGCTTACTGTTAGGCTCTGTGCTGGAGCTCTTTCCTAAAGTGGAAAATACACAAGCTTCCATAAAACAAAACAAAGGAATCTTTAGTTTCTAATAATGTGTATTTATGCAGATACAGATGTTTAGCACTAGGCCATATGACTAAACAGATTTCACATTTAATGGAAGATTGGTTTATTCATTTAATTAATATCGAAGTCAGTACCTGGAATCAGTGCTCTGCCAGGCACTGGAGGAGAAAGAAGCATCAGTGTAATACAGTGTCTACCTTTGTTGCCTGATTTAGTAAGAAGAAAAGACAAGGGGAAAACAATCACCACTCAAAGCAGTGCCATCTACGAAGTGCCAAAGAGAATACAATAGAAATTAAGAGAAGGGGGATAGGATTATATGGAGGCCCCCGTGTTCGTCAGAGTCTGAGCTCAGATGTAAACTGGTATGAATGAGATACTCTGGGAAGGAAGAGGTGAGTATATGTTTACATTTTGGGTGTAATGATGTAAAGGCCAGAAGACAGAAAAGAAATACTTGCTCAGAAAAACAGTAATTTCATATAGGTTAAACACAGAATGTGAAGAACATATGTAGATGAAATCACTGGAGTTAAGATCAATAGAGGATAAGAGATTCCTGTGTTGTTATTAAACATGGGATAAACAGACTCAGAGATATAAGAAAATACAGCCATTTTTAATCGTGTGTGTGTGTGTGTGTGTGTGTGTGTGTGTGTGTGTGTGTGTGTACATATGCGCACTCTCACCTGTCCTGGGGCTTGAACTCAGAGCTGGGCACTATCCCTAAGCTTTTCTGCTCATGGCTAGCACTCTTACCACCAGAGACATAGCTTCCCTTCCAAGTTTTTGATGATTAGCTGAAGGTAAGAGTCTCATGAGCTTTCCTGCCCGGCTGGCTTCCCACCCCGCCCTCAGATCTTAGCCTTCTTAGTAGCTAGGATTATAGCCACGAGCCCTGGGTGCCCAGCTAACTTTTATGTATGAGGGAGTGTGTACTTTGGTTTTATAACTTCTATTTCAGGTTCCACTAATTTTTTAATACCAACTTAATAGTTGTCATAGTATTTTATGCCCATAGTTTCATCATAAGGCTTATAACCAAATAGGCAAATAATTGCCTCCCCTATCACTCCCCATCCTGTGCCTTAGAGGAAATGACATTTTTTTCTCCCCCCCCCCTTTTTTTGCATTTGCCAGGTAAGATGTCTGCTCCAGAAAAACTGTTCTCAATTTCCTTAGTCTATGGTCTTGCACAATGCAGAAAGACTCTGTCCACTTACCCAGCCCTCCCAGACCTTAAGGAGGCTGGATTCACCAAGAGAGGAGAGAAGATTTTTCAATGCATATACTTGTTTCTCTATATTTAAGTATCATCAGGATGGTGATAATTTCTTAGAGACTTAATGGATCATAAGTGAACTTTAGTGCATCTGTATCATCTTTGTTTCCTCCTTTTACCAGTGGGTTAAATTTGTGAATCACTCCACATTCTGCATTTATACTAACTACCATGGACACAATCTCATTCCCTATTGAACCAAGTAGCTTAAGATCTTTTGAGCTTGCTCAACCTCTTGTTTTTCCTACCATTCTCTTTTTATCTTTTTCTTTCGTACTGTTTTTACTGATTGATTCTGAGCTCTTCAAAGGAACTACAACACCTTTATTATAATCTTTAAAAAAAAATTCACCTTAACCAGTTAATCAGTCAGATCTATTTTCCCTTAAAAAGATATAATCGATCTGTTTGGTATATTGTTTTCCCAGGTTGCTGTCCACCTGTTATCCCTGGGCTTCTTTTGCTTTTTTAATTGTAATTAATAGAGGGGTTACAGTTATATTCACCAGATAGAGGATGCATTACTTCTCATACATTGGTACCCCTTCTCATGTTTTAATCCCCATTTCCCTCAGCACAACCTCTCCCCTCATCTTCTTTTCCCATATTCCCTTTCCTATTTCAAATAAACAAATAAATGTATATACAATATACCAGGTAAAAAATTCAGATACTGTAACAATATGAGATTAACCAAAGAGCAACAAAACAGAGGAGAAAGAACATAGTACATTAAGAATAACATTCCCACAAGATAAAGCTCTTGTTTCTATATTTTGGAGGCCCTTTCATTCAGCCTCATCCTATATGGCCTTATGTATCTAGGTTTTGAGCTATTGTAATCCTCTGCTAGGAGAGTCCTACATGTGTACTAATTATTACAAATGAGGCAAAACATTGAGCCTATGTTCCTTTGGGTTTGGCTTACTTCACTTACTCTGATTTTTTCCAAGTCTCTCCATTTCCTTACAAATGGGGCGATGGCGTTCTTTCTGACAGCAGCATAGAATTCTATTGTGTATAAATACCACATCTTGTTGATCCACTCATCAACTGAGGGACATCTGGGTTGGTTCCATATCTTTGCTGCAATGAACATCATTGTACTAGTGGATTTAGTATGTCCTTGTTTCTGGATGACGGGGTAAATGCCAAGTAGTGAAATTTGTGGGTCATAGGGGAGCTCTATGTTTAGTCTTTTGAGGAACTGCCATACTGCCTTCCATAGTGGTTGAACAAGTTTACACTCCCACCAACAGTGTAGTAATGATCCCTCCTGGCCACATCCCTGCCAGCATCTGCTGTGATTAGATTTCCTGATAATGGCCATTCTAACTGGAGTGAGGTGGAATCTCAGAGTTGTTTTGATTTGCATCTCTTTTATGGCCAGAGATGTAGAACATTTTTTCATGTGTCTATAGGCCATTCTTATTTCTTCTTCAGAGAAGACTCTCTTCAAGTCTTTGACCCATCTTTTAATGGGATGGTTGTTTCTTTCAAGATTTGTTTTGGAGAGATTCAACTTTTTTAGCTGTTGATATACTCTAGGTATGAGGCCTTTGTCTGTTGTATGGATAGTGAAGATCTTCTCCCACTCTGTGGGCTTTCCATTTAATTTGCTAACTATGTCCTTTGCCATACAGAAGCTCTACAGTTTAATGTCAACCTTTCTTTAATTTGTTGTGTTTCTGGGTCTTTATTAAGAAAGTTTCAACCTGTGCCAAGGAGACCTAGTGTATCTCCTATTCCTTCTTTTAAAGTTTTCTGGGTATCTGCTTTTACCTCGAGGTCTTTGATCCATTTGGAGTTAATCCTGATGCAAGGTGACACAGAAGGATCCAACTTTGGTTTTCTGCAGGTGCTTAACCAGTTCTGACAGCATCACTTGTTGAAGATCCTGTCTTTCTTCCATCTTTTTTTTGAAACATCAATTATTAAAATCCATGTACTTTTTTTCTTGTTGGGTACTCCATTTTCTGGTTCCTCTTTCTTGATCTACATCCTTATTTCTGTATAGCATTATCTCTAGAAGCCTCCTGAGCATATGAGTTACATTTGCTAAGACATCTTTACTCACACTTCTTTTGCTAGTACAGCTTGCATTTGAGTTCTAAGTAAAATAGAGTTTTCTCTCAAAAATATTTAGGTAGTACTTCCTTGCCTCTGGCTTCCTGTGTTACAAAAGGGAAGTCACTTGCCATTAGTATTCCTGACCCTTGTTTTATACCTAAAAGCATTTTTGGAGTACTCCTTTTTAATACTACCGTTCTGAGAACTGAAATATGATGAGGGTAATATCCACCTTTCTAGGCACTTTCTGGACCTTTGAAATTAGAGATTGTTTTATTGAAACTTCTTTATGTATTTTCTTTATTTTTTTTGTCTTTGTTCTATTTCTCTCCACAGTTTACATTTTCCCCTTTTCTCTTTCCGGGAAACTTTTGGTTGAATGATGAACCTTAAGGATGGACCCATTACCTCTCTTACCTCTTACTCCAGCCCGTCAGCAGCTTTGCCTGTTAGTCTACTTTCAAGAAAGTTTACTTACATTTACCTTCTGAGTTTTATAAAAATATAAATAATTAAAAGATCTTACTTCAGATCGTTCCTTTTCTATTGAATTCTTTTCATTTTTTCTATTTATTTTATTACTCTACTTTATCTTATTTTATCTCTCCTTTAAAGATAGTAGAGGCTTTGAAAAATCATTCTTTAGTTTCAGAAATTACATTTATAAATATCTTTATCTGTTGCTCCTTTGGTGTCTATATTTTACTCTATATTTTATGTTGGGGAGTTACCCTCAAATGTTAGTTACTCTTCACTCTTCATTTATATTAAGGATATTTATACATTCTATCTACCTATCAAACATGAAATTATATAGAAAAACTATAAAATTTATTTCTGTTTAGTGAGTTTGCTCTTCCAGGAAACTGTTGAGGGCACAGTGTGTTTATTCCCTGGCAGGCATCTCTGTGAGGTAGCTGGGCTGGGAATCGAGCCTTTTTAGTGAGGAGTGCAAATTCTCAAATCCCTGCCTGGCATCTAGTCCTGGCTTGCAGCCACACTGGGGCTGTTTTGGGAGCAGTGCAGGAAGTTCTCATCGTTCACTGCAAAGCTTCCCTGAGCCTAGCTCTTTGGGTCCAGAGCACGTCTGGTGGACGTATCTCAAGTCGGGAGAAGGGATGACAGGGATTTACATGGCAGTGTGAGGCAAGATGGGGAACAGAGTCCAATTATTCCCATACCATGTGGTAGCACTCACTATTACTAGCACTTTGGCTGCACATGTGCCTTTCTTTTTGAGTCTCACTGGGCATGAGTGTCACCAGAGGGGTCATTCTATAGCTTCTCACTGCCCACCTAAGCTCCTCTTCCATCACTGTGCCATCCCAAGCACAAGATAGCTGACAGCTTTTGTTCTGAAGCATGCACTCTTTGTGCTCTCCTACCTGCTCTTTTTCTCTACTTTATAGGTTTTCTTATTTTAAATTAATTTTCCATAACTTTACTGAGACCTCTGGAATAGGAAGACATAAAAAGTATATTTGAACTGAGAATGCCAGAAGGTCACTATCTTCAACATTGTACTTGGTCATTGCAGTCTTATTGCATATTTCATTCTGGTCTGGATTATCTAGAGAGTTTTATGTGTTAATTCCAATACTATCTCTCATAAGGCCTGCCAGGAAGTGCTGCCATTACCACTTTCAATCTTAAGGGAGAATTTTTAATTCTGAGATCTTCTAGTTAGCATAAGACAAAGTGAATCCTTCTATGGGTTTACCTTTATAGCCCCTCATCACTCTCTTAGCTTCAGAAGTTTGGACCACTCATCACTGGGAGGTGGAGGTCACATCATTTCTCAAAGCACAAGAAAGGAGGGAGGGAGGAAAGAGTTATTTCCTTTCCATGTTTAGGCCTCAGATCTCAGGTAATAGAAGAGCCCTGGAAGTCACCTGTCCTCTACTGAAGAGCAGAGGAGGAAGTGCTTACAGATGATTAGGGAGAGGGATATGAACAAGATAGAAAAGGAAGAATTAAAGGTAGAATTAAAGAAAGTGTCTCACTATGGATTAGTTTTGCCTTTTTGGGGGTCTGGTTTTCAGATAACTGAGGAGGCCCTTCCAAATATTCACATTTAAGACTTCTGAGATTTGATAATTCACAAATGCGTCTCCTCATCTCATGTCCTCCCCACTCCCATCCTTAATGCTTCACAGTACATAATACTCTTTTCAAGGCTCCTGCTGATTTTTTAAAAATCTAATGCTATGTGAACTTATCTTACTTTCCCTTTTCCCCTCTTCAGGTAATACCTTCTAACATATTATGGAAAAGACTAAGTAAGTAGATTTACTTATTCTCTTATGTTATTGTGAGTTTTACAATTTCAGTTAAGTATTTTCCTTAAGAAAGAAAAACATAACAAAATTGTTTTATTTAATGATACATCCTCCTATTATGGCAAATAAACTATATAGTGGGCGAAAAACCACTCTCACTACTTCAACAAAACTAGAAATTTCTAATAATTTAATATCTCATTTCCGTGTCTCTCTCCAAAACTAAGACATATGGATACCTCGCTGTTGGCTAAATTAGTGCATAGTTGATTTGATTTGTTTATGAAGATAGTCAGATTGCTGGGACACATCTGTCCATTTTGGCATTCAATGAATGAAATGAATCAGCCATGTAGTGATCAGACTGACTGCTCAGTGATTAATATGACAAAAACTGACACAACTGTGGGGTGAGATTATCCTTAGGCTTTTGGGCTATTCAGTGACCATGAAATACAACTCAAATAGATATCTATGATAGTACTCTTGAGTTCTCACATTATACCTTAAATTAGTAAAATTATTTTCATCAGTGAACTACTTTCACTTTTGCTATATCAATTCACCAATGTTTACTACTATGTCCAAGGAAGGACTGTGCTAACTGCTGCCCAGAATAAAAACATGTATAACAGAAATGAAGTTTCAAAGACTCCACCAGAGAAAGATCTCAAAACCAGACACCAGCTGTGTATGTAACCTCCAATGAATCTTTGTTTTCTCTTTTGTACAAATAACTGCTCTCACGGAACTTACAGTTTCATTCATTATCCTTATCTATTTAGGATCTGCCTAACGCCTCTTACTTTCCAAAATCATTCTTAATTTATCCTCACAGCAGAGAAAAAAGCAGATGTGCATTTTGATGTTGCTTAATTGCATACCATAAATTTCCCTCTTCTACTATAATTGCAAGAACTCTGAGACTCTGCTGTTATGTTTTTGTTTATCCCCTCCTCCCACTCTTCCTATGTCTCCTTTATCTCAACATTGTTGAGGTATTAATGTTCTCTCAGAATATACCTTTTCTTTTTCTAAAAAGAAAATTTATCAAAACCCACTGAAAACTAGTCTGTAGTACATTCACAAGTAAATGTTTTGATGGCAGGGCAACCAAGGGACTTGTTTTGCCTAGAGCTGAAGAATGTTCCACGAAGTGCAAATACAGTTAGGACATTGCCTTACCAATCAAAAAAGTGGGTCATCTTGAGTGGCAGAACGAAATAAGGACTGGATGCCATCAGAGTTTCAATTTCAATTCCCTCAGTAGAAGTACTCTTCTTTCATTGCTAAACAGCTGTAGAAAGCAATCAAACACCAGATGGATGGATGGATTTAATGACCTTTAAGTTTCCTTTATACCAAGAGATTTCAATTTTGGCTTCTTACTAGAATCATCTGGTTAGCTTTCTAAAAGTGATGTGACTCCCTGATTTAAAAGGCCTGAAGGCAAGTTACTGACAACAACATGTATGTGTACCAGCTTAGGTACACAGAAGCCACTGAGATAACAGCATACCTACATTGTGGTTTAAACTACAGCTCTACAGAAGAGCAAACAAAAGAGACATGTAGCAAACAAAAGTCTAGTTCATGAGATCTCAAACTTTAAAAATATTGCACAAAGTTTCTACTTCACAGTTAAAACAAATGAGGAAACACAAACTATTTGCATGGGCAAATTAATAAGTGCTATTTCACCTCTGTCTTCTGATTACCTATCATCATCAGCTATCGTGCGTGCGTGCGTGCGCGCGCGCGCGCGCGCGCGCGCGCGCGTGTGTGTGTGTGTGTGTGTGTGTGTGTGTGTGTGTGTGTGTGTGTTTGTGTGTGTGTAGAGCCACAGACATAGACATAGATTGCTGACCTCAGGGAGTCTGTTGTACAATATATGAATATTAATGGAATAGTCAAGGAAAATGACCGCAACAGGAACTCAGGGATCAGGTGGCTATGGGCTGAGAAGGCCAGGAAATCAACACTGGGACGGAGCATGTTAAGAAGCTCTGAAGGACTGTGTAGAGTTTGCATTAGCTGATCAAACAAGGTATTTGAAATAGAGAGAAAAGCAATTTGTGGCTAAAAGAAACAACTATATTATCAAACATGGATATGAATACAAATAAAAAAAGTCACATTCTGAGCAAAACAAACTATATCTAGGGATGCATATGGCTGTGTAACCATGGCAACAACTAAGCAAAGTGAAAATGGTTAACTCAATCATTATTGGGTCATAACCACCAAAAACATCAAAAATGAGGCTTAGTGATATACAGGTGGTTGAGCACAGGCATAATAATGTTCAGGCATATTGTCCTGTAGCACAAAGACCAATCAGTGATGGGCAAACTCACAGCCCCTTTCCTCTCGTGAGACATGATCACCTACAAATAAGACAGATGCCCTGTAGATCCTAGCCAAATTCCCAAGCTCCCCACTTTATCCAATCCATCAATATTTTAATAATGAGGGAATAGATTTAGAAAACAAAACATGCAAGAGGTGTATGATATTTTAAATGTCACATGAGTAATCAATCATTAATTTTCAAATTACTTTTATAATGTGATGGCCTTTAACTAGATTTTGTAAGTAAAGCACCACTGTTCCATTTCTTATTGCCTCCTAAAATAGTTAATTTTCATATTTTCCCAATATACAGTCTTCATGTAGGCATTAACTAATGCCAATGGATGATCTGGGCAAGTATCAACTCAGGAATTCAGTTGGAAAAATTACCATTTAGAAGGAGGCACTACTGGTTATTTCACACATTATTAACTTATATTACAATTCAAATAAGCTTACAGCTGGCAAAAAATCTCTTCTGTAAAGTGATCTCAAACATAATAGGCTTAATCAGAGATAAATTAAATTAGGCATCCATGCATACTATGGCATATTAATTCTGAGTAGTTATTAAATACATTTTCCCTTATCAGTGGCATAAACAACATTATACGCAAACAAATTCTTTAAGAGGCTAGCAAATAAAGTCTGGGATGTTGTGTGCCTGGCATTTCCCCATGCCTTCTTAAAATCATAAATAATCTTTTCTGCTAATAATGATTCTAGGTTAAGTCCCCATAAATGAGACAACTTCACTCCCAGGGAGTTAGGTAAAAGAATATCAAACAAAATTGCCATGTGTTTTGGATTTTTCCAATGGAAACATTTCTACTTTCTATATCAATTCTAAAGGCATTACTGAGCAATAGCTAGAGCAAATTTTTACAAAATGTAAATAAGCAGACAGTCATTATGTTAAAAAAAATCAAAGCATCTCCTTCTACGTTGTCTTAGAATGCCCAAGGAAGGCAGTTACTAAGGCTGAGTTTCACCTTTTAAATAAGATCCTACCAATCTCTCTTTCCTTAAATGGCACTAATCCAAACCACCAACTTAGCATACAGTGCTAGCAAATGGTGTTTTTGTGAAAGAAAATGAAAATATAAACCTAAGACTTACACGCCTTCTTCCCCCTGCTCTCACATAGTTGTGTTACTTCCCTGTATGCCCTTTTACTATATTGTCTTATTCTGTTATTAATCACCCAACAGTCCTTTAATTTCTGGATGCACAAGCAATTCAAGTCAGTTGGCCTGAAGCCCCCCCTCTCAGCAAATCGAAGAAACATGTTTGACATTCTTTGTGCTTTGATCATTTAAAAACCAATGTAAGGTGACAAGAACATTAAGCTGTCCAGTGAGCAAAATGTGAACCTAATCACTCTCTGTTCTTGGCCATGGGTACAATAATTGGTAAATTAAAATGCCTGAGAATAACTGAGCCACCTGTATCAGAAAGCATCATCTTGGAATGGCTAATGCAGATAAATGCACACAGCCAGCTGTACTGATAACTCATTCAATAGCACAGGATCTTGTTCATTTACTGTAAAACACAAGCCATGCTGAACTTTTATTGTTTTAGGAAGAAACCGAGCCACTCTCCATATCTTATATATACAGCCTGGTTGAACAAAAACTACTAACTCCTGAAAAGCCAAGACTTGTTTTTGTAAGTAGTAAAACTAGGAATCAACTTACTAATTATTGAACCTGTGTGCCAGTTTCAAGTAAATTTAAAGGCAACAAAAATGTAAATAACTTCCTTTTAGACAACCTACTATTGTCATTCAAGCATCCAAGCCATCTATTTATTGGACGATGACTGAAAACCTAAATGCTGGCACTGTTGCTGATACATAGCAGGGGTTATAAATGAAATCTCTATGATAGAGAGTTAGTACAGAAGTACAGGAAAGAGGCATTCATGATGCATACATACATACACGTAACAAAGGACTTTGTGTGGGTTGGGCATGGTAGCACAATCCTTAGGAGGCTATGACAGAAGAGAGAATTCCAGACGAGCCTAAGTGACACAGAAAGACTATGGCTCAAAACAAAGAAAAGCAATAAAACAAAACAAAAACCCCCAAAACAATAAATAATAAACAAAAATTAAAAAAAGAAAAGAGAAGGTTCGGAAACTACTGGGAAAATGATTTCCTGATGTGCCTCTTCCATGAGAGCCTTTTAAGAAAAGGTTCATTCAAGCTGAATTCTAAGATGATTTCTGAGATTTTGAGAGTGTATAAGTTTGAGAATGATTGTCCTGGCTCAAAGGAAAGCATGTGCAAAATCAACAAGAAGGTTATGGCTGGCTTGAAGCAATGAAAATGCCTTCAGAGTATATAAAGAAAATAAATACAGAGGAGTTCAACAATGAAGATAAAAGGCAAGAAAGAGGGAGAATATGACAATTCCAGAAAAAAATTGGCTTTATCTTATAAGGTGTTAGATTCCAAAACACGTATCAGAGAAGCCTGGGCTCCCAGTAGGGAGGAAAGGGATAAAAGAACGAGAGGCTGGGCGGTCAGTATGTAGGCACTACTACATTGACCACAGCACCTTTGTTTTGTAGATCAAGGCTTCATTTTATTGTTTCCATTTATTTATTTAAGGTCATGGGGCTTGAACTCTGGGCCTGGGCACTGTCTCTGAGCTCTTCAGCTCAAGGCTACAACCTTACTCCTTAAACCTCAGCCCCACTTCACATTTTCTAGCAGCTTATTGGAGATAAGAGTCTCTTGTACTTTAATGCCCAGACTGGCTTTGAACCATGATCTTCAGATCTCAGCCTTGTGAATAGCTAAGGTTACAGGCATGACCCACCGTGCCAGGCTTGGAAAACTTTTTACTTTGTTCTAATTTTAAATTTATAGAAAAGTTGTAAAGAAAATTCAAAAAATTCCAGATTACTCTTCTCTCATTTCCCCTAAGATTAACATCTCCCATTACTTTATGTCTGGATTGTCCCAACTTATAAAATGACATTGAACTCATGAATGAGTGGAACAAAGGAGAGAAGGATGCATCATGGTGAGATTGAGTGTTCACTTTAAATTTCTTTCAGTTCTTTTTCATGCTTACACATATCCATAATTTAATAAATTTAATAAAAAATCTGAAGCACCAAATCTTTCACAATAAAAGAGGAATGAAAGAAAAAACATATTCAACACACAAACTATTAGTCATTTTTAATAGTCCAAGAACTCATGTCCTCATGTCCAAACAATAAGTAAAAAACAATATCTGCTATTGAGGAATTGTAATTATTGAAGATTATAAATGTTAATATGTGAACAGAAAAGTGCTCAGTATAAATAACACTACCTAGATGTTTTCGTAACTAATTTTAAGAAGCAAGTTGTCTATGGGCATAAAAACTCCACAAAAATGAAACTACTCGGAACAGAGGAGAACAATGTTTTCATATTTTGTTAAAACAATAATTAAATTGTTTGAATGTATGAAATCAGGTCTGCCAATTCTTTCCTGCCTGTGAATGTCATTTACTAAGATCCCTAATGAATGAGCTAGTAGAAATGTTACATATAAGGAAATTGTATACATATAGTAAAAACTCATGAAACGTATTTTTAGCAATAGTATTTCCTTGACTTTCATTCCAGGAAAATAGTAACACACAGCACGGAACATGCAGAGCCCAGAAAAGAAAGACTGTCCAGTACCACAGCATTCAGCAGAGGGCCTTGAAGACAAAACAAGAAAGGAGGAGGAGAAAGAGGGTACTTAACTAATACTTTGGAAATTCATATGGAGGCAACTTCAATTTTCTTATACATTTCTTCAGCAATGATTTAAATCATAGCCTAGGACTATCCAAATTTTATATAGGCCTACCATCTCACTATGATGAGGCTGTACAAAGTAACTTTAGTAGATAAATATTCCAAGTACAGCATAAGCACAGTTTATTTATTTTTTTAAATGATGTTGGTATTTTATTTATTTATTTTTGCCAGTCTTGGGCTTGAGCTCAGGGCCTGAGCACTGTCCTTGGACTTTCTCAAGGCTAGAGCTCTACCACTTGAGCCTCAGCACCACTTCCAGCTTTTTTCTATGTATGTGGTACCAAGGAATCGAACCCGGGACTTCATTCATGCTAGGCAAGCACTTTAACCACTAGGCAAAACTCCCAGCCCAACATAAGCACAGTTTAATACTGCTTGTTTCATTACCATCCTTCCCAATAGTCATTTCCAAACTACAATTTCAACATCTTCAAGTAATAGACTTAGCAACAGCCTATTTTCACAAATGATAACAGAACTTCCTACATGGTTTATTGTCTCATATTACTAAGATAAAATAGTAAGTACATATATGTTTTCCTAAGTTATGTTTTCTACAAAATTTAAAAGTATTACCAGATTTATAAGAGGATATTTTTAAATATAAGTGGAATTTCTTGATATCATATCTATTACTTTCAACTTAACAATATTTTTGATAGGAAAAGTAAGCTCATAAATATTGAAAAGTAATTGTTTCATCTTATTATGACTCCCACCCTTTAAGTTGTCCTGTCTGTCTGTCTCTCTGTCTATCTGTCTGTCTGTGTCTGCCTCTCTTCCCACCCATCTGTCTGTCTGTCCATCTGTCTATCTACCTACCTATCTGCCTATAGATTGTGCCATAGTGGGGCTTTATCTTAGGCCTTGGCACTGTCCCCTACCTTTTTTTCTCAAGACTGGCACTGTACCACTTGAGCAAAAGCTCCACTTGTGTCTTTTTTGGTGGCGAATTGGACCGTCCTTGCAGAACTGGCTTTAAACCATGATCTACAAAACTCAGCCTCCTGAATAGTTAGAATTACAGGAATGAGCCACTAACACCTGGCTTTTGATATATAGATTTTTATGCATAATTTAAAAATGATAAAATTTGAACAAGAAGTACATTTTGTTCCCCCAGTTCATCTTTATTTTAGTTAATTTTGATGGGAGATTTATACTCTATGTTACATCATAGGATGGGCTTTCTAACTGATTGCATTGTTTAGGAAAAAAGAAGTATTTGTGTGGGAAAAAATAAACAGAAACAGTCTAAGAAAAATTATCTGAAGAAATGTTCGCTTGTATCATTTATTCAAGTATCGTCCATATTTCAGCAAAGAATCTCAAGAAAAGCCTTTCATTAAATTATGTTGTCCTTTGTCTATTTAGAAAGGGATTCCTCTCTTCTACCTCCAGCCACACATGTCTGCTATCAATAGAAGCTAAAGATAAAATTAAAGACATTCTGGCTGCATGCCAAATCCTGGGATGAATGGGGAAGAGAAAGTAGACAGGCCATCGTTCCTCTTCCTTAGCCTCCCTGCCCTGTCTTCTGAAGTGGAGGCTGCTGGCTGTCTCTACTCCATAACTTCTGTCCGAGTGGAAATGCTGGCAGTGAGCCAGGTGCTCTGCTCATGGATGCCTTTTTATCCTTTCCCATGAGAGAAACCTTACTGTTAGAAAATTAAAATCATGAGTCATTTACAAGTCATATGTAAGTCAACCTGTTGTCTCAATCCATGTTTCCAATTTAATTTGTAATAAGTTCAAAGAAGTGCTTTAGGAGGCCTGCATTCACATTAACGTTACAGCTGACTTTAGGAGAATTCATTCTTTGCAACATTAATGTTATTGCTTACTCTGGTTGAAGTCCAAACTTTTGCAGTTATTCCAAGAGTGGCTCATCTTATGAGCAAAACAATTAGAGACAAATTAGGGATTCATGAGGCAGGAGAGGAAAGGCATCTACTGTTGCCATGGAGATGTTTCATCTCCCACAAGTTTATTTTACTGTATCAGTCGAGAGTGCACAACTGCCCTTAAAATTAAATATTGCTTCATTTCAACAAGTGTACTCATTCTACTTCATCCAAATTAGGGAGGCTTCCTTATATTAATTTTGTTTCTTACACAAGCATCCTTGAGACTTTGTCCTTAATTATCTGTCTGTCTTCACTAGTAAGAGCACACTTGAAATTTAAGATTTTTCTAAATCCTAACACTTATCCGTTTTATTTTCTGCCTTTTCCTGTCATCTAATTTTGTCTTCTTAACACTATTGAAGATAGTACCTTATTATATTTTACATAGCTGTTTCTATATAAAACAATGCAGATTATGGCTTCAATTTATTCACAATGAAATTGCTAATGATCTTCTCCTTTAACAACCATGCTTATCTTTTCCATTCCAAATTGTAGTGCTTATTTCCTCAAATTTTATTGGAAAAAATTATAATCTAAGATCTGCTAAGATTCTGCTAAGCTATTTGATGGTCTAATTGCCTCTTAAAAAACAAATCTTGTCATTTCTGGACTAAAAAGTAGAGATGAAAATGTGGAAGGGGCTGGGAACATGGCCAAGTGGTAGAGTGCTTGCCTAGCATGCACAAAGCTCTGGGTTCGATTCTTCATTACCACATACACAGAAAGAGGGGGAAAAAAAGCCAGAAGTGGCACTGTGGCTCAAGTGGCTAGTCTTGAGCAAGCCCAAGGACAGTGTCCACACTTTGAGTTCAAGCTCCAGGACTGGCAAAAGAAAAAATGAGAAAGAAAAGAAAGAATTTTTTTAAAAAAATGTGGACAGAAGACAGCATGTCTGTCACTAGACACATTTCTTGTGTTCTGCCACAGATATTTGGGCAGCCATCAAAACCCAGTGCCTCCATTCAGCTCCAAGATTCCTTTCAGTTTGCTCGAGAAAGAAAAATCTTCTAAGATCAGAACAAAGAAGGCAATTCATGATCACTCAGCCAGCATGGCACGAGAAACTTGAAAAAATATGGAGAATAAGCGAGCAAAGTCAGTGAAGGCTTGCAGGCTGGTGGTAATTTGGATTGAATTCTGGTGGAACACCTGAAAGTAAAATGCATGGACAGAGTTCAATATTTATTAATACCCATGCTGAGTAAGAACTTAAGCCACCAGCAGACCTATCATTCTCACAGACTTTGATAAATACCAGAAACTCACTGTTAAGAAAACAGCCCTAATAATCTCATGCCAACCATATAAGCACATTCCCAGACCACATTCTACTACCAAAAATATGGGAGGTAGACTGAAAAGTTTCATCTCCATCAAATCTGCACATCCACACTGTGACAGGCAGTGAAGCAGATATAAGGAATAAGGTGTCAGATTTTCTGACATAAACTCTATTTTCTGAGAATTTATACTCAGTTACAAAGTATCTGCTAAAAACTAAACTTGGCACAAGCCCCATCAAATACAATGGGAAAAAAATGAACTGGGTGGGGGGAGGGGAAAGAGAAAGGGGAAAAGAAGGGGCGAGGAATAACCTCACAAACTTGACTTTCAGAATGACCAGAACATTGCAAAGTGAACAAAAAGTAGCTCAGTACTCACTACTATTTTTATGCATTTAAATATTATAAAAGATGGACACTGATGGGTTACACCCTCAGTTACTCAGGAGGTTGAGATCCAAGGATCATGGTTCAAAGCCAGGCTAGACAGACAAATCTGAGAGAATCTTATCTCCAATATTTTTATTTTTTATATGCCACATCATTTACAGTACCATAATTTCTAGTATCCTTTTTTTATGTGTGGGTCATGTGGCTTGGACTTGGCCTGGACGCTGTCCCAGAGGTCTTCAGCTCAAGGCTACTGCCCTACCCTTGAGCCAAACCCCACTTCCCTTTTTCTATAGGTTAATTGGAGATAGGAGTCTCAGGTTCCTTTGTGTCTGGGCTGGCTTTGAACCTTAATCTTCAGACCTCAGCCTCCTGAGTAGCTAAGATTACAGGCATAAGCCACCACATCCACTTTCCAGTATTTTAAATGGAACAATTTACTAAAAGGAGGAATGTACTAAAAGGAGCTTTGTCAACTCTAGTAGTAGTTATTGTTAGTTTTTAATTGATTTCATACTTTAAAATAATGACAACTAGTTCAGCAAATAAATCACGTACCAAAATATAATCCATGAAAATAAAATTTTAATCCTTTAGACGGTAAAATAAAATCAGAAATTTAGAAAAGCCTGAACTTTAAGATAGACAGCTCTTAACATTTTAATGTAGAGAACACTTCTTCAGAGTCCTAAATAAACTGGCTGTAAACAGGCTCCAAGTTTACTATCCTGGGAACTGACGGCTCAGTCAACTCTGACCTTCTTACTTTAGACCTCAGTTTTCAATCATAGAGGTGTAAACAAAGTACAATGCCCCAGTAGCTAAAAGATGATTAATAGGACTTCTAAAATACTCCAAGCCAAATGACCACATAGCAAATATTTATTACTAAAAAAGCATTTATTATTTAAAAAGATTTATTCCACACTATACAAAATGCTTCATAAAACACCTATTGAAAACATAAATACCTAGGGTCAAGTATTCTTGATAGCTCCTGTTTTATTAAGGTATAGGATATTAGACAAGCATTTACAAGAGATATGTCAAACTTTTTGGGAAATATGCACATTTTTTCTAATATTCTTTTGAATCAAACTGAAGAAATTGTGTGTGGTTTAATGGGAAAAGCCTCTAAAATGAACTGACGTCCAAGATAATAGAGCTTAGGAAAAAGTGGAAATATATTTCAAAAGACATCTTTGGGACAACACCTGATGATTAGAGCATCCATGTCCCTCTTTCACTTTCTCCTTTTTGTTTTTGCCGTTTTCTTTGTCATTCTCTACTCTTCAGTTAAAATTATACCTGACTCAGCTGGTAAAGCCACATTAGAATCTGCTCATTAGAAAAAAAATGATGGAAAATGATAGAGGCACATCTGAAAATAACAATGAAAGGAACAAAACAGAACACAAACTGTGGTCCAGAAGGAAATAAAAAAGCTTTGCAGGGAAATGTAGAGAACTAGTCATTTCCCAAGTGCCTGTACTCTGGTAGGTAGGATCCAACATTTTTTAAGCTCCTATGTTCTATGGTAAAGAAGAGATAAATACAAAGAGGTAATCAATGCAAAACTGATATTAGTGAGTTGAGACAAATACTGTAATACTAAATTTGAAAATATGGGGATGGATACCACATACTTCATTCTTTTCTGTAGTTTAAGCTATCTCATAGTAAAAATTTATATTTTAAATATTTTATTGTATAGAAAGAAAACTGCCATAGAAATTTACTAAGAAGCAGTTATTCCTGTAAGTGGAATTCCCTTTTATATTAGAAACAGGAATCTTCAGAAAGATGAACACTCCAGAAAAGCTGTCCTTGATGTGAGCTGTCAATGGCATTTTTGACAAATAGATGACCATTTCCCAATGGATATGAATTACCTGAGCCTAATTATTTTTGCATTTTTTTCTTTCATAGAGAGTTTCATCTTACACACTACTACTCATGTAGATTATTATATATCTTCCTTATGGGAGTGTCAGTATATGGTTTAAAGGACACAGTTAATGGATAACACATTTTCATTGCTTCTGCAGATGTATAATTAGTGCTTGGATTTTGGAATTACAACTTATACACTTAGAAGTCTTGATTCGTTCTGCAAGACCTCACTGAATTTTTTAAGTCCCTCACAAAGATTTCCTTCCATTAAAATATTACCTGCAAATATTTCCCAATATAATTCCCAAGGAGCTAATTCATGTGGTATTGGGTGAGGAGGGAGCTCTAGCAGGAAAGGAACCATTTATTAATTTGGGGTCATAAGTAATTCATAGAATTAAGAGTGATGAACCAAAGAGTATTCTTTAATTGTAGTAGAAAATAACCCTAGTATGGCAAAGTCCCTTGAAATATATCCTTAAATATGGGAGGGAGGGAGAATTTATCACAGACACAAGTGGTATTACACAGCACATATTTTTCTGAAAAACTCAGACTGTACATATGGATTAGATATATACCCATAATAAGAGGGCATATTGATCTATAATTTTCAATATTACATCCTTGTATTTTTTATTAGATGCTATTTTTCAACAAGTGGAGAAACATGATCACATAAAGTGAGTATTTATTCTGCTATGTTTATAGAGCTAGAAGTGCATTTCAGGAAATGAGAAACTCTGAGAGCCAAATCCAAATATAACTTGGTGTCCTGTGTACAAAAGATGACAGACAGGAAAAGGAAAAACACACACACACACACCTTTTAAAGCTTGACTCAGGAATTAAGCCACAATGCCTTAATAATTAAATAACATGATAATGGAAGTCTTTTGGTGTCATTCATTTTCTCTGTCCATGTACATAACCTATTATAGATGATAGCTTCATTTTACTAGAAAACAAACACTACATTCCTCCAGTCTAGCTGAAGGACTGTGTGGACTGTGCACATTCTGTGGAGGCCAAGGTCAACACTAGTTGTGATCACACCAGGAATACTCAGAACTGGCTATCTCAGTCATCAGTTTTTCTCACCTAGTCATTAAAGAATCCTTGAACCAGGGAATGCAATAACTTCTTACAGGAATCCCAAGAAAAGGAGAGAAGTCTCAGGATAGCAGAGACTTCATAAAGCTTTGGGGGAAGAAAATTCCTGAATGTCAAGTGTTTCTTTTTCCTCTTTTCAAAAAATTTATAGCTTTACTTGAGCTCTTGAAAGTGACAACCAAGTACCAGGTCAATTCTCTAGTCTGCATACACGACAAAGGGAAAGGAGCCAGAAACAAACAAAAGAAGAAGACAGAGATGTGAGTGCTGGGCAGTAGATGGACAATCGGTGGACAGTTGGCAGGGTAGATTCAAATGGAATCCCACGCCTCTGTCCCCATGAACTGCTCTTTGGATTTCTGAGGAAGTCTACAGCCCAGAAAAAAAGAGAAGAAATTAGGATTCATGGTGAAAAGCAAGCAAAAAATGACTTCATCATCCCCTGCCCTTTCCTTAGTCTTCCTTCAGATTTCAGTTTTCTACCCCATCTGCTACCTTGTGCCATCTCCATCCCATCCCTCTCAATGCCATTTCCTGAAATTAGTTGTTCAAGAGTATCTTTATCCTTCTCCATGTCCTTGTATCATCCAAGACAACTTTCTTTAATCCCCAGACCAGAATGTTCAGTTCTCATATATTCAGGCTAGTATGGTTCTAGAGCACTAAAAAGTGGATGTAAGCCTAGAGGAGAAATAGGATGAAGTAAAAGAATTGTACCTAGAGTTAGAGAGGTATAGGCTTAGAGGTATAAGTATAGAGTTAGAGGTATAGGCACAGTTCTGCCCTACACCTCACTGTACCAATTTCAGTACTGTCAACCATGAGCCAGGTTTTGTAGTACAGGCAATTGAAGACCACCTCTCCAGAGTGTGGGAAGGAAGCTTGCTCTAGATATCTCCATGACTGCTGAAGGAAATGAATGCTTTTCAGATTTACCACAACCAGAGGTAGTAAAGATTCTAAAACAAAGAAAAACACACAGAAAAGTGTGATACCATGTTTTGGTACCACCCGGTATTGGCCAACTCAAAAATGTCAAAACTGCCTCAACTGAGAAGCATCAATAGAGATTTTTAATGTGCCTTTAACTCATCTAGACTATTAAAGTCAAGTGAAACCTGAAGAACTGAAGAGACTCAGAAAATAAGTAGAGAAATAGATAAAATTCTGATTTTTATAGAAAGTGTTTTATGTGTTTATTTCCCCCCAAGGAAAAAGGGATGAGAGGTGGGGGTGAGGGGAGGGAAATGGGGACAAAAACATGAGAAGGGGTATCAATGTGTGTAAAATAATGCTCCTTCTATCTGGCAAATATAACTGTAACCCTTCTATGAATTACAATAAAAATTGCATTAATGTAAAAAAAGGAGATTAAAAATTGGGTTTCAGGTGGTATATATAAAAATGTATTTGGCTCTGGAAAAAGAAATAAAGTAAAAACATAATAGAATTACCATGTGATCCAGTAATTTTACTTAGGAATATATGTCCAAAACACTGAAGAATAAAGCATGTTATAGAACTATTGGTACGTCATGTATGTTACAGCATTATTCCCAATAGTCAAAATTCCTATCTACAAATTAAATGTCCATCAACTGGTAAATAAAGAAAATGTATATGCCCAAGAAAGAATATTATACAGACTTACAAGAGATGAAAATTTTGCTGTATGTTCACTCGAGTGAACTGAGGTCATTTCACTAAATGAAACAAACCAGTAACAGGACAAATAACTCATGATACATGAAGAATCTAAAATAGTCAGACTCAGAGAAGAATAAAGTACAAGGGTAGTTGCCAACAGGTGAACAAAGAAATGGGGATATCTGCTATTTCACCAGTATAGAATTTCAATCAAGCAAAATGAAAAAGCACTGAAATGAAGTCCTCAAAAGATACATCTACTATGTTTATACCTATGTACTTAATCATAACTTAAATATTTTTGTTAATCTGGGCAATGGTGACTCATAATCCTAGCTATTCTGGAGGTGGGGATCTAAGAACCACAGTTCACAGACAGCCCAGACAGGAAAGCCGGAGCTTATTTCTAACCTCCCAAAAATCCAGAAGTGGGCTGTGGCTTAAGAGGTAGAATGGTATCCATTAGAAAAGGAAAAAAAAAGAAGAAGAAGAAGAAGCAAAAAGCTCAGGGACAACACTCAGGCCCTGAATTTAACCAAGCACTCCCCTTCCTCCTCCTCCCCGCCCTCTCCTCCCCCCCACACACTTAGTACATATTTTGTATCATTTTGTTTTAACTTTAATGTAAAGAAGAAAAGTAGGTTGTTTGGTATAAAGGTTAAAAAGCAACAGAAAAGGATCAAGACAAAGGGGGAACAAATGCAGAAGTGATACTAACTAGACACTATATTGAAATATGATTTGTGTAATTTGTTTGAGGGTATGGGAGAGGAAAAAAAGGAGAGAGTAAGGGATGACATTGCCCAGAGAGAAAAATACTACTTATATGACTTATATAGTTATAACAGCCCTGTATATCACCTCATTAACAATTTAAATGTTTAAAAATTCAAAGCAAACAGACTCATTGGATATGGCTGTGCAGACCTGTAATACTAGCATTTAGGAAGAGGAGATAGGAGACTGTCAAGTTCAACGCCAGTCTGTCCTATTCAGAGACACCCTGTCTCAATCCACAACAAGTAGAATGGTACTGGTTTCAGGCAGTTCAAGCCAAGCACTAAGGTAACTTCTCAAGTTCCTCCCAGCAGTTCCGTTTCCATGGATACAGTCATTAGCGTCCAGTAGACTGTACATTGACAGACTTGGGGATGGAAGATGGAGGAAGAATTTCCCACATACCCTGTCCCTCAATAAATAGCTGCTGTCTCACCCTTCAATGCAAGCTAACCATGAGGAGCACCAATCAAGGCTACAATGAGAAAACTGGAATTAAGCCCAGTACTGCAGTAAAATCTGCTTTGATTTCTCAGTAGAAATAAAAGAAATAAAAAAGGAAAACACAGTAGAGGTCCATTAAGGGAAAGACACATTTGTCACCTTAGACAGAATAAAAGTCCAACCAAATGAAATAAATGCCTTTGGGAAAAAGACATGCCATGTTAAAATGTATGGTATTCCTTCTCACTCGCTCTTCATTTTATTTCTGTCCACTCAGTATATCGGACCTTACCTCATGGTCTCCTTGTTTTTCCCGGCTACGAAAGATGCATGAGCTGAATCTAGCCTTTGGTTAGGTCTTTTCAGAAGGAATCTTCAAAATAAAAATGTTTTACATGGTATTCATCTCAAAGACAAATACATTTCGAAACAGCAGCCTGATCTACTACCAAGCTGTTTTTCTTGAGTAAGCAACAAAGTTGTTCCTTTTTAAAACTGCTAACACATATACTCCTAAACAAACTATCTTGTCATTTATGGAGTATAAAGTGAGTAGCCTAGCAGAACTAAATGAAAATACTCTGTCCATTGAGATTGTATAACTTTTTAAATATTACAGTGATGATACTTGTTGATAGTGACAAATGCAGGTTTTTTTTGAGTTTTTGTGTTTGTGAACATATATTATAAGCCAGGTGTTCAGTTCATGCCTATAATTCTAACTATTCAGGTGGTGGAGACAGCAGGGTCTGAGTTTAAAGGCAGCCTGGGTAAAGTTAGGAAGACATCATTCAAAGCCCCCCCCCCACACATCTTGACTAAAAAGTATCAAATTCTGAAACTTGTTGATATTTGATATAAACTTAGTGAATTTATTTGGTTAGAATTGGTGAATCTAGATTCAATGTACAGCATACTTTATTTCCAATATTCTTGCAACATCACACATACATAATGAATAAGAGAACCATGACACATTTCTTTCCATTTATATCTACCATTCAATGAAATACAAAAGTTAAAATTTGTGCATTAGCTACTTGCAAAGTTCACACTGAGAGTCGTATAACTATTATGCATTTTAAAAGAAGCCTTTAAAAATTGACATCTTCAATAAGAAAATGGAAAAATAAACCCCACAAACCTTAATACTGCCAGCAGATCTGAAGACAAATATGCTCTTTGGAGGTTTGATTGAAACAATGTATTCATAAAGATCTTTTCAATGGAATCTGGTCACAAAGGAAGCTCCATAGAGAATAGTTCAATTCAAACAGGCAGGATGTTTCTGGAAGCTTCTGGAAGAAAGAAAAACACACCATTAGAAAGCCTTCAAAGTAACTTCACTGCCATTCCTATATTCACACATGGAAGACTTATTAGCATAGCATTCTTAATTTATATTAATTTTGCATCCCAAAGCTTTTTATTTAGAAATAGCCTTTGTAACTAAGTAAACTTCTAAAGCAGGCTATGACTGAAAGAGCAACTAGGCTATATGCTGTGTGCCCACGCATGTTTGGCTCTGGGCAGGGGCTTCTCACACAGGGGCTCTTTGATGAGGACAGCTGTATAGTAAGTATGGAGTACCCGCTTCATTTTACAGCTGAGGAAAACGGATGCACACCATGCTGAGCTCAGGTTAGGGCCAGTGCCTCTCCTAAAAGTCCAAGGCTTTAGGGCTGGCTTCTCCCAGCCCTAAA
The DNA here is from genome assembly GCF_031878675.1 of Megascapheus bottae. Lineage (NCBI taxonomy): Eukaryota > Metazoa > Chordata > Mammalia > Rodentia > Geomyidae > Megascapheus > Megascapheus bottae. The sequence continues at coordinate 40,473,023 of NC_143519.1, forward strand.
ATCTAGAGAACCATTTCACTGACAGAAAGAACAAGAGAATGGGTCACACCCACAACTATATGCCACATCATTAACCCATGAATTATGAAACTGGGTTTCCTAATTTCTTTCTGTTTCTTTCAGGTATGCCCTTATTCTAGCAGGCCAGAGGAATGCAGCGATCTGGCTTGAATGCACTGAGATTTATCTTCCCACGTTCTTCCTTCCATAGAGAACATGTTTCCTGGAAACCGAGGAGCTCCCTGTTGTGGTGCCACTGGTTTGCTTGCTCAGAGAGGCCAAAGACTGCAAAGGGGCTTCTCTCATCTTCCTCTAGCCCCTCTGCATGACTCACAGCTCCATCCCTCTGGTGTAATTAGGATGAGAGCCCACATCCTCTGCAGATGCTGCTGAGTGAAGTGACTGCATCTCCCTGTGGCTGCTTCTACATGAAGCTGAGGATATGGAAGGCGTGGCTGGGCTCCCTCCAGACTAGTATTCTCATTTTTAATCAATTATCTGCACACTTCTGATGGTTCTGACATGGACACCAACTCAGGGACCTCCCCCCTCAATGGCTACTCTGCCCCAGCTGTCCCAGTATCCACACTTACAGTGTGTTTCAGGGTCAGTGCACAAATCTCTCTCAAAGTGCTAGCCTTCCATGCCATTGGCTTGTTTTTGCTCATTTCCATACAACTTGGGAAGGGCTTCAGATAGAATAAGAAATAATGGTGCCAGGAGGGTCACACATGTCACTCTGTAAGTTATTTTATTTTATTTTATTTTTGACCACTGAAGCTTAAGATATGAATAAAGAAACAGAAGGGAATGACTGACAGTATTTTTCAAGTTGTGCATAATTGAAGCTTGGGGTTCATATATGGGGAAAGAGGAAAAGGAATAGAGAGACAGAGCCAACTCAGCTGTGCATAAAAGAAAAAGAACAAAGAATGGAGTGGAGATGCTTTGGAACAGACTTTATCCAAGGTTATAGGAATACAAAATAAATAGAAACTATTCTTATATTTTCCTAGTATTCTTTTATCTTCACACTAGTCCAACATAGTTTCAGGTTATAAATCTAAACCAGCATACCTATTTACCATGAAAAAAACCCAACTGCCATTTGCAAGCATTCACTCAGTCCTCCCACACTGAATATTTATGACTCAATACAAAAGTCAGAAGAAAATTCCAGGAACTTTCTTTCGAACAACTGTCTTGTACAGTGATATAATTAGGCTGCCAAAAACTATAATAAGGTAGTGCTAATAAACATGGGCTTGGAACTACATTGGCTGGGTTGATCCTGCACTGCCAGTTCCATCTGTCCAGCATTGGCCACGGTACTTCAGCTCTCCCAGCCCAGCTCACTCATCTGTATGGCCTTTCTTCTTGAAGGCTGTTTGAGGATTAAGATACATTACCTGCTGACTGTCAATGGTTCATGCCTACAATCCCAGTTACTAAAGAGGCTGAGAGCTGAAGATTGTAGTTTGAACCCAGCCAGGGCAGGAAAGAGATACTTTTCTCCAATTACCTAGCAAAAGCCAGAAACAGAGCTTTGGTTCAAGTGGTAGAATGCCAATCTTGGATGAAAATGAGAAGCAACTGTGCCCAGGACCTGGACTCAAGCCCCAGCACTGCCTCCAACCAAAGACTTATAGTCAAATGGGATAAGGCTGAGGAGCAAAGAGTGAGAATACATGGAACAGTAGCAAATAATCGTGGTACTGCTATATGAAAGGTTCCAGTGGGAAAACATGCTCAGGAGCTTTAGCGGAGTAGGAAATGCTCTCTGCTGGGGATGCATGGAACAAAAAGGATTACAGGGAGGAAAGCCTACCGTGGGGAAAGGCACATTTATAATGACTGATCAGGCCTCAGACAAACTCTCTGATCATTGAAATACCAAAATTTATGCACTTTACAAAAAGGTCCGTGAAATGAGACATTTATTTTCTAGGATTTATAAAAACACAGCCAAGGAATGATTTTTTTAAAAGGCAGGGAGGGGTGGTAGGGAGAAAAATCTCTGCATTGCTATAAAGAGAGGAGGCCATTGCTGACAAGAGCCTATTCTATTTGATGCTAATTCCACAATGACACCATGGCTTTTAAAGGAGCTTGGCAAGCTCTTAGACATGCCATTTTTAAACATAGCCTCCAATTTAAATGATAGGGCTCGTGACTCAAATCTCCAAAGTGACCTTTACTGGGTATTGTTCAAGAAAACACGACTGTCACTGTGGAGAGAAACCATACACCCCTTTCCTCTGGAACATATAATGGAAGACATTCTATATTGTAATAAGTACAGAGGGGCAAAATGATTGTGGATGAGGTTCTCCAGAAGCAATGAAAACAAAGGCTTGGTGTGATTTACTATCCTTCATTTACAACTGTTGTCTTACAGCATTAATGAATGCTCTATTGCTCCTTATATCCTGGATTTTGATTCAAAAAGAAATCTGGCAGGAAACTCATTATTTAGCAATATGAAATACCATCCCTTTGTAGGTAGCCCTTTCTTGGGTCACACTACTTCACTCTTGATACACTTGTACAATATCATATCAAACTGAACAGTAAAGAATACATAGTCACTTGAATTGAATTCCTAGACTACCCTAATGTAATATCCACTTACAAAGGCACTGTGGTTCAAATATATTCTTGTTAGTAAGAGGAGACGGGGTGTTTTCAAGGTGACTGAGCCAAGAGGGTTTCTTCCTCATGAAATAGACTCCTGTCTGCCTATAGGGAGTTTGCTTTTCTGCTTTTTGCCCTGTGAAGACCCAGCATTCCTTCCAGGCTGCAAACCTAAGGCTGCAAACCTGACTCAAAAAACCAAACTTGCTGGTACCTTAATCTTGGCATTCCTAGCCTCCAGAACTGTGAGAAAATAATTTCTTCTTCACAATGTATGCACTCTATGGTGTTTTGTTACAGCCACATCAAATGGACTATGATAAAAATTGGTGCCAGAGGTGGTGGTAAAACAAATAGTTGAAAACCTCCCAGTGGCTTTAGAACTGGACAAAGAATGAAGGCTGGCGGAGCTTTGAAGTACACAGTAGAGGAAAAAGTGTATCTCCATGAACAAGGTGTTCACAATTCTGGTGAAGGTTCAGCAGACAGCAAGGCAAGCCTCAGAATTATCAGTGACTTTGTTACTTGGTATGTTGTATATATGTTTATTTGTTTATTTAAAATAGGAAAGGAAGAGGAAAAACAAGGTGATTGGGAGGGGGTGAAGGGAGGGAAATGGGGACAAAAACATAAGAAGGGGTATCAATGTCTGAGACGTAATGCACCTTGTACCTGGTGAATGTAACTGTAAGCTCTCTATACATTACCTTAATAATAAAAATAAAATGAGAACAAAAAGAATTATCAGTGACTATTTAAGTGGCTGGAATGAGAATGTCAGTAGAAACATGAGTAGTAAAGACTGTTAGAATGAGTTCTCAGATGGAAGAAAAAAAAGGTTTTACAAATACTGAGATGTACCATCTTTTTTGCTTTTTTTCTGAAGTACTAAAATTTAAGAGCATCAAAGTAAGATGTTTGGTGAAAGAATAATTTAAGCAGTGAAACATTTAGGGTGCTGTTTGTTTCTCTTAATGTGAGAAAACAAAAAAATGAAAGATGAAATTTATAATTAAAAAAGAAAGGATTAAATATTTAGCCAAGAGTAAAAGATAAAGCTTGGTGTGGTGTATACCTGTAACCCCAAGGCTGGAGAAACTGAATAAGAAGGATCTTATGTCAGTTCAGTCTAGAGACCCTGTTTCAAAATAATTAAGAATTAGAAATCATGTTTATGAGAGAAAACCAAGGATGTGGCCAAGTATCTTTTTGAAAAAAAAATCAAGAGGAACAGACCAAAGCCTAGTTCTGTTCAAGACAATGGCAGAGTGATGCAAAGAGCATTTCAAATAACTTCCAGGTTTCCAAATCCATCCCATATCCTCTGTGCCTCAGGGGAAAGGGGCTTTGACTCCCATCTCTGTACTTCCAGGTTGATGCTGGGACAAGTTAAGACTTGGGGATGCCAAAACTAAATAATTCAAGAATATAGCAAATTCTAAATACACCACAGTCATATAGCTATTTTAATACTCTTGGGAATGAGTAACTAGCCTGTCTATGACTTAGGTTCTATACCCATGAAAGTTTCTTCACCTTCTTCTCCCTCTGACAGCTTCTCATCACTTTCCAATGTTTGTTGAAGTTCATGGATAGTGCTAAGAAGAACATGAAACTGTTTGCGTCTCAATTCCAGCTTATCTTCAACACTTTCTTTAATATGTGAAAGATGTTCTAATTCTTTGCCCAGAGCCTCTAGTTCCTTTAATGTCTGATGCCTGTCTGGATGACGCTGGATCACTTTCACCAAAGCATCATATTCTTGGTGATTCTTCCGTATTCTTTTTGCTTGAAGAATCTCCTTTTTGTACTCAGCAATCTTTTTACGTGCTTCAGCAATGTTACCTTCTATTTCTTTGTAAATCTTTTCATAATTTTCCGTTTCTCTGAGATTCATATCATACACCAGCAAAGTTTTGCCCATTGAAAATTCACATTGAGACAAGGTGCTCAGCATACGTTGGTACTGACCATATCCTTCTTCTTGGGATCCAGAGTTGCACCATTTAAAAAAACTTTTCACTAGCAGATTAATTCTCCGATCATCACCGGCGCCGCGTCCATCAATTAGGAGATGCTTCGGGTATCACCTCATCATCCGTTGAAGTTCCCATGGCGTCTCCAATGGTGTCTTCCCGCCGGCGGCGTTAGTTTTGGCAGTAAAATATTTTAGTTTTAAATATTTACATTTTTTGCATATTCACACAAAAAATGATTTCATTGTATATTTGATTTTATTGAGATGAGAGGTTATCTGTTATTGTACTGTAGTTTGAACTTAGGGCCTTGCATTTGCTGGGCAGGTACTTTACCATGTGAGTTTCAATGCTCACCTGTATTTTTTATTCTTCCACACCCTTTTCTTTTTATTGGTACCAGAGGTTGAACTCAGGACTCGGGGCTACCTGTTCTTGCTCTGCTTTCTTGCTCAAGAGTGAGCCATGCCTATAGTCCAGAATTTTTTACTGCTTAGCTGAAGTTGGAGTTTTCTAGATTTTTTTTTAATTCAGGATTCTTTTGAACTGTAATCCTCAGATATCAGCTTTTTGAATAGGGCAGGTTACAGTCCTGAACCACCAGTACCCAGCTCAATTTTTGGTCTTAAAAGTAGGAAATAACATCTAAAAATGTTTTAAGGTTGCATGATTTTGTTCCTTACCACTCTAGATAGTTTTGGGTAAGATTTATAGTTTTATAAAGAAAGATTGTAAGAAGGTGGCGTTTTTGGTATGTACATGAGGTAGTAAAGTCCATGAATAAAACTTTGGGGGACCCAGAACCTATAAACTATATGCATGATACTTGTATATTCCTTGTGGGAAAGGGTTCCATGATGTTGGGGATTGCTGATTTAAGCGATAAATCTTAAGCATTTTATACCTGAGTATTAAATGCTAGTAATAAATTTTAGTACTTTTTAAATTTAATTTTATTTTAATGTATAGAGGGGTTACAGTTATATTCGCCAGATAGAAGGTGTATTACTTCTCACACATTGATACCCCTTCTCATGTTTTTGTCCTCATTTCCCTCCCCCTCCTAAATTTTAGTATTTTAATACTTGCTTTAGTATATAACACTGGAGAAACATGGTTAAGTGTTTTGTTATGATTTTTTTTCTATATGGTTCCTTAAAATCTGTTTTAGTAGAAAAGTAATGGAATAAAGAGTTGTTTGAAATAAAAAAAAGACTTGGGGATGTTTGGAGGAATGAATATGTGTGGCATGTGAGAGACTTGGATTCTGAATAGCAGAATGCCATGACTTGAAGGTGCTATAATGTGACAAGAGTTAAGAGGTAGAGTATAGCAGTGATTATGCGATGAAAGATTTTCCACTCATATAAAGGAGATTAGGACCTTGATAAAAGAGGCTTCACATAGTATTTTCGCAGCTTCTTCTCTTTCTTTCTATCCTGTCAAGAATCAGCATTCCTCTCCTCCAGAAAATAATTCTGGAAGTGGATAGAAAAGCTGATAACTGAACCTGACAAGTGAATATTAGGTCACTAGTACCTTTGTCTTGTACTCTCCAGAACTAGTGACAATCAATTCCTATTTTGCCTACATTACCTAATATATACTGTTTTATTAAAACATCACAAATAGACTAAGATAGTAAACCTGCAGAAAAGATAAATTCTTCACTCTCTTCTTGTCCTTCTTTATCCTTCACTGAATTATGAAATCCTGTCAACTCTTCTTTCTCTTCAGTCTAACTCAAGATTTCCCATTTTATGCACTTCTATAACATTTTACAAGTCTCTCCTTCTTGAAGTACATTCTGGAAAAGCCAAAAGATTTTTCATCTTCTCAGAGTATTCTACAATGGATAAGTATTAGATTTTTTTTAAAAAGAAAACATTCACATAAGTAATATTTTAAGTATGGCTCCATTTATGTACATCAACTATTCAAGAATGTATTAGGGCTCCGTCATCTTGAGAATCAGACAGGTTCCTCATATGGACTATCTATTCCCATTACCCTCGCCAATCTCAAAACAGATGCCTGGTCAAATAGAAATGGTTTGTTCATTATATGACCTACTGAGAATCTTTAGAAGATGTTCTTGCCATATGCTCTATTCTAAATGTTTCACAGGCAGGTCAGATAGGCATCACATCTTGAGAACTACTTTTGTGCCACCTTCTTCAGGCATATCTGACTGACATTGGAAGCCTTATCTTATTAACTATCTTCCATGATCACAATATTTCATGTCTTCTTTCATGTCTGGGCTTGAACTCTGGGGCTGGGCACTATCCCTGAGCTCTTCCGTTCAAGGCTACCACGCTACTCCTTGAGCCACAGCACCACTTCTGGTTTTCTGGTGGTGCCAAGGCTGGCTTTGAACCACGGTTCTCAGATCTCAGCCTCCTCAGTAGCTAGAATTACAGGTGTGAGCCACTGGCATCCAGCTTTTCATGTCTTCTTTAGTCCCTCCTTGTGTAAAACATTTCTACTAGGAGAAACCTTCTAGTACTTCTAGAACATACAGTAATAAGGTCTATTTTATTAGCTATAAAGAGTTATAAAAACATTTGAATTGGAAACGCTTTAAAATTAGAAAAAACAATACTTGGCAATGTGATCACCATATTTTCTCATGTCATATTAATTTAGGGGTGGCCTATGTTCTCCAGCTGCCACATTCCTCTCCATTAACTATGCTCAATGAGATGATGTCATGGCCTCTGCAGGCAACTGCATTTGCAATGTCCCATCTAGCCTGACACCAACAGCAATGTTTGAAAGCCAAATGATCTCTCTTACTCTCTTCTTACTTTAACAGTGGGGCTAGAATTGTTGTTTGATGTTCTAAAGTTAAACCAATAAGCAAGTTAAATTGTCTTCTTTCTTGGCTTTTATCATGTAAAATTTAATGTTCACCCCAAATTAAATGTAGATGGATGCATTAAAGGCCCAATCTCCATTTTTGTCTATGTCTTATAGTTTCAGGTCAGAAGAGGCTACCTCACTTCCCATTTCAGATCCTCAAGCATTATATTCACTCCTGATATTCAGTCCTTCCTTTACTGAATCCTAATCCATCCCACCATCATATATAAATCAGGAGAAATTTCAAGGTATCTTTACCCTCATCCATATGAATTTAATTTTTCCACAGAAAGCCATGCTTTGAGTTTTTGCCTATCTTGTACTTGGTGTTTGGGGGAAAGAAAAAAACCCTTTTCTTTTTTTTTCTTCTAAATCTGAAGACCTAAAGCAATGTCATACAGATATTAGTATTATTTGTTTGCAGACTTTATAATTTCCTGCTTGCATGCCACCAACCTTGAGTATAAGTTGGACCTAATTTTTAGTGTAAAATTAGAATGTAAGGAACATAATGCAAAACTATATTTCTCTTGTCATCTTGTAGATGTTGGCAGCCATGTTGTAGATTGAGAACGAATATTATTCCTGCCAATGGCCATGTGGGTATTATAACAATGTTTATAGACCACACAAAATTATCAATACAGACATATGGTTTTGAGAAGCCAAAGAAAAGCGAACCTGTCTGTCCTATCATGAACCAAATGATACTGTTACAGGCTTTCTATAGTCCAAGAGCAAGACATTACCCAGCCCTGGGCCCTTTGGATAGAACTTGAGGGAAGATTCTAAATCAAAAGCCAGCAAGGAACTGAGGTACTTAATCCATCAGCTTGTCAGGAACTTAAGTGTGCCAACAGCCAGTGTATAAGCCTCAAAATATATTCTACTGAACTACTGCATACTATAAGAGTCCCTCTTTAACTGAGATGGCTCTTAAGTAATGGTTATTAATGGTATATAGGTAGAATATTTAGCATAGATGAATACTCTGGTCAAAGATATATTTCATATCCTAACATGAGGACTTTGTGAGATTTCATCATGTTTCTTAGAATGGCACCTATTAATTACTTATTTCTTGAATTTTCCATTTGGTATGTTTGGATTGCCATTAACTGAAGATAACTGATGCCTTGAATAAGGGGGTATCAACGACAAACTCTTTTGGTGAAGATAGTGATGCATGCATAGGATGTATATCACTTTAATTGTTCACTGAGAAAACTGTGCCCTTATATTGATTTGCTATAGTAATTAATACAGCCCAATAACCAGAAAAAAATATATTCTGCTGAGAAAAGATGCCCCAGTTCGGACAACTGTCTCTGGTCAATGTCTTGATGAAAGCCTGTTATTGATTAAAGCTGGTTCTAGGAGAAGAGCTGTGCCATGCCATGATTCTAGACTGTGATGCTTAATACTGCGTATCAACTTTAGTATTCCATAGTACCTAGGTATTTTATCAAACAGTAGTCAAGGCATTGTTGCTATGAAGGTATTTTTTTTAAAGGAAAACAGCTTTGAAATCTATAGTTATTGAACAAAACAGGTTTCCATCCATTATATATATGAGCTTCATGTAATCAATCCATAAAAAAGGTCACTTGCCTCCAGAGCTGCTTTCAGATGTAAGCTGTAATTATTAACTCTTCCCTGTATCTCTAGTCTCCTGGCCTCTCATAAAGACTTTGGACTTGCCAGGCTCCAGAATCACATGAGCTAATTCTTTAAATAAATAAATAAGGAATAAGCCCATGATTGTGCACACATGAGAAGATATGTTTATATACACACATCCTCAATAATTTTACTTTACAAAAAAAAATTCTACTTTACAAAAAAGAAATAGAATTAACTTGGTAAAAATAATTAAAAGCACAAATATAAATATGCTGAAATTGATATATATTAAGATACTGTGTTGGATGGCTTTTTTTGAAGCTTCAGTAACTGGGTTCAGTAAAGCACACCTGCAATCCCTAAAGCATGAGTCTGACATCAAGTTGGGTTATATAGTATGTTCCGGTCTACCCTATATGACAGATCAATACTCTCACTCAAGGGAAAAATGGAAAGAAATGGAAAGCATAAGAAAAATATAAAACATGTAGAAAATCTAATTAGAAGAACAGACTATAACTAAGAATATTAAAAACTATATGAAAGAAGAAAAACACAGAGAAAGAATAATCAAAGAATAAAAATGTATTCCCACAACCAAACCGAACAAGGTTTTAGAATGAAAGTCCCATTGAGAAGTGAAAATTCTCGATAGATAAAAGATAGTTCTCTTAAGAACTCTCAATTGCTATATTTTGCTAAAGAAATCCTACCGAGCAGTTTCCAGAAAGTATGGATGGGAAAAAATTAATCTATACAAACAAGAAAAAGAGAAAGCCAGAGACAGATAGACAGAAAGAACATTTATTATTAAAAACAATAGATGTTAAAATATATAACAGTACACATTCAGAGCTCCAAGACAAAATCAGTTTAATATATTTGAGTCAGATAAAACACTAAAATAAAACAGCTTTTAGATGAATAGAAATCGTATTTATCCCTTACAGTTCCTTCCTTAAATGATTATGTTTCATGTATATATAAAACTAACATTGGAAAATAGAAAGACATGGATCCATGGAAGAGTGGTACAAGATAGGACACTTAAATGTCACTCCAACCTAGGATGGGAGAGTATGGTATTCAGAAGATAAAGAAAATAAAATGATTTTGTATATTTAATTCTACTTCTTGAAAAAGTAAAAGTATGCAAGAATGCCATAAAGATAGATTATGCCAATGACAACGTAATCAATTAAAACTCTAGGAAAAAGAAAAAGCTGTACAAATTAGTTATACTACTTAACTCAATAGTGAGTGATATTTATGTCAGAAAATCGTATTGATTTTTAGTCTTTAGAACCAACAGATAAAACACTAAGGTCCCAATACATTTAAAAATAAAATACAAATTAGATCCACCTCCATAAAGTAAAATCAAAAGCATATATGAGAGAAAGTGAAAGGTATTAAAGGGAGGAAAAGTTATGAAAAGAGTAATTGATAGAGCCTGAATGTGTCCATCAAAATTCATGTGTTGAGTTTAATCCCCACTGTGATATTTAGAAGTACAGCCCTTGGGAAGTATGTAAGTTCTGAGAGTTCTACTCTCATGAATAGATTATTATCTTATAACAGAAATACAGCAACAACGCAATTGAACAAAACAATTGAAAGCCAGCTGATTATCATATCTGTCACTCTAGCTACTAAGGAAACTGAGATCTGAGTATAGACATTCAAAACTAGCCCAGGCAAGAAAGTCCATGATTCTTTTTTTTGGGGGGGGGCATGATACTTGAACTCTGGGCCTGAGCAATGTTCCTGAGGTCTTCAGCTCAAGGCCACTGCCCTACCCCTGAGACACTGTGCCACTTCAGTTTTCTAGTGGTTAACTGGCAATAAAAGCATCATGAACTTTAGTGCCTGGGTTGGCTTTGAACCATGATCCTCAGATGTCAGCCTCCTGAGTAGCTAGAATTACAGATGTTACCACACCTAAGTCCATGATAATCTTATCTCCAACTAACTACCAGAAAACCAGAAGTGGACCTAGGATTTAAAAGTGATAAGAGAGCTAGCCTTGAGAAAAATAAGTTCAAGGACAGCACCCAGACCCTAAGTTTAAGTCCCATGATGGAAGAACAAAAAGAAAGAAAAAAAGAAAAATCAGAAGTACAAACCTAGAACCCTTAAAAGAATTAAAAGTTTTCTGAGTAAAGACATCTGGAGTTGAATCCTTCATTATAAGCCTGTTTTTTTTTAATTTCTAAAAGGATTATGCATGTTATTTATTGTAAAGTTAATAAAAATACAAAAGATTTGTTAACATTAAAATGCATCAGAATATAACTTGACTAGATGTATGCTTCACAATATATCCCTCCGCATTTAAATATGAAGTTACTGCTAACTCAAAAATTAAAATGCCACAAGGTTAAGCATTAGGTAGAAATGTCTGTGAAGACACTGGCAAGTTGTGTCACAACAATGCTTCAGACAGCATGATAAACAGATCATGTCAGGAGTACTGGTGTTAAAGAAACTAAAATGGCATATATATGTGTGTGTGTATATCGGTAATAGGGTTTGAACCTGGCCTGGGCATTGTCCCTGAGCTCTTCAGCTCACTGATACTGCCCTACCCTTGAGCCTAGCCTCACTTCCTATTTTCTTGTGATTAATTGGAGATAAACTTCTCAGGTCTTTTTGTGCCAGGGCTGTCTTTGAACCTTGATCCTTAGATCTCAGCTAGGGTTACAGGTGTGAGCAACCACATCCAGCTTAAAATATTTCTTAAAAATACATGAGGTACCCTGAAAACTTTACAAGAAGAAATAGGAGATACAATAGGTCTCCTGGGCACAAGTTGAAAATTTCTTAATAAAGATCCAGAAACACAACAAATCAAAGAAAATTTGGACAAATGGGACTGTATTAAACTGCAGAGCTTCTGTATGGCAAAGGACATAGCTAGCAAATTAGCTAGAAAGCCTACAGAGTGGGAGAAGATCTTCACTAACCATACAACAGACAAAGGCCTCATATCTAGAGTGTATCAACAGCTAAAAAAAATGAATCACTCCAAAACAAATCTTCAAAGAAATAACCATCCCATTAAAAGATGGGCCAAAGACTTAAAGCAAGTCTTCTCTGAAGAAGAAATAAGAATGGCCTATAGACACATGAAGAAATGCTCGACATCTCTGGCCATAAAAGAAATGAAAATCAAACCAACTCTGAGATTCCACCTCACTCCAGTTAGAATGGCCATAATCAAGAAAACTAATAACAACAGATGCTGGTGGGGATATAGCCAGGAGGGATCACTACTACACTGTTGGTGGGAGTGTAAACTTGTTCAACCACTATAGAAAGCAGTATGGCAGTTCCTCAAAAGACTAAACATAGAGCTCCCCTATGCCCCAGCAATTCCACTACTTGTCATTTACCCAATTGTCCAGAAACAAGGACATAATAAATCCACTAGCACAACAATGTTCATTGCAGCACTATTTACCATAGCAAAGATATGGAACCAACCTAGATGTCCCTCAGTTGATGAGTGGATCAACAAGATGTGGTACTTATACACAATGGAATTCTATGCTGTCATCAGAAAGAATGACACTGCCCCATTTGTAAGGAAATGGAAAGATTTGGGGAAAAAATCATATTAAGTGAAGTAAGCCAGACCCAAAGGAACATAGGCTCAATGGTTTCCCTCATTTGTAATAATTAGTACAAACCTACAAGTCTTCTAGCAGAGGATTACAATAGCTCAAAACCTAGATATATAAGGCTACATAGGATGAGGCTAAATGAAAGGACCTCCAGGATATGGAAACAAGAGCTTCATAATGTTTGATTGTTGTTCTTAATGTACTATGTTCTTTCTCATCTGTTTTGTTGCCCTTATGGTTAATCTCATATTGTTACTGTATCTGAATTTGTTACCTGGTATACTGTATATATGTTTATTTGAAATAGGAAAGGGAAGAGAGGAAAAAAAGATGATTGGGAGGGGGTGGGGTGAGGGAAATGGGAAAAAAATCATGCAAAGGGCTATCAATGTGTGAGAAGTAATGCACCTTCCATCTGGCGAATGTAACTGTAACCCCTATATGCATTATAATAAAAAATATGTGAGCTAGTAAATGTCTGTCCTAACGATTCTCTACACTTGTATGAAGGGGCAACTTTGGTCTCTTTCCTTATTAATCCAAAACTGAAAGACTGCTAAACTGAAAGCATCTTGAAATATTCCCAAGGCTGTCATTCACTTTGTGATTTCCAATGAGTAAGATGGAAAATTGGCCATCAAAAATAGGACCAATGAGTCACATCCTGAATTCTCATTTTGACATAATGCCACTACTATTAAATATGACATAGCTCAAGTTTCATTCAACATAGCAGGAAACCAAAAATTGTCACACCTCCAATTGGGGATACATTTGACATTCATGAATTGAACTTCCTTGATGTGATGTCTATTTTGATACACAGATTCTTTTAAAAAGAAAAAGAAAAACAAACAACCTTGAAAAGAGACCAATATTAGAATAAGAAAGATTGCAAAGTATTTGGATGCTCTTCGCATTCATCTCCAAATTTCCTTTGCTGTGTTTCAACATTTCAAATGAAGAGTTTTTTCTAATATAAGCAAACATCTGAAATTCAGTAGCAGATTTTAAATACTCCTCATCTTGTAGGCACTTAAAACATGAATGCTGGATTCTTTTTTTCAAAGAAATAAATAAAAATATTGGGGCCTTTCCACCCCACCCTTTCCAGAATTAGAATTTTCCAGCAGCTGGAAATCTCCACACTAAGTTCTTCCCGTCCACAAGAAAAAAAAATTAAAGAGAATGCAGAAAAGTTTCACAAGTATTAGCGGACTTATACTACCATTGAAAGTCTCTATGGAAATGGCTTATCTGTAGAAATATAGATCTACACAAAAAATGCGAGAGTTATAACAATTTTTTTTACAAGAGAACGAAAAGAAAAGTGTAAACAATTTCTAGACATTTGGACTTCTTGCTGTGGACGAACTTGGAGCTTACATCAAGCTCCTCCATATTGCATCAAATGATTTATTTCACGGGCCTCTCAGGTGTATTCACATGTTGTGATGATTGTTATATCACTGCAATTGTTATATAATCCCATTCACTATTATATCCAACATTCTAGACTAGTGAAATGTGGTAGGCATTCTGAAAAGTATTTTTCAGTGCCGAGGCTGAACGCAGAACTTTGTATATGCTAGGTAAATTACCACTGAGCTACAAACCTAGCTTGCTTGCTTGCTTGCTTGTTTGCTTGCTTGCTTTCTTTCTTTCTTTCTTTCTTTCTTTCTTTCTTTCTTTCTTTCTTTCTTTCTTTCTTTTTTTCCCTTTTCTTGTTCTGGGACCAAAACTCATGCCTCATACCCTTGCTCAGCTTTTTCACTCAAGACTGGTGATCTATTACTTAAGTTATATCTTCAGTTATATCCAGTTTTTAAATGAACAACAACTTCATTTTGCTCTTTTCAGTGAAAAGAGCAAATTCCAGGTAAAAATGCTTTGCATCTTACAAAACATTTTGCCATGCAGGTCATGAGTATTGCCCATAATCCAGTCCCTGCTGGGAACAACTTTTAATGACTCTGACAAAGCCATTCCCTACATCTCACAGATGAGCTGCACAAGAGTGGAACTGTGCAGAATATAAACCCTGGCATCAGATTTTCTGGATTCAAATCCCACTGCTACACCTCACCAGTTATATTATCTGGAGAAAATTATTTAATCTCTTTGTGCTCAATTACCTGGAAAGTGAGTGACAGTGGTAATACTTAATTCATTCCTTCTTGTGAGAATTAAATAGCTTTAACTGTTTAAAACATACTTGGCATGAAGTAAGCCCCAAGTACAAGCTAATATGGTTATTACTCATGCTATTGTCATGAGCACCCAAGAAAAATGTAAGGAAACCTGTACTATGTACACTTTGGATTTCTTTTACTACAGTCAAGAAGTTTCCAGTGCTATTTCATTTTGCTGAATTCTTCTGAAGTTTTACACCTTGATGTACTATTCTCTTTCGCATTTAGTTCCTTAAGAACCCAATGGAGCTACAGCTCAGTAAAGTATGTGTTTTGGATAAAAGAAGGATATGAGCTGAAGCATTTGATCACAGAGGCAGTTGCAGGGCTACCCTTCATTCTTTGTTTTCCAAAACACATTGTTTTAATATGTCTCTCTTTTTTTTTTTACTTAAAGCAGTTTGGGAACGACAAGCTTCTTTAAACTTAAAGCAATTTTAATTTTTTATTGTAATTTGCTTTAAGAACATTTTGAGTTGGTAGCTGAGACATTTAAGCACTTCATTCAGAGGAGCTTAGTTTATGAGTTATTGTAAACATGATAGGATTGGTGAAGTTATATTTATATCGTGTTTTTTGCTCCATTACTATTGAAATCCAAATATCTGCTTAGCTCTGTGAAAGCAAATGACACAGAACTGAGTGTCAGGAATGTTCAAAAGGCCCAGCTCAAAACACCATGTCTGCATCCAATCCTGCTTTCTGTCAAGGGGACCTTCCATTAGAAATTGCTAAATGAGGTTAAGGAGTTCTTGGGAAAAGTTGTTGGCCAGAAAATTCTAACATCCTCCAAATAAGACATAGAGCAATATGTCATTTCCTTGGTTCTGATTCATTCTGTAAGTGCTCTGGGGAGTGTTGGCTCTCTGGTCTGAATTATCTCACCTCCTTGTAGGGAAAAAATTCAGTCACCAGTGGCTAGTGGCCCCAACTGTAATAATTTTCCAGGTTCACTGTAGAGGATCACATGAGACCCACACTAGACATTTCCTTTCCACAGGCAAAAACTAAAGGTCGAGAAGTAGAATCTGTGCAATCAATAGACATAGCTTATGAGTATTCAATATATATACATAACTTTATAACACACATTACAGTTAAGCACATGACATATGTACATATTGTGTACATGATTTATGCACATAACATGTAGATACCATACTCGTATGTACATTTATATACTCACACATATATACCTATACATATTTGTGTGCTGATAAGTTAATTGCTTTATAAGATCAGATTAAGCTTTTCTATCTCTGGCAGGTCTACAAGAGCTGTTCAAGTTATGAACAAAAGTCCTGCCAGAACCTCAGAACCCAGCAAGCAGATTCTAACCTGGTTTCTCACTGCAGGATACAGTTCTAATTACAAAACACAGTTAGGATCTCATACTATTTTGCATCTTGAGAACAGAAGCTGGCAAGAAACACTCAAAAGATGAGAGAACAAATGCAGTAAAAATGCAGTGTACTGATGGCAAAATGTCAGGGGAGTTACTGAATGGCACTCAGCTCCAAAGGTTACCATAATGTTTTAGAACACTGCCAATGAGCATATACTTGACTAAATGCCTTGCCAGCCCTAAGCTAGCTATGTCTAACATACTACATAATAAAGGCATTTGCAAAAAAAACAACAACAAAAAATTTAAATGTTAGAAATATATTTGTAGAACAATAATATCTACATATGTTCATATGCTAGAAACAGAGGCAATTTTGAACTTCAGCTCTTTTTTGTTGAAGTCTATTGAAATTAAAGTAGAATAAAATATAATTCAAATCACTTTTGTATGTCCTAAATATCCCATGGAAAATTTTGTTCATTTTTTTAATCCTAAAAATTAGCTCCATCGTAAAAGGTTTCTATTAGGTAGCTACTAAATTCCTAAATCAGAAGCTTCTACATTTCAAGAGAAAAACTTCTATATATTTAGATCCAGCTCTAAATACATTTTTATCTTAATAAATTATAAAAAGAGCTTCATATTTTTAAATACTTTTTGTACTTAAAAAAATATCTGCTCTTGCTTCCTCTTCCCTTTGGCATACAAACCTGTCTTTGTAGCCAACCACATCTGTTGAGATGAGAATCTGAACTTACATAGCTAAAAGAGAGTGCAGAGGCAGAGGCTCTGTCAGCTAGCCCAGGCAGAGAGCCAGTTCTCCTCCCTCCCCTCAGGTTCTGAATTTGGGCCACACCCAATCTAACTATTGTCTTCAAATTGACTCTATACATTCAGTTGTCTAAATGTAAGGCAAAAACATATTGACAGTACAATTTGGGCTAAATCTGCAGACCTTTATGTTCATGAGAACTGTCTGATAAAGACTTGTGCGTGCATCCCTGAATATCAGCCAAACAACTGTTGTACATGAGCAAGGAAATTTTTACAGAGAACAGCTGCCCAGAAGTCCAGTTTCAGTATCACCCCTGCTGCTAAAACAACACTGTCACCAACATAGAGCTGCCTCAGCTTTCTATATGCCAGATAATAGGGCAAGGCACCATGTTTTCTGAACAATGCCCCTTAGCAATGGCTGCCTTATGGTATCATTCAGATACACACTGTGTTTCATTACAATGGCATTATTCTGAAATAAAGAAATGAACGCTGAGAGCATTGATAGAATTACCCCAAATGACATAACCAGTATGTGGCTTAAGAAGGTCCAGGCATGGAGCTTCTAGTCCTGATGGGTCACATGCTTGAAAAGGAAAAATGTTCAAATACTGTGTCACAATAATCATTAATCTATCTGGAGAAAACAATCACTAGCCAAGATCTAAGAGTTACACCTGAAGGTAAAACTAAGAATCTGAATTCTCATTGACAAGGGAATTAGAAGAACTTAGAAGCATTTTCTTCACTGATGACTTTGTGAAATTTCACTAATATTTGCAATTTATCCATCTACAATTTCTGCAATTTATTTACTCATCATGTATTTGAGGAACAAGCCAAATACTCATATTCAGTATTAGCTACATGGTAAGTCACACAGTGATTTAAGGAGATAAATGAAGAGATAAACAGAGGAGCTGAAACACAATCACAAATATGACCTCCAGGCTCAGTCTAGAGTCATGAGCCAACCACTACTAACTTTGAGAAGTCACTGCAGTTATCAACGAAGTGCTGGGAGCAAAACTGCTCATATGTACCTCAGACAATTCTTGTGGATGGTTTAGAGCTCTCTAGGATGTCTACTGTTTCTATTCTCAGTACTTCCAAGATCCTTGGCTTCCCTTTGAACACCCTGAAAGCCACACCCCTTTTATTCATCTGGCTATTTCTTCCCCTCTGAAAAAACTTGGACAATACGGATAGACATCTAAGACCATGCTAGCCATCGCAGACAATGGCCTTATGTATTTTCTGTCTCAAGTGCCTAACAGTGAGTAGAAACCTCATCTGTGCTTATAGAATACATGCATGGCTGAATATAAAGTAAGGAATTCCCTCTATAATAGAATTTACCAAATACTTCCAAACTCCTGTGTTCACTGACATATCATTAATTTCCTAAGAGAAAGCCTGCAAAGCAGAAAATTAAAGCCAACTGCCACTGATGTTCAAGTGAATACAGACACAACATCCGTGAAATGATTATGTAAGTGAGAAGGAAATCTTCTATGGGATCCATCAACGTGTAGATTCAGCACAAGTTTTCAAGAACACGTCTGTGCCATACAGAGGTGTGTCCATCTAGGGTATTTGCCCCCAATGCTATGAGTGTGTAGAGAGATGGGAGAAGCAAAGCTTGGCTTATGAATGCAGTCTTCCACTCTTCAGCTGGCAGAAGCAGGAAGAAATTTGGAGCTCTGCTCTCCTGGCAACCAAAGGGTCATGTTCCCTGTCATGACCATTGAGTCCATCTGGGGGAAATGAAATTTTTCTGCACAAGGAGAAACGATGAAACAATAGAAAAGAATGAAGCTGCAGATCTCTGGTTCTTTTGTTCCTACTTCTGCAAAACTTTACTGCTTAATATAGTTCGTTCTGTCAGTGGCCTAGTAAATCAGATAAAATAGTTGCGAAATCTGTTATAGTCCCAGGCACAGAGGCTCACATCTGTAATCCTAGCTACTCAGGAGGCTGAGATCTGAGGATCTCAATTCAAAGCCAGGCAAGGCACTAAAGACCTTGAGACTTATCAACAATTAATCACTAGAAAATGGGAAATGGGGATGTGGCTCCAGTGGGTAGGGTGGTAGCTTTGGGCAATGCCCAGGCCTAGAATTCAAGCCCCATGGCTGACAAAAAAAAATCTGTTATAGTTTTCATAGTTTTATGCCTAGAAAGCCACCTGAGTGATAATTAAATCTCTAACAAAGGAGCCCCAAACACAGAATATTAGCTTCCTCTTCCATGAGTTTCCTAAATTCTTAATACTGTATACATTAAACAGACATTCTGATATTTTTCTTACTTTACAAATGGTTGAGAATTTTCCCTCATATGAAAGATTCTATAGCAAAGAAAACTAAAATGGCATCTGTAATTAGGAGAAACAGACCATATTTTTCCTTTTCAATAAACACTTGGGTATAAACAGGTTAAAACCATTATGCTCATCCAGGGATAGCTCAGATTACCACACAATTAAACAATGTGCTTTATACAACATAGACTATGCTCTGCACCTCCTAAATATTTTCCATTGAACAAAATATGTTAATTAATCTTTTGACTTGGTCCTATGGAAACATACTGCATTTTAAGATCTCTAAATTGCACATGAAAATGTGCGCTTCAGTGAAATCAAAATACCATTTTAATATCTATGACCAGAAGGTCAGGAATGGCTGCCCTGTGCCACTGTCAGGATCATAAGTAAGATGGACTCGAAGTCAGTCCCTGCTGGGATCTGAATGTGGATCACTCACAAAGCTCACATGTTGAAATCCTGACCTCCAAGGCCATCCTAAGAATGGGGTTAGTGCACTCATGTAAGAGGCCTAAAAGAGATCCCTTTAATACTATAAGAAATAATTTTCTATTCTTTATAATCACCAACTTTATATACTTTTTTATAGTATCCTGAATAGCATAAGACACCTGCTCTGCCTGAAAGATAATAGATATAATGCAGCATTATTTCCTTTCAACATGCATCTGATGGGACAATATCTTAGGAAACATAGATTCATGATCAAAGAGACATGGGGAAGCATTATGGTTGGGTAACCATTCATCAAACAAAACCAAGTCTAAAGAATTTACCAAGAATACTTCAACCATAATAATGCATTACCTCATTTTTCTGAAATTCCTTTTCCCTCTCTTCATTCATTCTCAACAAGTGTGCTGCAAACACTGATCTAAACCACTTGGATTATTCACCAATATTAGGATCATTCCAAAGGGTAAGACATGCATATATACTTTCCCATCTCCTTACTATGAAATCTGTCACACATGCAATCATCTAACAGAAATAGTTATGTGATTACTTCCATGAGATGTCATTCTGATTGCTATTGTACTTTTTACTTTTGCATGGCTATAACCAAAACACCTGCCAAAAATAACTTCAAAGAGAGAAAAAGATGTATTTTGGCTTATAGTTTCAGAGAGTTCATTCTGTAATTGCTTGGTAACCCCATATCCCAAAGTTTCCAGGGTCTACTAAAATAACAACACCCAAGCTCTCCAAATATGAATCTCTGGGGGATATTGCAAATTCAAAACCATAACAGTTACTGTTAGTGTGAATTAGTTTTGTTTCCTAACATTATTTTGTATCAAAAGTTCAGTAAATGCACATGTAAGATTCTATTTTAATATTCAGCCTTTTTTTGATTAGCAAAGGTATGTACTGAATGTGAAGTTCAAAAGATGAGTGGATTTTCCTGATTTGGGAGTACCAGATTTTTAAATCTATTGCATGCAACAATACAGAATTAAGTAACCATGATCACAACTAATTTTAACATAGTAGAAAAATGTTCTATGTTGATCAGTTATAAATATAACTGAAACATTTATAGCAACTACTTTTTGACTCTTGCAAATACTAAAACATGGTATATATCAAATTTTCAATCAAGTGCTTCAGAGATTGGTTTTTTCCATCTCTGACGTGTTAGTTCGCATGTAAAGCACATACTCCTCAGTGTCTAAGTTGAAGAATTTAATGTATGATATAAAAATATTTTTCTTTACATTTACATTGAAGCAGATGGTGGGCACAGGGAAAAAACTGTCACCTGTCTAAATCAAGTATCCTTGGCAAGTCATATTTTCTTTCTACAGTATATAAAAGTATGAGGGTTTAAAAAATATGATAGAGACAACAACAGCAAAAACCCTAGGAGCTACTTCCAAACATTAAATTACCATGCGACTCCCTTTAGTTAGGAATGTTTGAACCAAAATTTCCCCGAGATGTATTATCAGGGAAACTGAGCTATGTATCAGTTAATATGAGACAACATCAACAGGCTAAATTTAATTCAATTACTGAACATATGTTTGAGACTTGCCAAGTGCTCACCAGCTATTATAACTTTACCTCTTAATCATCAATCTAACAAGCCTTATATACCTACAAATAGAAACACATTATTTAGTCTTAAGTACAAAACTTCAGTTTACCTCTACAGCTAGACGGGTAATCTTAACCATTACTTGTTATATTCCTTGTCTTTGTACTTCAACTCAAGTTGTTCTCCATAACTGAAATGCCTTCCACAGCTCTCCAGAATCTACCACTAGTTAGCTGGGAGAGAATGCTAGCTTCCTCTGTTTCTCCCAAGCACTAGCAGAAGGCTTGCATTGAAACAGCTGGCTGCAAACATGGTCTGGGAAAGCAAATATTTGGAGACCTCAGGCTGCATAGCGAACCCCAAGAGCAAGCTTTAGTTAGAAAGATGAGGAACCAAGCACTGGGGCAGAAGAAAAATGAAGGAATTCCTATTCCCCTGTGATCTCCTGCATCTATCTGGTAAGTCTGAAATATTTCATAACCATCTTAAACAACCATCTTGGAAGGCTGAGTTTCTATTTTCATGTCTTCTGTAGAAGCTGACTCTGCTTTCTACACCCTTGATGTTGACTAAGTATCTGGATCTGGACTCCCAACAGGTGTATTGTCCCTTTCAGGCCTCTAATAATCTCCTTCAGCCATGAACACATACATTGTTTTTTTTTAAAGAATTTCCTAATGTATGATTCTGCACTGGTCAATAAGCAATCAGAATGGGATTGGCCTCAATCACCTGGAGTTCCAAGAACTTAACTCATAGAAAATGATGTTTGAATATTTACCAAATTAATGGATAAGTAAGTGTAAAACCTATAATGTTCCTTCCAGGTAGATGATATATGTTTCTATCACCCTAATCCTAGATAATAACCATTTTCTTCCATAGTGGAATGGAACAAGGACTGTGCTTCTTCTCCCCCAAAATTTACTGAAACATTCTTATAAGTATTGCCTCTGATTGCTCATTCTATTCTTTCAAATATATAAGTCACTCTGCACAAATACAAAATACCTTGTTCAGATTTTCTAAACTTCCCTCAAGCTGAAATGAAGTTGTAGTCTTAGTTTCATGAAAATATTTAATATATCTTTTAAATCATCTAATATCACTAATAAATATATCATGTTAAAAAATCCAGGTTAGCTGGTGGGATCCAAAAGTAAATAAAAAGGTATTACCTTTCTCTTCATAGAAATTTCTGTCTAGATGAGAAGACACACATGTGAGCAAAATCACTACCAACTGAACTATAGGAAGCTTTGGGTAGGCATCCATCATTAACACAAAAAGAGGATATTTGAGAACTTCAGGAAGAAAAGGCTAATAATGAAATAAAAGGTACAATGGGCGTATTTCAGGATCAGTAAAATAGCAACAGGTATAGCTAGGCCCCAGAATGCTCTGAAGCAATCTTGGTGGTAAGCAGGAAAGGATTAGAGTCAGGCTCTATGGAAGGGCTGAGATGAGACAGGCTGTGTGTTGGGAACCAGAGTGAGTCCAGAGTAAGGTCATCCTGCTCAATGAATACTGCCCACCCTGGGCTGAAGACGGCCTTAATGCCATGTTGTCATGAAGTCTCATCCTTTTTCAGATAACAGAATTAAAAATTATGAAATAGCACAACTAATAACTTACACTACACCAAAGCTTCTCCAGCGTGGCTCATTTTGTGCTGGATAAGGACAAAAGGATGGCCTGGCAAAAGTAGGGTAACTAAGTGGCCACTAATGAGCAGCAGTGGTCACTACTTGGGCAGTTCTTCAAGGGATGAATGACTAAACAAGGCCACATGAAGGGGTGAAGGCCACAAGTTAAAAGATGGCAGAGCCTCACACTTCTGCAGGGTAAATAGCCAGCCAGGTTTAACTATATTTACCCACAAAAGAGCTACCACAACACTGGTAGATCTTAGTCCTTCCCATAGACACATGTGGACATATAAGTGCACTGCCACTTACTGCATTAAAAATAAAGCTGCAGTGGGCTTTCTCCAAGGAAGGGAACTATGATTTTCTTCCTTTATTATCTTCAGGTGGTTTTATCATTATCTCCTTAAACTCCACGGACATCGTTTGTGCTATTACTTCTGTCTTGCAATATAAAGATTGTGCCTGCTAGTCATACTCTAGAAAAAAATGATTGGAGATATAAAAGTGGCAAGGATGACCAAGGTCTACTAGTTAGTTATCTTATTTTTCATAACAATGCTGAGAGGCAGGTTTGATCTTCATTTTAATGGATAACTGAAGTAGTTTTTACAAGGAATGAAGATAATTAGAGTGAAATTGGGAGTCAAATCCCCATCTAAATCCAAAAGCTTATTATTCATAAGATAGCTAAATGCCGGCTATGATCAGCAGATGACACAGGAGACAGTGTGTGTGTGTGTGTACATATATATATATATATATATATATATAGAGAGAGAGAGAGAGAGAGAGAGAGAGAGAGAGAGAGAGAGAGAGAGGGAGGGAGGGAGAGGCTGGTGGATACTGGAGCCTCCCGGTAGTTCTATTACTCCCCTTGATTCTATCACCACCACCTCCCATGCCCCAGCGAGGACCAGGAGAGAAAGAGGCTCAGCTGAGATGCTTTCACAGACACCTGGAGTCCAAACAAGCAAAAACAGTCCTGAGTTGTAATGAAGGTTTAACTTAAAAATAGGATCTGATGTCAAACAGCTCATTCTTAAGAGGACTTATCTGTCTGCATGATTTGGGAGATGGAGTAGGGAGGTCTTCATCAGAAGACCCCATTAATTACTTTGCCAAGTATCCACTGATCCCAACTACTGGGAAAACATTGACCTGATTAAATGGAGGAAACAGACTTATATGGAAGGATTCTGTCCATATATCACTGAAATAGAACACTGACAGACAATAACAAACATGTCCAATGTGCAGTACAATGTGTACTAACAATTACCTTAGGAGACCAGAGAAAGGAGGAAATGTGGCCTTTTAGGGCCTCATCGTTTTGTCTAATGTAACTG
Organism: Megascapheus bottae; assembly: GCF_031878675.1. Lineage (NCBI taxonomy): Eukaryota > Metazoa > Chordata > Mammalia > Rodentia > Geomyidae > Megascapheus > Megascapheus bottae. The sequence goes on from NC_143519.1 coordinate 40,497,429, forward strand.
TCCCTATCCAAATAAAAGCACAATGAAGCTGACCAGTAAGGCCATGGTATAACCTCTATTGTCTGTTGCATTCGAATGTTAGTTCTTCAAAATTGGATAAATGGAAGGAAAGGAGGAAGGGTGAGTGGGAGTAAAGGGTTATGTAGCAAGTCTTTGCTTTAGTGGAAGCATCATTTTTCTTTCACATAGATCTGGAGGCATGCAGATATGCTCTGGCTAACTCTATTAAATGAATACCTGTGAAAAAATAAACACAAACTGAAATGTTTTTTTTCCAGACTGTTTGCATGAGGTACATAGAGCGCGTGTGTTTAGAAACAGCTTCCCCCACCCATAGTAAGAAAACAATGAAATTCTACGTACTTCATGAAAGACAAATTGTACAAGTCATGCATTGTTCTCAAAAAAAATGATAAGATAAACACCACAAAATCTGGCCAGAAATTGATTTGAAGATACATGTTATGCAGGATTCTAGAGATGATAAAATTGCACTAGGACTAATGCTAAAGACCCAACCCAGGTGGCTGAAAAATGGATGATCTAAGAATGGGTATTTTGTTCCCTTTGGTGGAGTGGGTTGGCTGAACCCATACCGTCTTTATCATGAGACCAGTGAGTACTCTCAACCTGCAGAGCAGGGTGGCAAAGTCTCCCTATTTCCTATACCGTTTGTACTCAAGTCCATAAGGCCAATGTTGTTCCTTTTCCAAAGCCCTGCATGATCACTCCCACATCCTTCCTACTGAAAAGAAAGAGACAGAATATACTTTGCCCTAGGTCCTTACATAGGGTGGGTATAAACAGAAGTTTTACGATAGGCATAAATGTTATGCTGTGTTATTATAACTTGTTTGGAAGTCTAACTTTTCTAGTGGGCCATGAGCTCCCTGAGGTCTCAGCAGTGGACCTGAGATCTTGCTCAGTGCTCAATAGACACGATGGGTTTACTACCTGCCTTCTGAATGCATGCAAAAAATAAACATCACAAGGGAGGAAAGTGGATCTATGTAAAAAATGGAGTTTCAAAGCTGATGTACAATCTAAGTACTTAAAATCTACCCCTGAGACTGGTTTTATAGAGTTGGGAATATGATCAATCCCTAACTATGTGATGATTTTATTTATAGACAAGATTACTGGAGTCCTGGGACAGTAAAGTGGGCTCCATTTCTGAGCTCACCTCTGGGCAACAGAGCCTGATGCTCATGGCGTAACTTCCATTAGACACATCCAGTCCCTGAAGTAGGAGGGAAGATATGCAAAAATAGGAAAATTGAAAAAAATGAGTCTTATATTAACTATATTCAGATAATTTAATAATTTTACCACTAAACTACAGAAATCTAGATTACTGAGGAATAGTAATTACCTTGAATAAAATACCATTGCAGGTTAGCCAGTATTGGCTTAATGAGTTTTTTGTGTACTAAGCTTAATTTTTTAATGCATTAATAATTTCATACAACTATGTAGAGCTGATGAATTACTCATAATAACGGAAAACAACCTCTATCGTATGATCTCCCCAATTCAAACTATACAAATTTATCCTTAAGCATAAAAAAATCTTTTTTTCTCAGTCCTGGGGTTTGTCCTTGAGATTTCTCAAGGTTAGTTTTCTACAACTTGAGCCACAGCACCACTTCCATTTTTTTTTTCTGTGTAAGTGATAGCCAAGGAATTAAACCCAGGGCTTCATGTATGCTAGGCAAGCACTCTACTGCTAGACCAAACTCCTGGCCTCAAGCATAGAAAAATATTAGGTGATGTCACAGATGGATTCAGAAAAATGAAATGATTTGCCAAAGTCACATAGGAAACTAAAGAAGGAGATAAGATTAGAAGCTCAGTCTGAGAGCTCTTGGTCTGATACACTTCCCACCCCATCACTTTCTGCAGAACTCCTTTGAGGACAGGAGATAGACTGAGCCTGAGAGAGTTCCATTGTTCATACCTCCTCCCTTCCATGCAGCCCCACTGTGCTGTAAACTGTTCTTGGTACCCAGACTTGCCAGTTTATGCCATAGATAGATAGATAGATAGATAGATAGATAGATAGATAGATACCTAGATACATAGATACATAGATACATAGATACATAGAGAAAGTTGTCATAGAAATATTTATCATATATGTGTATCACATAGATATATATATTAATATGTATGCATTATCTATCATATATATGCTACTTCATGGAATTGTTATTAATAAAAGATAGGATATTCTAACATTTAAATTTTAGAAAGACTTTCAGAATAAATGAGATACTACTCATGGCACGATACAAGTGCTCCATGTTTTTCTCATTTCACAGTGCATCATAGAGAAAGCCTCAATGGAGAAAGTCCCTCTTCAGTCGCCAGCACTGAAGGAGGTGTGGTTCTGTGGCAGTAACACACAATTTGCTCTTAACCACATCGCTCCAGCAGTATTTCCTAGATGGTCATTTTGATCTCTTAAGTCCATTATTATTCATAAAGTTTACTAATAAATAAGTATGGACTGAGCCCATTTGCACCTACTTCAAGATACATACTCCATCCATTGTGAAATGGGGTCTACTTCTCAGACTTCTGAGTTATACAGCAAGAAACCTGAGTTATTTTAAGCTAGCCTGATTATCCCATGTTATTTACTGGCCAAAGAATAAAACTCATTTAAAAACTTTCAATAACCATAAATAATGGAAAATAGAGGAACAAGATGAAGGACAAGATTAATCAGGAGCAAAATTTTAAAGAAACATGGAAGAAGATATCATAAGTTCATCTGTCAGTTTTCCCATTAAACACACAAGGATTTTACAATCTATGATGTCTTAACCTCTGTCTCAGCAGCTAATTATGTTCAAGTAAAATCATCTAAGGAAATAAATCTTCAGAGGAAGCAGGATTTTGAACGAATACAGAGCTGCTCTCGCAGCACTATCTGCCTTTGAGCCTCAGTTCTTTCCATCTTTTGGGAAGCCTGGGAGACTTCTATGCTACAAGAAAAAAAAAAAAAAACAAAACTAGAATCTCAGAGGAATCTTTCTGGCTACTGAGAAGGTAAATGTAACCACGATCAGCAAGCAGTGCCATGGGCTCGACTCTAACCAGTACAGAAAAGGAGGCCACTCCAGTCTCCTTGGTTGTCCTTGACAACCAATTCACACAGAAGGCGTCTAAGTACCTCATGCATGCATGCATACATATATACATACAGTACCACATAATAATCAGTGAGAAGAAACAACGCCTCTTCAGTCCATTCTGCTCTTTACTTAACCAAGTGGTTCTTGCAAGTACTCTGATCTTTCCATCTTCCAGGTGCCAACGGAATTCGATTCTCCCTCTCTCCCCTCCATGGCATCATACAAGCTTTAGGAAACTATCTGGCTTATCCAACTGCCTTCTTCATATCATAGGAGCCTTTGGTCCCCTTCAGTTAATCTCAAGCCTTTTTACCAAGTCACTGCTGGGATAATGCCATCTAAGTATCCAAGAACGATTTGGCTTAAAATCTCAACAGTCTACAGACACTCCATACTCTGTCACTCCCAGCCACTGTCAGACATTCTTATCTTCTACATTGACAAACATATTGCTCTATTACCAGAGTCCAGGCTTTCATTCCCCACCCTGAGCTGCTGTTCTTTTTTGATACTTTATCTGGAGACAACAGATTCTATCACTAAGCTATGTGCTGAGATCAAATTCTTGGAGTCATGGTGGGTGTGATGACTTTTCACATGGCCTCACTGCGTCCCAAAAACAAGGAACAGCCTCTTCTGGCCACCATCACACATGCCCAGTTCCCTCGCACCCTGCTCTCAGTCCTACTGACATTCCCTGGCCCAGGGAAAGTCCCTACTAATGCAACCTGCTCAGCTTCCTGTCACCAAATACACCAAGCCCATTCTGACTGCTAGGCCTGGGGGCCTGCTGGAGCCCTCCCCAACGTACACTTCCCAGAGACATCTGCAAGTATTTATCCTTCTTTCCATCCAGGCTTCTGTTGGAATGTCACCTCTTCTCAGAGATCTTTTCTATCTTATTCAATACTAGTGCTGCAATTACTCTAGGTTCATTCTACTTATTCATTATTGTCCACAAAACTACCGCATGAGATTCAATCATATGTGCACTGGTTGATACATTCATTATCTACTTCCACTCAAAACCTGTGTTTTTGATTGAGCATCCCTAGTGTCTATAAGAAAAATAACATGAGGGGCCGGGAGTTTGGCCTGGTGGTAGAGTGCTTGCCTAGCATGCACAAAGACCTGGGTTCCATTCCTCCGTACCATATACACAGAAAAAAGCAGAAAGTGGTGCTGTGGCTCAAGTAGTACAGCTCTAGCCTTGAGAAATCCCAAGGATAGTGCTCAGGCCCTGAGCCAAAGCCCAGGACTGGCAAAAAAAAATAACATGATTAAGATTGTTGAAAATATGTAATCATTACAATAAATTCATATCAATGGTAAATATTATAAATTATCCATTATAAATTTATTAATCTATAAATTGGCATAACTTTAAAGGCTTCATATTAGCAAATAACCTTTCACCTTTAATGCTAAATTACATTCATATATAAACATAGACATATACACATATATATCTATATACTCATACATAGATTTAAACTGTATGTTTTAAATGTATACCAGATACACTCATGTTGCTGTGTAACCATCCCTAGAGTTAAAATTCTTTTTGTTTTGCAAAACTGAAATTCTTTCTATTACACATTAACTTCCCATTTTGTCTTTTCTCAGGCTCTGACAATTGTTATTGTACTTGAAATTACTCATTTCATCATATAAATGTGCTAATTTTAAATCCGAATCTCATTTCATGTTGGTATATTCATACACACTCAGTTTAGCCATTTATCTATCAACATGGTAATAGAATGATTAATATTTTGGTTAATGCCACTATAAATATGGGAATATAACTACTTTTTTGAGACTTTGCTTTGAAATCCTTAGGGTATATATCTACAAGTAGAAGTTCTGGGTCATATTACAGTTCTAGCTTTTTGAGGTGTTTTGTTGTTGTCATTGTTTAGAGCTTTTTGGAGGAAACCCATACTGTTTTCCACAGCAGCTGCCTCATTTTAAATTTCTACCAACAATGTTTAAGGGTTTCAATTTCTCCACATCCTCAGCAGTTACCTTCTGTTTTGATTTGTGTGTTTTTTATATATATTTTTATTGTAATTAATAAAAGGGTTACATGATATTTGCCAGATAGAAGGTGCATTAATTCACATACATTGATACCTTTTCACATGTCTTGGTACCCATTACCCTCCCCCCCACCACCCACCCCCAGTCTTGGTTTTCCCCCCTTCCCTATCAAATTTCAAATAACCAAATACAAATAAATTCAATATATCAGATAACAAAGTGAGATACTGTAACAATATGAGATACCCAAGGGACAGCAAAGGATATGAGAGATAACATAGTACATTAAGGACAACAATCATTCGTTATATGGCTTTTGTTTCAATATCCTGGAGGTCCTTTCAATTAGCTTCTTACTATATGGCCTTATGTATCAAGGTTTTGCTCTATTGCAGATCTCTGCTGGTAGAACCCAAGGTTTCTACTGATTATGACAAATGAGGGAAACCATTGAGCCTAAGTTCCTTTGAGTCTGGCTTACTTCACTTAATATGATTTTTTCTAAGTCTTTCCATTTCCTAACAAATGGGGCGATGTCGTTTTTTCTGACAGCAGCATAGAATTCCATTGTGTACAAATACCACAACTTGTTGATCCACTCATCAACTGAGGGACATCTAGGTTGGTTCCATATCTTTGCTATGGTGAATAATGCTGCAATGAACATTGTTGTGCTAGTGGATTTAGTATTCCCTAGATTCTGAATGGTTGAGTAAATGCCAAGTAGTAGAATTGCTGGGTCATAGGGGAGTTTTATGTTTAGCCTTTTGAGGAACTGCCATACTGCTTTCCATAGTCAATTCCAAACTTTAGACTCTATTACAGGGCTATAATTCTCAAAACGTCTTGGTACTGGCACAAGAACAGGCCTGAAGACCAATGGAATAGAACTGAGGACCCAGATATTAAACCACAGACCTATGGCCACCTAATCTTTGACAAGGGAGCCAAAAAAACAGCACAACAAGTTGTGCTGGCACCTGCAGAAAACTAAAGTTAGATCCTTCTTTGTCACCCTGCACTAGAATTAACTCCAAATGAATCAAAGACCTGGAGGTAAAAGCTGACACACTGAAAACTTTACAAGAAGGAAGAGGAGATACACTAGGCCTCCTTGGCACAGGTTGAAACTTTCTTAATAAGGACCAAGAATCACAACAAGTCAGAGAAAGGCTGGATAAGTGGGACTGCATTAAACTGCAGAGCTTTTGTATGGGAAAGGACATAGCTAGTAAATTAATTAGGAAGCCTACAGAGTGGGAGAAGATCTTCACCAACCAAACAACGGACAAAGGCCTCATATCTAAAATATATCAACAACTCAAAAAATTGAATCACTCCAAAAGTAATCTCCAAAGTAACAACCATCCCATTAAAAAAATGGGCCAAAGACTTAAAGAGAGTCTTCTCTGAAGAAGAAACAAAAATGGCCTATAGACACATGAAGAAATGCTCAACATCTCTGGTCATAAAAGAAATGCAACTCAAAACAACTCTAAGATTCCACCTCACTCCAGTTAGAATGGCCAGGTTCAGGAAAACGAATAATAACAGATACTGGAGGGGATGTGTCCAGGAGGGATCACTACTACACTGTGTGTTTGCTTTTTTTAAGCAATTCTATCAGGTATGAAGTAGTATGCAATAGTGATTTTTCTTTTGCTTTCCCTAATGATTACTGAAGTTAAGCACATTTCCGTGTGCTCACTGGCTGTTTGTACATCTACAGAAAATTTGTATTCAAGCCCTGGGGCCATTTTCCAAACAGACTGCTGTTTTATTGTTATTGTTGAGTTGTAGGAATTCTTATGTATTTGAGATATTAGCCTCTTATCAGATACATGATTTGGAAGTATTTTCTGTCATTTACTGGATTGCTAAAAAAAATTTGTATTTTTAATGCAAATGGAATTATTTTGGATAGTATACTTGTTGATTTTGACCCATGTAGTGAATAATGTTCTATGAAGACCTGATGTTTAAAGGTATTCGAAGACTACAAAACAATGTAGTGAATTATCTGGTATCATTTTTCTTTCAATAGTGGCCAACAAATTGAAGTACAACTGTTAATTAAAAGCACATAATGTTGCTTGCTTATGAATAAAATGTCCCATCCCACTAGAGCAAAATTCCTACAACATTAGTGGAGAAAAAGTAGCTTTATTAAAGATTTCGGGGCTAGCCACGTTTTCATCATCCTTTAATTAAAAACTCTACATCTTGCATTTGAAAGCCTTTGTTTCATACCCATCTCATTTTCATTCTTTATTCTGGCCTTGAAAAACCAGGATGAGAAACAGTAAAAGTACAAAAGTTTCTAAATGAGCTTTGCATGCCCTCATAATAGAAGAACATAATTTCCTGAAATACCAAAAAATATGATTTTAATGTTCTTTGAATTAGAAGTCCAAGAGGAAAAGAATCATTCTTTACCAGAGCAATACCTGAGCAATAAAAGCTAAGGTATAGCACCCAGATCCAGGGGTCAAGCCCCAGTACTCTAAATGGTTGACACATAAGTTAATAATTCAACACAACTATGTAGGAATTGTTGAATAACATGTGTTGAGTTCTCATGCTCGCTTCTTCACTTTCATGTCATAGCTCTAGAGGCCGCTGTGGTCAGCTGGTGGTCACTATACTCAACATCATGGGGCATTTCTCTCTAGCAAGGCTCTAGCCTTGAGAAAAGTCCAAGGACAGTGCTCAGGCCCTGAGTTCAAGCCCCATGACTGGCAAAAAAAATGTATAGTATTATTAGATATTTTTCTTAACTGGCTGATACTAGCTATATTCTGGACTGCTGTTGTTCAGGTAGATTTGAAAACCTAGCCTCTGAATCAGTGCTTTAGAGAGATGTGTGTTGCTAGTTCTTCTTAAGTAACAAAAACTCAGACTAATTTTTTTTTTCCTTTTGTTGGTTGTGGAGTTGGAACTCTGGCTCTGGGTGCTGTCCCTGAGCTCCTCAGCTCAAGACTAGTGCTTTAACACTTAAGCCACAGTGCCACTTCCAGCCTTTTTCTACGTAGGTAGTACCGAGGAATCGAACCTAGGTCTTGGAGCATGCTAGGCAAGCACTCTACCACTAGGCCAAACCCCGACCCCAATACCTTTTTTAATTTCTTTCTCCATTACTAGATTTAACCTGCTTATTTGCATAAAAAGAAAACCTAGACATGGGTACAGTGCCTCAAGACTGTAATCCCAGCTACTCAGCAGGCTAGTATCTGAAAATAGTCTGTAAGACTCATCTCTAATCAACTTTTCAGAAAAAGCTAGAAGTAGCACTGTGGCTCTGGTGGTAGAGTCCTAATCTTGAGCAAAAGAAGCTCACAGACAGAGCCGAGGCCAAGAGTTCAAGCCCCAGGAATAACAAAAACAAAAAACAACAACAAAAAAAGCAAAACAACAACAACCCAAAAAACCCTTCCAAACCCAAATATTATGTATGGAACAAAAATTTTTAATGATGTAAAGCAGTAAAAGCAAAAAAATCACCTCACCTCACTTTCTACACTAGAATTATCTGTATGATTAAAATATAAAGACACCTGAATTTATCTTTTCTGTTTATGATATTTGAGTCTCATTAAGACTATGTTCTATATTCTTCTAAATATTGTTTTCCATATTTCAAACATCTAATTAGGTAAACATAATATAAAATGAGATGATATACTGTTTGGAAAACCATAAAATTGCAGAGTACATAGACTTCCATTATAATCCAATTTTCACTCTGTCATAATTTTCCAAAAGGGTTTCCCTTTGGGGTTGAAATTTTCTAAGCTTCATTTCAGCTCAAAACTGAATGTTTTGATTCATTTAAATTTGGAGATGATTCAACTCAACCTTTCTTACATTGCTCATTTGAGTTTGTTCTGCAAAAGTACTCTAGGTGTAATTTTCTTCAGGTTGGAACTCCTGGTGGATTTCAGGATCCATCTTATATCTAAAGTCTTAGGCACATAAAATAATTACTTAAATACTAGAGAAGACTATGGAGATGATGTTTCTTTTCCCATTTTTACCATTTGTACAATGGGTTCCCTAAGACATTCTTTATATATGTAGATCTATCATCTTAGAATAGAAACCTACAATTAGAATGATCAGATCTAATGGAATTTATATCTTAAACAGTGTGAAACTAATTTTTAAAAAGATACACTATGGCCAGAAGCATGGCCTAATGGTAGAGTGCTTGCCTAGCATGCATCAAGTACTGGGTTCAATTCCTCAGTAACATACACAGAAAAAAACAGAAATGGGGCTGTGGCTCATGTAGTACAATGCTAGCCTAAGACAAAAAAAATCAAAGTTAGAGACCATCCTAGACAAAGTTAGTGAGAGACCCTGAAAAACTAATAGCAAAGGAACCAGAGACAGTGTGAGGCCCTAACTTCAATAAATAGTGTATACACACATACACACACAGTTCTTTATATGTATATACATATATGTATATAAATCTCACCAAGTTTATATAATATGTATATGTGTATATATTATGTGTATATATTACATACATATCTGTGTATACATATGGCCAAAGTATATATGTGTGTATGAGAATGCCTATATCTTGTATTTATCAACATGGAATATTAATGATTCATGAGGTAAAATGTCATTTTTTTCTTTCTTTTTCTGTTTCTTATAAAGACAGAGTCTTTCTATGTGACCTAAGCTGTTCTTCAATTCAGCCTCTTAAATTCTGAGATTAAAGGTATGTACAAACACAGCTGGAATTTGTTATTTTAATATACAATTCCATACTTAGTATGAGCTTACATATTTTTCTTTCATTTTAAAAATATCTTGTCTTTGATTACTTCATTCATTTTTCTCTCTCAGACCTGCACTTCACTCTTTCATAAAAAGTTTTATGGCTCTAAAAATGTGTGTCTTTATTTCTGAGAATTCTAAATTCAAATGTATTATCTATGAGAATTACAAAACATATGCTTTGTGATATTACAGAATGCAGGATTACACAAATAAAGTCCATTGTCAGAATGTTTTCTTTCTTATCAGCATCCTCAAATTTGAAGGTGTCAGGATTTTATCTTTACTCTTAGAGTTCTGAAATTTTCTCCAAATGTCCCCAGGGATGGCTTGACCTTCTTTCATCATGCTAGGAAATTGGATGACCATTTAATTTGAAGACACAAGATCAATCTTCAGGGGAAGGGATAGTGGGAGAAAAATGAGGGAAAGGAAAATAGTTCTAGACAAGAAATGTACTATTAGCTTACTTATGTAACTGTGCTCTTGTACATCACCTTGACAATAACATAAAATGAAAATTTAAAAACATGTTAGAAGAAAGATCTACCTTCAATTTAGAGAAATTGTCTATTATTGCCTATTATTTCTCTGATAATTTGTTTGATAGTTTTCTTATCTATTTCATCTGTTCTTTTCTCCTAGAACTTCTAGTCAATACAGACTTGACCTCTTGGATTGATTTTCCATACCTTGCTCTATTCTTGTTTTCAGTCTTCTGTCTTATTGCTTTGTACTTTGGTAAGAGTGCCCTAACCTTCTAGGTTAGGTATTTTGCATCTAGCATTGTTTGTTGTATCATTTAGCCACTCCATTGATTTTTTTTCTTTTAGTTTGGGACATTTCATATTTGCTTTCCAGTATTTCTTATTCTCTGACTCTAGCATTTAGAAAGCTTAATATCAGATTAATACTGTGTGCTCATTTAAATAAAGAATTATAGTAATAGTAGTAGTAGCTAGTACATGTTGGAATGTTCTGCTTCCTTTAAGAATTCTACATGTACTAGCTCATTTAATTTTTACAGAAATGATGTCATTCCCATTTTACAGATAAATATGTAAACAGGAAAATTCTAAGTAGCTTCCCCAAAAGAATGATATCAGAGGTGGAGAAACTGGGATTTATCTAAAAGGCCCAGTCAACTTTATAACCCAACAATTGCTTGCCCTGCTATGAAAACAACAAACTATGAATGAAGCTACTATACTAAATTATCTAGTCTAAACAATCTAAGATTAGATGCAAACAGTGCCTCTGAGTCAGGACCCTTTCGTATCAGTAACCTCTCTAGAGTATGGAATATTTCAATAAGCATCTATTATTAAATATATTAAGTGAACACAAGCTTCAAGAGGCAAATAGGAAGTAGCTAAACAAAGCATAAGATGTTCAGAGAATTTCAAACAATGCCTATAAGTTTTCATAAATCATCTGATTCTATGGAGATAGTAAGCTTGACATAAACATTGTTGAGGACTGAAATATATAATCACAGTAGACAAGATGTTTGGGGGATTTCATTTGTGGAAGTGAAATTTCTTTAGAAGAACCAAATCTGATCAAAGCAAAGGTGTGCCATTTAATTATTTTCATTTTATTGCTTCTAACAGAACACACATGGGAGAAATCACGCATAATTATACCTGTGTGAAAATTCTGCCACCTACAACTCACCACATAGGTGATGCCAAGAAATGAACATTTTATGGTTTCGAAAATGGCCATCCTGCAGGAATCTCCCAAACACCAATTTAAAGCAGTGCCAGCATTTGGATATAGTTACCTTTTCACATTACCCCTAGTTGTTTTCGGAATGAACCAGGCTAGGAATGATTAAAAGAGTGTAGTCACAGCAACAATAATATTAAACAAAACTGTGCCTAAATTGAAAGTACCTCTGGCTATTTTTAAATCTTTAAGAACAAACAGGAATTTGCTAGATCATTAAAATCAAATTAGCATAATTAAGGATCTAAAACTGTTAAGAGTATTAATGTGATGATTACATTATTTTAAACTTAGTTAATGAAAAATCACTGTTAAGTTCTTTTAAGAAAAAAAAACACGGTAACTAATATCACTGGGCAGCATTTAAATTGGCCAGTTCATCTCAATAAGAGCCAAACTTTGTATCGGCAATAAGAGTTGTTTTTTTTTTTTTAACATTTTATGAACAATTAGAAAAATGCTTATTCCTGGCCATTTTCAATCTAGGAAAGTTCTTATGAAGTAATAACTGCAAAAAAATTGAACTGCTTCAAAGAAACACAATGCAAAATGTAAACACAAACAAATAAGAACTAAATAAGAACTCAAATAACCAAGAAGTACAAGGCCCACTGAGATCTTATATTTTCCACAGGACTACTATAGTCTTATATTTTCCTTAATTTTTTTTTGCCAGTCCTGGGCTTGAGCTCAGGGCCTGAGCACTGTCCTTGGACTTTCTCAAGGCTAGAGCTCTACCACTTGAGTCTCAGCACCACTTCCAGCTTTTTTCTATGCATGTGGCACCGAGGAATCGAACCCGGGTCTTCGTGCATGCTAGGCAAGCACTCTACCAAACTCCCGGCCATTTTCTTAAATTTTTTAAATGTTGCATTTTTGACATATTAAGCACTAAACAAAGATTTTTCTATAAAGTATTTTCTGTTAAGAAATTTAAAAAACAAAGAGAAAAACTGACATTTTTTCTATTATTTTCTCGTTTTGCTGCACACTCCATTTTTCTCTTTACTGCATACCTTTCAGCTTATAATATGTAACATTTAAAATGTGGTATTAACAACAACTATGTCACTTTATCACCTGGGAATATTCTGGGAGCTTTTCTCACACTTTACAATATTTTTCTATACCCATGCTTATCAAAATATAATCTATGGATCTCCACTCTGGTTTGGAAAGTTGCATCCTTTTTTTGTAATAAAATCAATCATTATTTGCCTTTTTCACTACGCCGACATTTACAATGATGAGGCAAAAGCCAGATAGGTTAAACCTATGGAGCACTTATACAGGATTAAAGTGGTTTTTCAGTTTGGGTAAAGTATCAAATAACAAGATCTACAATTATCTGAAAAAGCTTTTAGTTGTCCCTTTTTAGAATCACATTTATTTGTGATGCTGGATTTCTTTTATATTCTTTTTCTGAAATGTATTCAAACAAAAGTGAAGAGAGACACTCCTAAGCAAATCCTGCTATCTTCTTAAGCCCATCAAATAAGACACGAAAGAGATTGGCAAAACTGCAACAGAATACTATCATCTTGTTTCCCAAGAGCCTAGTAGTGGGGTTTGTATTCAAGGCTTTGTGCTTTCTACATAAGTATTACACACTTGATATGCAAGCAAATCACTTGTGCTATGGCCCTGACCCTTTCCGCTTCAGTTATTTTTTTAAAATAAGGTCTCATATTTATGCCCAGTGAAGCCTGAACTGTGATCCTCCTATTTATACTTCCTATGTAGCTGTGACGTTAGGTACATACCACCACATCCAGCTTTTGTTTGTTGACATGAGACTTCACAAACTTTCTGTTGGGCTGGCTTTGAACTATGATCCCACTGATCTTTACAAGCATGGACTGCTACTGATCCTTCAAATACTTTTCATTTTGAAAAAGGTTTTTAAAGGTCTCATTTATGTTGACAGGCAGTATGACTGTTATTTTTAAAATTTATGAATTATAAATGCACTAAAATTTAATTACTAATATAATAAATGTTGATAAATATAAACCATATGAATTAAAGCTCTTTGGTGTCCCCCCATAATTTTTGAAAGGATATAACCAGAAGATTTAGGAAATACTCTTTGATGTAAACACTTTTATTGAAAACACAATGGTGGCGATTTTTCGAATGGTCCTGGCTTATTTGTTGAATGCCAGGATCTACACTTTTCAAAAACAAAGTTTACAACAAAAATTCCAGAGATCTTCATAGAAGATGACGGCATGGGTTGAGCAAGAGTTACATCATACCTCAGGGTGCTAGACTTACAGCATGACCCAGAAATATGTCCAAAGCTACTGAAACACAAATATATTTCAGTCAGCTCAGTGACATTTTCTTATAGTTCACTTTAAGCTTTGGATATATTTTCATTCATTTGTGATTCACAATCATTCAGGAAGCCTTCTAGACCCTTTCATTTTTGGTTCCTTTTTTTCCTTGTGGTATCAGGATTTGCACTTTTGAGTTTATGCCTCAAACTTTTAAAGGAAAGGCTGTGAATCTCCAGCCCACCTTTTAGCTTTTATTTTGTCTTCTTGATAGTGTTTTCAGAGAAATTTGCCACAGCTAATCTCAAACCTTCTGCCTCTACCTCAGAAGTGGCTGGTATTACAGGTGCATAGCTCCACGCCCAGCGTCAGGCACCTTCACGTTGCCACTGTTTCCGCTCATCTTTATTGCCTGTGGGGTCAAATCATTGGTGGCACCATATAGGCTCAGGGAAGTAGAAATCTTTAAATCACCATTTCCTAAGTAAATCTAGATTTCCTTTTCTTTTGTTTATTTTTTCTTTTAGATAGTAAAGGGGTTTAAACACAGGGACTCTTGCTTAATAGGCAGGTCATTTTTAATATGGGGTCTTGCTTCTTACAGAGGAATATTTCTGGACTTCTATTTATCTATTTGAGGTTTTGCACTGCAGTAGAAATGGCGGGTGTGAGCCTCTATGCCAGCTCTGAGTTGATAAAAACGGCCTTCAAACTTTTCTGATGAGCCTAGCCTCAATCCCAGATCCTCCCCTTCTTAACCTCCAAAGCAGCTAGGTTTTAACATGGTAACTACCGATACCCAGTTTAAGACTTGAGAATTTAAAAGATGGGCCAAAGACTTAAAGAGAGATTTCTATGAAGAAGAAATAAGAATGACCTATTGACACATGAAGAAATGCTCTACATCGCTGGCTATAAAAGAAATACAAATCAAAACAACTCTGAGATTTCACCTCACTCCAGTTAGAATGGCCAGGATCAAGAAAATTAATAACAACAGATGCTGGAGGGGATGTGGCCAGGAGGGATCACTACTACACGTTGGTGGCAGTGCAAACTCATTCAACCACTATGGAACGCAGTATGACAGTTCCTCAAAAGACTGAACATAGAACTCCCCTATGACCCAGCAATTCCACTATTTGGCATTTATCCCATTGTCCAGAATTATGGACATACTAAATTCACTAGCACAATGATGTTCATTGAAACACTATTTACCATAGCAAAGATATGGAACTAACCCAGATGTCCCTCAGTAGATGAGTGAATCAACAAGATGTGGTATTTGTACACAATGGAATTCTATGCTGCTGTCAGAAAGAATGACATTGCCCCATTTGTTAGGAAATAGAAAGATTTAGAAAAGATCATATTAAGTGAAGTAAGCCATACTCAAAGGAACTTATGCTCAATGGTTACCCTCATTTGCATAATCAGTAAAAACCTTGGGCTCTCATAGCAGAGATTTACAATAGAACAAAACCTAGATACATACGGCCATATGGGATGATGCTAAATGGAAGGACCTCCAGGATATAGAAACAAAAGCCATATATAATGAGTGATTGTTGTCCTTAATGTACTATGTTATCTCTCATCTCTTTTGCTGTCCCCTGGTTATCTCATATGGTTACAGTATTTTACCTTGTTATCTGATATATTGTACATATGTTTATTTGGTTATTTGAAATCAGATAGGGAAGGAGGAAAACAAGATGAGGGTCAGAGTGGGAGGAGGGAAATGGGGGCCAAGACATGAGAAAGGGTATCAATGTTTGTGAAGTAATGCTGAATATAATGTAACCCTTCTATTAATTACAATAAAAATATATGAAAAAAAGAATTAAGAATTAAGAATTGCAGTAGAAATTCCTTAAGTACTCCAGAATACATTTTAGGGACATAGTCTGGCTTTCTTAAACTACATATACTAATTTTTTTCTATTAGAGTTTTTAAAACATCTTCCCAAGTTTTGAAATACATAATATCTACAAAGCACTATTCTATCATGCATTAATATTACCAATAAAAATGAAAATTTGGCCAGGACTTTGGCCTAGTGGTAGAGTGCTTACCTAGCATGCATGAAGACCTGGGTTCGAGTTCTCGGTATCATATACATAGGAAAAAAAAGCCAGAAGTGTTGCTAAGGCTCAAGTGGTAGAGCTCTAGCCTTGAGAAAGTCCAAGGACAGGGCTCAGGCCCTGAACTCAAGCCCAGGACTGGCACCAAAAAAACCTGAAAATTATCAGAAATAGCCTCATTAAACTAAAATGATCTCTGTGAGGCCTAAGTAACTTCAAACCAGACTATCTCCTTAAAATGTATTCTGAAGTACTTAAGGAATTTCCACTGAAATTCTTAATTTAAGTAGTTCAGTACAAATATGACAATGGTGTTGACCAGAAACTAGGTTGAAAATAAACTATACAATTTGTAGGTGGGAATGGGAGAGACCCTGGGGAAAAGTGAAAGAAGCGGCATTGTCCAAAAGGAAATGTACTCGTGACTTATAAAACTGTAACCCCTCTGTACATCACCTTTATAATAACAATGGAAAAATAAAAATAAATAAACTGAAAAAAGAAAAAGATCAAATCCAGAGTGCCCACACCACAGGATGTTACAGAGCAGAACTAAAGAGGGTGACCTTGTGAATGAGGTTCTACAAACATGAATGATGTAGATATGCTATTTTATTGCAAAATAAGTATGGAAATATTGGTTAATAATTTTCCAATAAAAAATTGACTTTGTTTGACAAAATAATCTGCATTTGTTCTCTCTGTTACAAAGTACAGTACTCTCTTAATCTAATACACCCATCTACTTTATGTGACAACCACAAATTAGAACCTAAACAGGCAGAGAGTCTCAAGAGGCCAATGTAACAATCCAATGGGCCTTCACTAAAGTTCTTTCAGGTCCAGAATGACTGTATCAGAGCCTAGGCTGTCTCCTGAAGAGCAGACTGTTGTTGGCAACCTTGAACAAAACCTCTTCCCACTAGTACAATATCCTTCTAACAGTGTCTCTTTTACCAATCTGAGACTAGAAGAGTGACTTCCGTGCTACTATATACATTATACAATATTAAAATTATATCTATTACTTATGTATATTAATATAGATTATATAACACATATTCTGGCAATTTCCTGAAATGACATTTTTTGCCTTCTTTTACTTTTGTAACAGAAGGAAAAAGCAGAAACTGTCCTCAGATGATCGTCTATCTCTTAAAGAAGACCACATTGCTACCACACTGAGAATGGTAAATTTATTTTTTTATTGTAATTAATAAAAGGGTTATATGATATTTGCCAGATAGTAGGTGCATTAATTCACATACATTGATACCCTTTCACATGTCTTGGTACCCATTACCCTCCCCCCCACCCCCCAACCGTCTTGGTTTTCTCCCCTTCCCTATCAAATTTCAAATAACCAAATACAAATAAATTCAATATATCAGATAACAAAGTGAGATACTGTAACAATATGAGATACCCAAGGGACAGTTAAGCTAAATTTTCCAGGGGTTGTTCAGAATGATACTTTTAATCTTTGGTAAATTACAATATTCCCAGATGACCATAGTAGGAGATTGTTATTCAGAAAGCAAAGACGCTTAAAGCAGGCTTTTCAGTCCAGTACTTTTCTGGCAATCATGTTGTTCTCTAGGAAACATTTTTGTCTTGGGATTGCTGTAAAGAGGTTAAAAGTTATTATGTGCTAGTGGTAGAGTGCTCACCTAGCATGCATGAAGCCTTGGGTTCAATTCCTCATAACTGCATGTACAGAAAAAGTGTGGCTCAAGTGGCAGGGCTTTGACTTTGAGCAAAAATATAAAATATCCAAGAAGACTTGGGAAAAATTATATTAAGTGAAGTAAGCCAGACCCAAAGAAACATAGACTCTATGGTTTCCTTCATTTGTACACGTTTAGGATTCTCCTAACAGAAGATCATAATAATTCAAAAGCTATGTATATATGCCCATACAGGATGAGACTGAGCAAAGTGAACTCTAGGATTTGAAAACAAGAGGTTTATCTTTTTGTGATTGTTGTTCTTAATGTACTATGTGAAGTTATTTATTTTCTCTTCTTTACTCCTTACAGTTCATCTCATGTTGTTACTGGATCTGACTTTGGTACCTGGTATATTACATATGTTTGTTTATTTGAAAAACAAGATGAGTGGGAAGGGTGAGAGGAGTGAAAGTGGGACAAATACACAGGAAGGGGTAACAATATCCAAGAAGCAATCTACTTACTTCCTGATGGATTTAACTGTAACCCCTCTGTACATCACCCCAACAATAAAATAAAAAAGTGTCCAAGGACAATGCCCAGGCTCTCATTTCAAACCCCAGGACTGGAAAAACAACAACAACAACAACAACAACAACAACAACAACAATAATAATAATAATAATAATAATGTTAGTGGAAGGAGAGGGAGAGGAGGAAATGTGCAATGCTTAGGATGGCCCCCACATCATAATATTATCCAACTTAAATGTCAATTGATTGAGAGGAACATTCCCATAGTCTAATGTAAACCATACATTTCATGGATACAAATAGAAAACTGCAATACTCAATACTCCATTCAGCTATTTGCATCTGTGTACTGTTTCATTAGCAGAGCTCAAACTCAGTTCTAATATTTCCCAGTTGTGTGACCTTCAGCAAGAAATTTAAACTTCATCTCATCTAGGAATAAAAATAACTCCAAACAATTGTCACAGAGACCCTGCACAGAGCTTAGTGAATAAATATCATTTATGGTCACGATTACCATCACTGTCATTAATCTTTTAATAACCATGAGGAGCTTTGCACTTTGCTTGGATCTGAAACTCCATGAATGAATAGAGACTAGGACCTGATCACTCACGAGCTCTCAGGCACACACAGCTAAGCAAAAATACAACCAGAACAATCTCACTATTTAGTGAGATGTATATTTTCTTTTTTTTCATATATTTTTATTGTAATTAATAGAAGAGTTACATGATATTTGCCACTCCCACCAACAGTGTAGTAGTGATCCCTCCTGGCCACATCCCCTCCAGCATCTCTTCTTATTAGTTTTCTTGATCCTGGCCATTCTAACTAGAGTGAGGTGGAATATTAGAGTTGTTTTGATTTGAATTTCTTTTATGACCAGAGATGTTGAGCATTTCTTCATGTGTCTATAGGCCATTTTTGTTTCTTCTTCAGAGAAGACTCTCTTTAAGTCTTTGGCCCATCTTTTAATGGGATGGTTGTTACTTCGGAGATTAGTTTTGGAGTGATTCAATTTTTTGAGCTGTTGATATATTTTAGATATGAGGCCTTTGTCCGTTGTATGGTTGGTGAAGATTTTTTCCCATTCTGTAGGCTTCCTAATTAATTTACTAGCTATGTCCTTTGCCATACAAAAGCTCTGCAGTTTAATGCAGTTCCACTTATCCAGCCTTTCTCTGATTTGTTGTGATTCTTGGTCCTTATTAAGAAAGTTTCGACCTGTGCCAAGGAGGCCTAGTGTATCTCCTCTTCCTTCTTGTAAAGTTTTCAGAGTGTCGGCTTTTACCTCCAGGTCTTTGATCCATTTGGAGTTAATTCTAGAGATGCATCTTTTCATTCACTATTGAAGTCATTGGCAGTGGTGCTGTTGCTATTTGAGTCTTCTCAAATTCTCCTTCCTTGCTGGTTTGCCTCCATCATTACCCTAGATACTAAACTTTGATATCTCGGGCATTTTGTGGAAAAATGTAACGCTCACAACAAAGAGAAATAATACGTCCATCAGAATGACTTCACACAGAGCTCAGAACGGGGTCACGGCTAAAAATGTCACCAGGGTCAACATTCAGGGACCAAAATTTCAGCCCACAGGGGAGCCTTATGATCAATACAATGCCATCAGGGTACCTGTGTTTCATGGCATTTTTATGTTGGTGAAGTAGGAGCACTTAATTTAGCAGAAGGAAGCATCATGCAAGGAAACCAGTTCCCCTGTTTTCTTGTTTTGTTTTTTTTTAAATCTTCACAATTTATTTTCCTTATTGTATCAAGTGACTTTTACTTATACTTCTTATATCACTTCTTATATCACGGCTTTGCTGCCTGCTCTGTGCAGGAAAGTTATAATTTGCACATACACAGAATGACTGCAAGTGTCACATTCATGAGAATTACAGCCTCTGGCATAAATAAATAGGGATATAAGGAAAGTATATGCCTTTTGAGAATATCCTTTACATTCTGCAGTTCAGAAATGAGATTCTGCCTTGCCCTGTTCTACAACTTCAGCAGCAGGAAAAATTATTTTGAAAGGTAAATGTTACATTTAGATGCTGTATATTTTTTGTTGATTTGGATTAAACCCAAGTGATTATTTTTGAAGTTAATGTAGAAACACCGTGGAAAAATGAATCATCTCTTAATTGCTATAATGCTGTATCATTTACTTAAAACTGGAAATGATTGGTGAATCTAGTTTGATGGTACATCCTAAACAAGCCAATTAGTGTACACATTAACCTCTGTAATCACTCTCTAGCCAATTGCTTCCCATAATTTTTTCATAAAATTCCTTTGCATTCATGTTTCTTAATGAAGCAGGTAGCTAGCCTTGCATTTTAGGAATCTAGCCCTTGCACAGAAAAGTTTCAGAGAAAGGTATTATTGATTTAATTGCATGTAAATTTACATGCTAACAGGCTTCAACCCACAAGAGAATATTATATAGTTTTAGAGTATTTAGGAAAGAGAGATTTTTTTTTAATTCAATGCCATGGCTTTTCAACTTTACAATCTTCCTTAAGGAAAAAAAATGCTTTCCAAACCAAAAGGATAACCAGATAGAGAAATAATTGTGTGTTAGCTTTAGTCCTTCAAAACACATCCCCACCTTCCCTAATAACTATGCTGTGATTCTGGTCACTTATGGCCTCATATGCTGAGAATTTTTAAGGTCCAACTGGAAAAAGCATCACACTGCTTCTATTCTGTTGAGTAGTGCTAGGAGCTCACTTTTCCTGCATCTGAGCTGTTGAGTCTTTACTTTCAGACTCATGCCTGGCATGTGAGAAGGTTTGTCTTTGAGCCAATTTAAAGGACACTTTGGATAGAAATTGAAGGGAAATAAGTGATGGAGAATTTTCCTCTTAGATAAGAAACACTGATGCTACTAAAAAAATTAATTGAATTAAAAGAAGATTGAGAATAACCACATTTATTCTTCAAATATTGAAAGGTTGCTATGATGAGCTTGCCAGAGTCAAGGTAAAGATTTTTTTTAACAATAGAGTAAAAAAAATAAGAAAGATACTAGATTGGTTTATCTGAGTCTCCATCAGCAACAGAAATGCAAGACATGGGACTTCTGTCTGGTATCATTTGTCAGATTGCGGAACACAAAAATTCACTCCTACACTGCATCTATAGGTCCCAGATGTAAAGCTCTGTCACCATGGATGGGTGACAGCAATCACAATTCCAGCTCACTAATGTTGGAAAGGGCACCCGGAGAGATGCAGCACCTGGAAACCTTCCCCAGGGAGGCAAGAGGAAGGGGTATAAGGTCGATGGTTGTGGAGCCCATCACATCAGGGAAATGGAAACCTATGCTGTAGAAAAGGAGGCCTAACTCGTGGCCTGGTGCTCATTTCCTGGTCTTGGGAGGGCACCTGGCTGAGATGGTGCCTGCCGCCAGGTTGGAAGGCAGTGGCTGTGGTTTTTGATGTAAAGTAAGGCTACCTCTGGGATAGGCCCTGAACCCTTCCGCTGTCTCAGACAGCACATGATTCCCCTTCCTTACCTACCCTCCTTCCGCCCTCCCCCCCCCCACCTTTGAGCCGATAGGCTCCTGCACCTTATATTAGCTGAATGTACGTCCTCAATAAACGAGTTCCTGCCTTGACGGGTCTCCCTGACACGTCTGATTGTCCTCCAGCAAGGGAGAGCTGGGTGCAGGCGGTCAGTCGGCCCTCTCCTTTCTCAGCTGGGTGATTAGCAATCACAGACGGTGATTAGCAATAATCAGGAGGACTAACTCACAAGATCTGTGTAGGACAAGCACTGGAGACTCCTCAGTGGTCAGGAAGAATTTGAGAGCCATAGCAGGAGCCAAAGGTGCACTGCCTTATAACTGCTGTTGTGATTTGTTTCTTCCAGGTTAAAGTGGCATAGGCAATCGGGGAAACATGTAGAAGCAATAACGACAACTGCAGGAATAACTAGTTGGTTTTCTACTTCACTTTTGGTATTATTTCCATGAAGTTAAAGAATGATATCAAAATATTTCCTAACACTTAGTAAGTTTCCAAGTAAATTTAAATGACTCACTACAAAACACAACATTAAACTAGGCAGAAGAAAATACTGAAAATCAGTTTCCTCTATCTTCTTACAATAGTGAATAACAAAACATGTTTCCTAGCTTATTATTGATTAGAAAAAAGAGAGAAGAAATACTACCTTGTTTCCCTAGAGTCTAAGGGCTATTCACAGCATCTGTCCAGTTTCTTATCCTGGGACAGGCAGGAGCCAGAATCCTCATAAGCATCTAGAAAGACTAGGCATCCTACCAGGTACGTAGCCTCTGACCCACAGTGAACTTGCTTTTCCTGGGTTCTACATTGGCATTCTGGACCTACAATAGCATTACCTAGCTGTATCCGCTCAGTACTAGTTTGCCTCAGGTTCCAGCAATCTGATCCTGCTTCCTGGCCCTCCCTGCTACTTCTATATTGAGTCAGAACCTGTAGCCTCTCAGGTGATGTTCATCGTCTAATCACATGGCACAGTTTATGTGGTAATTAACAGGCTAGCAAGGCAAAAGCTGGAGTTTGTATCCCAAGGCAACAAAGAAGAGAAAAGAAGAGGACATTAGTTCTTGTAAGGATTAAACAAAATTTAAGCCAGACCCAGAGAAACATTGTTGCATGGTTTCCCTTACTTGTGGTAACTAGAATGTATTGATAAATATGTAAGTAAACACACCGAGTGGTAAGCAAGGGGTTACAAATGAATTCACTGAAATGCAATATACTAAAATTACTTAAAAAGATGAAGTCAAGCAGAGTGCAGTGGCTCATGCCTATAATCCTAGCTATTCAAGAGACTGAGATCTGAGGATTGTGGTTCAAAGCCAACCTAGTCATTAAAGTCCATGAGATTCTTATCTCCAGTTAACCACTAGAAAACCAGAAGTGGCACTGTGGTTCAAGGAGTAGGGTGATAGCCTTGAGCTGAAGAGCTCAGGGACAGCGCCTAAGCCCAGAGTACAAGCTCCATGACCAAAAAAGAAAAAAAGTCAAAGCCTATCAAAGTAATTATCAGGAAATGGGTACTTGAAAAGGGGGGAGGTAGTGGGGCCAAGGGAAGAGGGGTAAAAGAATGAAAGGGTGAAGGAGGGAGAATTCAGGCAAGCATTCATTGTATATACCACAGGGTTGAGAAATGTAAGGAAAGAGATGCATCGAAGGGGGAGGAGAAGAAGTTGATCAAGATGCATTGTATACATAAACTGCTTGGTTAAATGGCAAACAATTCAATACATAACCTAAAAATTAAGAAAAGCTAGGAAAGGAGAGAGTTGGGAGGGGTGGGTGAAAAGAGTGAAAGGCATGACATAGACCAAGATGCTGTATTCATAAACTGCTTTTGTGAATTACAACTCTTTGGATAACTAGTTAAAGATAATAAGAATATATTTTAAAGAGAATGTATTTACTATGAGAAGGGAAGGGAAGGGGAGAGGATGGAAAGAGAAGTGAATTAAATGGAGGTGAGGAGGAGAAACAAGAGGAAGAAGAGGCACTTTTTTCTATGCAAATTTGCTTACTATTATTTCATTTTGTGTGCTAAGAAAAATAGTATTAGGTACAGAATAATGATTTAAAAATAAAGCTAAACACTATTCCTCATACTACGTTTCTTATAAAAGACACAATATAGGGCCGGGAGTTTGGCCTAGTGTTAGAGTGCTCACCTAGCATGCCTGGAGACCGGGGTTCAATTCCTTGGTACCACATACATAGAAAAAAAGCCAGAAGTCATGCTGTGGCTCGAGTGGTGGACCTCTAGCCCTGAGAAAAAGAGAAGACACAATACAATGCACCCAGAAACTCAGAAACTCTCCACATTCAGACCAGGCTGACACTGCTTCCAAGAAGTTTAAAACACAAAACTTCCATTACATCCTATTTTTTCACAAGAAAAGAAAATCAAAATAGACAACCCTGGAAAAGGACCATTTATTTTTCCCTCATACAAAACTCTCATGCTACTGCTTTCAAAAGAAGTATGCCTCTGACACAATTGTGTTTGTCACCGAAATGATAACTCCCACATTATTTATAGGGCCTAGATTTCCTTTAAGTTTTCAATTTTGGAGCTCTCTGTTCAAAATAAAAACATAAAATCCATAATGGCAACATGAAGACTTCAATCAAAATGAAAGCTTTTCTTCCCTTTCCAGTGAAATTACATCAGAAAGCATTTGTCCCCCAAAATGAGAGTTTTCTGAACAAGAAGAAAGCTTCCTGTACAGAGGGGCAGAAGAGAGTTCAGCATTTGTAATGTACAGACCACTAGTGGTGAATGCCACATGAACCTCAGCAGCAAAAGTAAAGTAGTGAGGTGCCTGAAGATCTTGGGATTTAAAGCACAGGTGTCTCAGCCCAGCCAGGCTGTTTCATCACAATATCACAGACCCACAGAAATTTACAAGATTGGAATCTGGGAAGTCCAGGGTCAAGGTACTGGCAGATACAGTGTTTGTGGAGAACCTGATTCATAGGTGACTTTCTGTGAAGTCCTCTTGTGGCAGGGGAACAGAGAGCTCTATTTATGAGCATTTTACTCATGCCAGTAAGACCCCATCTGTGAACACCATTATTTTGGGGACTAGGATGGCATTATACAAATATTGAGGAAACAAAAATATTCAGTTTAAGGAGGGGGAAACAAGATATTGGGAGGGGTGGAGGGGAAATGGGGACAAAAACATGAAAAGGGGTATTAATGTGCAAGACGTAATGCACCTACTAGCTGACAAATGTAACTAACTCCTCTATACATTATCCCGACAAGAAAATAAAATACAAAAAAAATACCCAGTTTATAGTAACAGGCATGTGTGGCAGCAGAGAGGAAAGGACATAAATACTTCTACAGGGCCTCTGGTCTGCGGGAAGAGATGAGGGAAGGGAGAAGATGTTGATACTTCTGCCATTCCCTGTCCTGGTGATTCCCCTGGCTGAGGCATAAAGAAAGGAGCGGAAAAACATGGAGGCATTAGACACTTACTTTTTAAACATTGTATTGTGAGCTATGACTATGTAAAAATATGAGTAGAATTTGTGTCTCATAGCTAGCATAGAAGATATCAGGACAGGTCATACAAAAAATGGAGTAGGTCATAAAACTGTTCTACCTACATGTACAGGAATACATGAATCTGTGTGCACTGACTTGTCATATAAAATATTTTATGGACCATGCTTCAGGGTATAATAAGAGTTACTGATCTATAATATGTAGGATACCCTATCCCTCCTTCCAACTGTAAAGACTGACAAGTTAAAGACTTTTTATTCATTTTTTACTTATAGTTTATGCCTTCTGAACAAAACATTTGCGTCTTCTCTTTAGTTCTGTTACCAATAATGAAGCAAAAAAGAAAACCTTGCTTCCATCAAAACTCAGAAGTGGAACTGTTTAGCTCAAGCGGTAGTGCCAGCTTTGAATGGAAAAGCTATGGGATACTCATGACCTTACCTATGTAACTATAACCTTTCTGTGTATCACCTTTACAATACAATATTTAAAAGAAATGCCTACGCCTTGAATTTAGGCCCCTAGTACTCTGTCACACACACACACACACACACATACACACACGCAGCATATAAAGTGTCTGTTTTAAAACATATTCCTATATTATTTTCCAATTGACAAAGAAGAGCACAGTAGATCAGAATCATGCCATTGCTGTTATTCTCTCTGTGCCTCAGTGTTTTTGCTGTAAATTAAGGTTCTCTCCCTAACTAGATAGATGCAAGGAATGAATATACTCCTGCAAAGCATCTAACAAAAGTTAGGTATTCTCTATTCTGCAAGCAACCATTCCTCAGCCTCTTCCTGCCTACTTGGACATCCTGTCCTCCATTTTTCTCCCTTTCAGGGCCAACATTTGGTTTAACATGCATAAGAGTTAATTGAATTGAATTAAGAAAGGGTGCTTTCTTTGGCAAGAAAGCATGCTTATTGCCCAAATAACTATTCAGGTTAAATATTACACCTATAGAGGCTTGTTAATTTTTTGGACTGGAAACATGATCACACTAGAACCTGCTAACTTCCATACAATGCATCCACCAACCGAGTAAAAGTAAAGGTCCATCAAGGAGACTTCATCTTACCTGACAGGAGTTTAATGCATCTCTCTGCTCTGGGAAGAAGTCAATAATTGAGATCAGTTGCCAATCAAGACAAGCAATTTACCGAGGCCGAGGAAGCAGTGATACTCTTGCTTATCTCCAAATGGACAAAAATTGGTTGATAAGAGAACAGTTGTTTCGCTCTGAAACCAGCCTAGAAAACCATTTTTCACAGAGGCCAGCACTTCTTTTCTTTGATCTTTCCTTTGTTCTGCTCCTATCTGAATATAAACTCCATCTCACAACCCTAGATCGTCACCACATCCTATCCTCTAAATCTTTAGACTCTTAGTCACCTCTTGAACTGACCTCACTGCCAGCTCTCCTCTCTGGTGGCGATGCCACAGTATACCAGAGAGATGAGTACAATGCTCAGTGCCATCACTTTGCCCATTCAAAAACATTTCAGATATCATTAAGACAAAGTGTGTGCCCAGATAAACCAGAAAATGTGGGTGTCAGTGAGCTGACAGTCATCTCTAAAGGACCCAAGGTAGAGGAAGATACAAAGTTTTCTCAGCAACAGTCTTCTCAGCAATAATGAATGTGCAGCTTGTTTGTTTTTAGCACAATGAGCCTTTCCAGTGGTCTCTAGGGTAGCATTTCCTATCCTGTCTGTTATTAGACTACCGCTCAAAAAAAATAATAATCGCTTTGCCAAGTTCCTATTTCCTCTCTCACACACATAAATAAGAGGCTTGAGGGGTGGGGAAATGTTAGGACAGAGAAGGAAGGAATGGACTCTTGTGAGCAGACACCACTCACTGGAGCCCTGGCCACTGGGAGAAGTCATGTGGAAGCTGGGCTTTCTTTTCAGCAGGAACACAAGGCTCATAAAACAAAGTGGAAGGTCACAGATGGCAAAAGGCAAAGAATTTAGGGGGCCTGTTGATTTCTTAAAATTACTACCCACGCTGTGTCGCAGTGTGAGTGCTCCCTGGGTAGACGATTGCTCTTCAGTACAGGAAGGACTCACCTCTCCGCAGTGAAATTGGCCGCCTTAGCTGAGCCTCAGGGACTCTAAGATGCACTGGGATGGGAAGATGTGGCCTGGGTACTATTTCTATAGGTTGACCTTTTCCTTTTAATAGCAAAGGGCATCAGAACAGCTTATTTACGTGTGAAACACATAAAACAATGGATCAGCACTCAAACAGGTCCAAAAAGTTCACACTCCACATCATCCCAGACAATTCCAAATTGCTGAAAATAAAGGGATGGACAAGATCCTGCCCTCAAGAAGGAATAGGTATTTATTTCAGCAGGAAGAGACAGCAGTAGATGAGCAAAACATTAATTAACACTGCTAAGTAGTACGGAGAAAGTAAAACTGTAGCGCCTGGAGAGTGACTGGACAGAGGGAGGGCTGTTTCAGGCAGATATAGAGGGAGTTTATCAGACCTTTGTTGGAGCTGAATGTGAAGGACTGGCAAGCTCTGGTTCTGCTGAGGAGCAACTCAGGCAGCAGATGCAAATGCCCAGTGGTGCCATGGTGGGTGAGCTGCACCTGTGTATCTGGAGCTGCTGGGTCCAGGGCACAGGATAAAGAACACAGGTAAGGGGCAGCACCTATCCCACAGAGGGTCATAGGAGCTAGGAAGGAATTTCTTTGTCACTTTCACTGCAAAGGGAAAGCACTGGAAGGAACCTAAGACAAATGTACTGTGCCAGCCCCTGTGTGTCTGTGTGTTGTGCCTCATCACCATGGATCTAAGCCCTATGGTCTTTTGCAGTGTTTGACAGTACAGAGATACTGGAGCCTGTGGGGGGCCGCCGAGTGCAAAGTCAGGCTGGCCCATGAATCTGCACTCGGCTCCCAACAGGAACCACAGACTCATTTCTGCCTGTTCATGAATTCCACTGAAGACTGAATGTTGAAGCAATAGGTCTCCCATTTATCACCAAGTATGGTATCATTCCTATATTTCTTATTGACTTGAACAAAGAAACCAGAACACAGAACAGTGCACATGAATTGGAGTTATCTTTTCACAGAATTCCTGGCACTGGTTTGCCAAGTCCCCTGGCCACTCTGGATTCTCCATGTTGGTATCTTCTCAGAATGCCTTTCTCAACTGGGAGAAACAGGCAGGACTCAACTTCCCCATTCCATATGAGCTGTCAACACCTCCCATTAGGCCAACTGTCACTGTTTCCTAATGTCTATGGCTCACTGCTGGTTAAAGCAGCTTCAGCCAACCCAAACATCATAGAGATGAGCCTGACTTATCTTCTTTCCTACAATAGACAATTATCTCTGAGAGCCTCAGCCCAGGTCCACATACAGAATTTTGTCTCCAGGAAAAAAACGATTTACCCAATACAATCAACTTCTTTTTTCCAGTTCTTAAGTCTATGTTTGCTTTGTTTTCCTTCAGTGAAAATAAACCAGAGACAAAAGCATGGAAATAAAATGGCTTCAAACAACCAAATCATTTCTAGAAGAATACATTAACCAACTCTGCACTGCCAGGTAATGACCACGTAAGTACAAAAGCCAACAAGTTT
Organism: Megascapheus bottae; assembly: GCF_031878675.1. Classification (NCBI taxonomy): domain Eukaryota; kingdom Metazoa; phylum Chordata; class Mammalia; order Rodentia; family Geomyidae; genus Megascapheus; species Megascapheus bottae. Next base: position 40,526,366 of record NC_143519.1, read on the forward strand.
TTTTTAAAAAAATCAGTTATCTGAAAGAGGGAACTGAGGAAGACATCAAAGAGAAAGATCTAAAATGAAAATTCCTAAATAACTACCAGATAACATAAATAAAGGTGCAATTTGGGTTTTCTTTTTTCATGCATATCACAAAAGGAATGTTTTTACTTGGAAAACCTAGCCAGCCTAGCAATCAGCAAATTTTACTCTTTGAGAAGACTAGTCTTGCTGACAACAGTGATCAAACATTAACCAAACATGGTTCCTGAAACACACTGACATATCTTACCAAAGTCTCACCAAACCTACACTGAGCCCAAAAGATCTCCTTCCTCTTCCTAAGGCACTCCAAAAACTAGGAGTCTCTTATACAAAAGATGCTGCACTCTGAGCCTCAGAAGTGAGATGGCTGTGACCTTTCCAGCTGTCACATGAGGCAGGTACAGATCCTAAGTTGGTTTTCAGGCTGGACTTTCTCAGCGTTGGGGGAATATGTGCAGGCCCCTGACTTTCCAGAGAAACAACAAGAAAAATCAGTTTTGCTATGCTTGGTTAAAAGTTTCTGTGTTCTTCTTTCTCCCTCCCTTAATTTCCCCTCTCTTTTTGTGTTCTAGTCAAGGTTTCTTTCTTTTTGAATGTAACTGATAAAAAATTCTCCTCGGAAATAAGACAGTTTTAGAACTGAGCTCCAATTTCTGAATCCATTAGGTAAGGAGTTTATCAGAGGAAGTATACTTAGGTGGAAATTGTCGTCATTACTTTAGGAAAAAAATAAAAAAATCTCTTAAAAGCCAAACAACTCCTTAACCTTTTCTCGTCTTTCACAAAAACTCTTCTCGACTTTTCATCGTTCTAAGTCTCAGAAACCTACTGCCAAGTGACTGAAGTGAAAAATGTGCAGACTTAAGGGAAAAAATCCAAGCAACAAGGGATAGAAGTATAGGTAGAACTAGTTGCTTAATTAAGAGACCTTCTCCCATCCCTGAATTCATTCTTCTACAATGGCTTCATTTTAAGCAGTTTATCTTTAAATGGAAACAAAATAACTAGAGCAGCTCCAGATGTACAATGTATCATGTAGCACTGGATGCATACTAACAAAAGAAAACAACAACAAAATGTCACGGGTAAGTTCTCTTAGTCTGCCTTGGTCACAGGCCATGCACCCTAGTGGTTTGCTGAGTGAGCCACAGGAGGGATGACTAACTGGCTAGCTCTGGGGCCCTGCCCCTAAGAAGGGACCGATTTTCAAAACCAAAGTTAATGTAATCTTGTGTTCACAGAAAAGGTGTGCATGTTGAGGAAGACAAGTAGCTGGCTGCTAGCACTGTTCATGCTATTTCCATCATGCACTTGTTCCCTCCTCTTTCATCAAAAGCCTGTCAACTCAAGTGTCCAGCTATTACCTCTTGGCAACACTCTCCTCAGATTCCCATGAATCCTTTACCTAAAAATATTTAATGATAAGAACCAACGCTCTCCCAGACTCTTTCCCTTCGATGATCCTTCTTGTAAATGAAAATTTGAAAACTTAGTAACTTTACCTAATTCATTAAGCTCCAAACTGAGCAAAATATTATCTGCTAATGTTAAAATAACTTGTTAGGAAGTGCTGGCCATTCTTTTCAGCTCCAAACCTCGTAGCCATGATTCATCTCTAACTTCATTTATATTTTCAGTTCTCCTTCTGACGTCACAAAAATAGGAGTCTTGCATTCCACTACAATCAAAGAATCTTCATGTAAAAAATAGCCTATGGAACGGCAAATCATGATTTTTTTGGATCCTGCTATTTTAGCATTGCTGAAATTCACCATTACTTAAAATACATCAACTACATATAGATTCTAGAGAACACACCTCTACCTTGGTAAATACATACACACACACACACACACACACACACACACAGAGAGAGAGAGAGAGAGCAAGAGAGAGAGAGAGAGAGAGAGAGAGAGAGAGAGAGAGAGAGAGAGAGAGAGAGAGACTCTAAGCCCAACAGTCCCAGGTCTCCTCCTAAGTCTCTCATGAAAATAAGGACCATTTAGCATCTCGAGTTTCAGAACCAACCACATGAACTTGACCTCTAGTAACGAAGGTCTATGAAGCTATACTGAGACCCACATTGCTTTCTGATAGTTTCACGAGAGAATAATACCAAGGTTTTAGGGGTCAAGAAGGAGGTAGAGTAATAATATCTGTTCCAGGTACGATGTCAAGGCACTCAAGTGGAGCTGCTCAAATGCCTCTGAGGGCGTCCACTTCCATCGCTCATCCACAGCAGTCTGGGCTTCACATCGGGGAGACACTGGGCTGCACTGCACTTCCCAAGATATGACAGAGAACCACGTGGTCTGTTTTGTGGAGAAATTCTGAGGCATTTCAAGAGCAGTTTTGTTTGCACAGCTTCTCAGCTGAGTGCAAATGAGGTGCAGCCACTCCTTGTTTTAGTACATCACATCTCCAGTGGCTCACTCACCACACTCAAGAGAGGGTTAAATAATTGCTACCCTGATTTATCTATGTGAAAACACAGTCCGAGTGGTTAAATAATTTTCCTGTAATAAAGAGCTTAAAATTGAGTGAGAATGTTGAAAGAGTGACATTGATCAACTTGCATTATATTTATAAACTGCTTCGTTAAATGGCAACTCTTTTGTACAACTTAAAGATTACAAAATATTCCTTAAAGTACTGCAATCATTCTCATCTTTACATAGATTCTAAGAGCTATTTTCAAGGTACCTGTACTTAGCAAAGGAATTGTAGCTTGTGCTGTCTTTAAAAGAAAAAAAAAAAGAGATGACAGTTCATCAACCTGGTCCAATGAACCTTTTAGAGTATTATGATAACAATTTAAATCACTAGCACTAGTTTGTGCTATTATGGTAAGAGCATATCACAAAATATGCTTCCTAATTATTTAAGATTTAAATCATAACCACCATATTTAGAGAGTAAGCTTCTACTGTAATTGTATTATGTTCTGGTAGCATTTTTCAAACACTGAAAGCACTCAAGAGATTTTTTTTTTGTCTTTAATAAAAAAAAAACTTCAAAGCCTTCACGGTGGCTCATACCTATAATCCTAGCTACTCAGGAGGCTGAGATCTGAGGATCAAGGTTCAAAACCAGACTGAGAACAAAAGGACCTGAGACTCTTATCTCCAATTAACCTCTGGAAAACGGGAAGTGGGGCTTGGCTCAAGGGTAAGGCAGTAGCCTTGAGCAGAAGAAACCAGGGCAATGCGCAGGCCTAGGGGGTAGGGTGGTAGTCTTGAGCCTGAGCTGAAGAGCCCAGCGACAGAGCCCAGGAATAGGTGAAGCCCCATCACACTCACACACACACACACACACACACACACACACACACACACACACACAAAACCTTCAGAAACCTCTTTAAATAATCCTAAATTTAACTTCACCTGGGTGTTGTTTTTTTTGAAATATCAAAATCTCCAATGTTATCTCTTTAAAAATGCTTTCTTAAATCTCCCACCAAGTTGGGATAGTAAGCTAGTTCAGCCACTCTGGAAAGCAATGTGGAGGTTTCTTAAAGAACTAAAACTTGACCTTCCCTACGATCCCTTTATACCACTCCTGGACATCTATCCTGAACATAACCCAAGATAGGATAAGGACACCTGCTCAGCTATGTTCATCTCTGCATTATTCACAGTAGCCAGGCGATGGAAACAATCCAGATGCCCTACTGCAGATGGATACAGAAAATTTGGTGTATGTGTGTATGTGTGTGTGTGTGTGTGTATACACACATATATATATATATATATTCTACAGAGCCAACAGACAAGATAACATAATGGTATTTGCAGGGAAGTGGATAAATCTAGAGCAAATCATGTTGAGTGAGACAAGTCAAGACCAAAGGAACAAAAGGTGCATGGTATCCTTAATATATGGCTATTAGATCCAAACAGTCCAAGAGCAAGGACTCAATATTTGCATACCCAATGCTATGGACATGGTATTGGAAATATAAACACAACTACATAGACATAAAAATGTATGACTCTTTAGACATAATATTTTATTACATAGATTAATATGTATCTATGACATACAAACCCTCAGCCTAATTTTAATTATGTTCTAAAATCTAAGTGCCGGTAACTATATATAGAGATTCCCTTCTTGAATACTTGTTGTTTAAATATGTCAATTGAAATATGATGTAAAAATCAATGTTAATAAATTCTTTAATAAAAAAATCTCCCACTAAGTGTAACACACCTAACACAGGACAGAGCTGATATCTGTCTACAGTGAGACTTCAAAATGAAGCAATTAAATCAAGTTTGGAGCTTATGTATCTTCTAAAAATTACATGGCTTATTTGTGCTTTGGGAAGCTGCTGACCTTTCAAAGCTGCACAGAATTTTTATAAACCAAAATCATGTTTGATCTTAAAAAGTACATTTCAATTTAGCCAAATTTGATAGTCATAGGTTTAATAAGCTGCACAGTGGATGCTTGCTTGCATTTGGTCATATAATGACTGCAAAGAAAAAGGACACTTCGTATCCTAATACCAATTAACAACTATACCTAATAGTCAGATGGCAAAACTGTCCAAGGAGCTGCTCTAGCCTCCTGAGGATCCCCTGTTGTTGTCCCTGTCATGCCAGTGCTATGCCCAGGCTCAGAAAAAGGGTGGGCATACGTCATGTGCCTGAGTGCCCTGCACAAACCATGAGGAGTCTGCTTATGCTTTAAGCATATGCAGTAAGCAAAGGCAGTACATTTAATTTCTTTTTACACTCACCAATTTCTCTGTATTTGCTTCTTTCCTTCATTTTGGAAAGAGCTGTGTTTTGCTCTTAGCTTCTCTATTTCAGTGAATTGCTGGTCTTTCCCTATCTCCACCCAGTGGCCTGATACTTGAGTTGTCTCTATCCTCTGCAGAAAGGAGCAAGGACCTTTGGCCCTGTCATTCTGAGAGATTTCTGATCTCTTACCAACCCCTTCTTGTGGATTTTGACTTAGAGAAGCCAATGTTTAAGAAAGAAATGCTGAAAAATTCACTGACAGGCTCAGCCTCACCATGGGAGATGTCTTCTTATGTCCTGTAAGAGGCCTGCTAGAGAGGCTTCATAGGGATTGATTTTTTTTAAATTCCTAGAAGCCATAGAAAAGGCTTTACCTCTGCTCTGGGAGGCAAACGATGCATCATAATTTATTTATTAACCCAGAGGCTTTGGGCTAAAACATGCAGCCTTTTTCTACATGCTCCTAGAAAATTCTCCTTTTCCCTTTCATTCTGTTCCTCACCTCTCACCCAGAATTGTAGAAACCACAAAGGTTATGAAGTCATTGCACTCTTTAGACTACTTCCCAGCCCTGTTTTTCTTTGCATCTCCATATCTCAGCTGGCTTCCTCTCATCTCTATAACTACTTTCCTTCCTCCTCATCAGCGGGAAATTGTGGCTGCCCACACAGTAGGCACAGGCAAGATTATGGCCTCTTCTGGGAATCAACTATAGATCCAAGGCAAGCTTGACATACAAAACTCTGCATATGGCTTTCAAAAGAATAAGTACAAATGGCCAATAAATCCAAGAAATATGCAACACCCTTAGCCATAAAGGAAATGTAAATTAAAACAGCACTGAGATTCCATGTGATTCCAGTCAGACCTTCAGTCTTCCAATAAACAAATGCTGGCAAGGATGGGGGAGGGGGAAGAAGCCCTTGTATATTGTTGGTAGGAATGAAAAATCAGTACAACCACTGTTGAAATTAGTATGCAGTATCCTCAAAAAACTTACCATAGATGTATCTAATGATCCTCCTGGATACTACCCTTGGGACTTATACCCATTGCAGTGTAAGTCCAGATTAAGAATAGAGACTCCTGAACAACCATGTATATTGCAGCATAGTTCACAATGATAATGCTGTGGGATCAGCTAGATGCTCATTGACCAATGAATACACAATAGGATATTATTCATCCATAAAAGACAGAACAAAATTATATCATTCCCAGGAAAATGGATGGAAGTGGAATTCATTATATTAGGCAAAATAAGAGACTCAAACACAAAGTAAACATACAGATGTTTTCTTTCATGTGGATCTATGTCTAAAAGCAACACAAAAGGACATAAACATGTAAAAGCCTATTTGGTGGGGAAAGCCAGCAGGAGATGGGATGTGAATGAAGAAGATGTATGTAAGTAAGACAGGATTAATTAAACCCATCCATAAAAACTTGTAAAGAAAGTTAAAAGGGGAGAGTAGGAAGAAGGATGATGAGAAAGATAATAGAATGGGTATGTGATCAAAATACATTCTATATATGCATGCAAATTTCTCAAAGAGACTACTCCTTTCATACAATTAATATATATTAATAATTTAAAAATGTTCTGACATGGGGCCGGGAGTTTGGCCTAGTGGTAGAGTGCTTGTCCAGCATGCACAAAGACCTAGGTTCAATTTCTCACTACCACACAGATAGAAAAAGCTGGAAGTGGTGCTGTGGCTCAAGTGGTAGAGCTCTAGCCTTGAGGAAAGCCCAAGGACAGTGTTCAGGGCCTGAGTTCAAGCCCCAGGACTGGCAAAAAAAAAAACGTGTTCTGACAATGTCATAATTTATAGTCTATAAATGACTCATTTATAGAAATTTACCAAACCTTACAATGCTTCATGAGTCTTTAGATACCAAAGTAACCTATGTTCTCAGTTATCTGCTGAATGAAGAATAAACAGGTTAAATTTGTAGCCAAACAAAGAGCCATATGTGAAGGCTCATTTTTAGGAGAATTAAGAGAAGGGCTTCACTGATCATAGGTACTATGTTGTAATTAGATGAGTAACATAAGTTTGTTTTCATTTAATATAATAAGAATGGGAGTTTGTGGTAATGCCAAGGAAGAGAGCATAATTTTGGAGCCCGATTTATTTTGCAGGGTGCCAGAAAACAGATAGAAAAGAAAGGTGAAGGGTCCTGGAACAAATCAGGAGATACAGACAGTCTGAGGAACTTAAGGATAGCACTAACACTTAAACATGGCAGTGAGGACATCAGCAGGGCAAGAAGTTACAGATATAACATCTATGTGCTAATAAGTTAGTGAAGTTTGCAATGTGTAGTTTGAAGGCCCTCAATCCTTTTCCATCACACATACACAGAGAAAGAAGGGGTAGAGGGAGGGAGGCAGAGAGAGAGAGAGAGAGAGAGAGAGAGAGAGAGAGAGAGAGAGAGAGAGAGAGAGAGAGAGAGAGAGAGAGAGAGAGAGACAGACAGACAGACAGACAGACAGACAGACAGAGACAGAGAGAGACAGACAGAGAGAAAGAGAGAGAGAAAAGGGAGGGAGGGAGGGAGGGAGGGAGAGCAGAAGTTATTCAGAAGGCAGACTGGGAATGACACTTGGCTGCCCTGAAGACAAGACTAGAAAAGCAAAAGGAAGTTTGTATTTCATTAGTCTCAAAGTACCACTTCTTTAAAACTGGCTTACTTAAATAGGACAGCCTTCTCCTTTTTTTGCTGTCATCTGTATAGATCAGTGTTCCTTTGGATTCTGTCTTTGGGATTTGTTAGCTCCTAAAGATAACAGAAAGTAGAGAGGTGAAGGAAGTAGAAGACAATCAATATGCATACAGAAATGCAAATGATTACTTGATGCAGATATAACATTCAAGTGCTACTGGTTTGTGATCAGTTTTGTTTCTCTTTCCAGGCCTAGAATACCATGAAAAAGCCCAAAGTTCAATAATGTCATTTAAAGAAAATACAAATAATTACACATGAGTTCTGGAAATGAGACACATCTAGTTATTGCCAAATAATTTCCACAATCTCCTTCTGACATTCCAAAAGAGTTCGTTCAACCATCTCAAAATGTACATTGATGCAAAAGGCATAGGATTTAGTCTTTTGGATAAGAAGAATCATAGGCCAAACCATGGAGCAACATTACTAAGGTAAGTCCTGTCTAGACAATACTATCTCTGCCTACATTTATCCTGAAAATAATTTTTCATAGCTTTTCTATAATTGCAAATGATCTTTTTAAGAGTTTTCTCTTCAAAATTCTTAACTGTTGAGTACTACACAAGTTATAAAATAGTTAAACATTCATTATCAATTTTGATTTTTATAACTTTTTTGTATCTCTAGTTTCATAATGAGAAAATTGGTACCCAAGGGACATGTGGCCAGAACAGTGACATGCCAGGGGTTACAAAGACAGGACACAGGCTAGGTTTACTGACTCTCAGCCTGATGGGCTTTCTGCTACACTAGAAATGTTTATTTTCTCTTCAGAGTCAACTCCATGATCCCTTGGACAAAAAAACCACTGCTTCTTAACACATCTTGAAAACAGAAAGCAATTTCATATGTAATTAAGTAATTCTTGCAGTCTTATCAGTGTTTTTCTACCCAAGAGCTCTAGTGTTAAATGATACCATGGGAGCAGGGGCATGGCTCACTTTCTAGGCAAATGTAAGGCCCTTAGTTCAAATCCTAATACTGCCTCCCTCTCGCTTGCAAAAAAAAAAGTTATTGTAAGGGACAGTGAATCACATCTATAACTCTAGCTACACAGGGGTATCAAAATCTGAGGTAAAAATCATGGGTCCCTATCTAAAAACAAATAAAACTAAAAAGGGTAGGGATGTAGTTAAAGTGGTAGAGCAACTGAATAACAAGTGGGAAGCCCAAAGTTCAATCTCCAATATCACTCCCAGCCATAAAACAAAACAAAACCATATATTAAAAACCCACCCCACAACAATACCATTAATATACTGAGACACTGGACTCTCAAAAAAAGAAAAAGGAAAAGGGGGGAGGGAGAAACAACAAGAGAGCTGGTGGGGAGGGGAGAGAGTGGGAGGGAGGGAGGGAGGGAGGGAGGGAGGGAGGGAGAGAGAGAGAGAGAGAGAGAGAGAGAGAGAGAGAGAGAGAGAGAGAGAGAGAGAGAGAGAGAGAGAACAACTCAAACCCAGTAATAATCCAAAGATTTCAAAAATCAAAGGAGGGTTGGGAATGAGAATGTGGCTTAGTGGTAGAATGCTTTTAGTATGCATAAAAAGCCCAGGGTTTGATTTCTCAGTACTACATACATTTTTAAGTATTTTTTTTTAAGTTAAAGGAGGTTGATATCAAAAGAAACTACAGATACAAAAGTACATTACTAAAACATCACTCTGGCTGAATCCTTATACTCAGTGGCAAGGCAGCAACCATGAGAGGATATTTGTCCTTGGGCTTTTGCAGTCTTGCCCTTCATCTCTGTGTCTTGCCACAGTTCTTGGGATTATGTAAAGTACTCCACCCCGACATGTTGACTTCACTAATTAGTCTATAAATACTTGACTTTTACCCACTGCTTTGGTGAGATAATTACTCAAGAAAGGCCAAAGCATTTATGGTCAATCAGATGGGGAAGAGAAGGAATATGGTCTCTTAGCCAAGTAAAATGTAAAACATTATGTGGCGAGGCAGAAGCCATTAGCGGGATCAATATCTCTCCTAGTACCTTAATAAATCATTACATCAAAGCTTCAACACTGGACAGAGAGAACTGCAGTCGACCTCCAGACAAGGAAAATAAAACGCAGTGGCAAAGTAGAATCCCATCTAAATCACAAAGACCTAACTGAGGTACAAAGGAGATGACAAGCTACAAAACAAGACAACACATTCTGAGTATATAGAAGAATTTTGAGTCCTTAGTGAAGGAAGAAAAGCAGAAAGACAAAGAGCACTGCTCCTCTCCGGGCCGCACACTTATAATTTGCAACTAGTAAATATGTATGAATCTGCTCCACTGCAGTTCAGGATGACATACTGCTTTCCAGAGATAGCACAGAGAACAGAAATCAAAGTGGAAGATGGTTCAGCAGTTACAACCCCCCCCCCCATTTACCAGCTCTCAATCTTACCCAATGCATGCCCCCACACACTTCAATTATCCTCTTCTGAGTAACACTTCCTAAAATGAAAAGCATTTTTATAAAAATGGATGCTCAATGTATAGCAAAAAGCATCCCATAGTAATCTGTCTTTGTCTCATGAGATATAAATAGTTCTTTTTTCTGAACATTTAATCATTTTCATTCTGCTAGATGCTCCCAGGAAAACAATGAAGCAATTAAAAGAAGTAACTGTGCATAGAGGTCTGGTTTTCTTTTGAATTGTAGAGCTATTTTTCTTTTCAAATACAAAGTAAACTAAAGACATATTTTGTACAGACCGCTGTCATAGAACATAGGTTTTCCCTTAAGAGCTTTGTATTACCTTAATTATTCTGTGTTGGCTGTACTACAACTTGAACTTTCCTAACAACATTTAGTTCAAAGTATTTTTCTTGTGAGTTCAAATTACTGAGTGAGAGTTCTCACCCTTATAGTAAGTTATGGCTGAGAGCTAGATGCCACATTTTACAATTTTCTTTAGAAGGGTCACAGCTGGGAAATGAACAACAGAAATCGAAGTTCCTCAACATCTTGAGACATCCATTCATGATTGATTGAGTCTTTCTTTTACTGAAAAAAATATTTTCAGATACTTAAATAGTGTACTTAGACTTGATAAATGAATCAAAACAAGTCTACAAAAGAGCTTGAAAGTCTAAAGACATACAGCTTGAAATTTTAAGCACGAACCATCTAAATATTAAAGAACAGTAAAAGATTTAAATTATAATACACAAAAACATTGATAGTCACAAATGCCATACGTAGTTAAACGGTAAAGAAAGAATGTGATAAGACTTACAGAAACTATTGTATTGTCAAGGAGTGTTAAGGAAGAGGAAGGGGGTAGGGGAAGAAATGGACAATGAGAGGAGGAGAGTGAAATGTAAAGGAGAGAATAGGAGACAGGAGAGGGAGAAAAACGACAGAACTTGTTAAGTGACATTTTAATAGATGAAGAACAAAAGAAGATACATAGTCCAATGAGCAAAAAAAGCTGAAAGCAGCAGTGAAAACATGGTCCAGAGTGAAACAATGATAGTTGATTCTATATCCTGGAGGTCCTTTAAAGCCATATAATGAGTGATTGTTGTCCTTAATGTAACATATATCTCATCTCTTTTGCTGTCCCTTGGCTATCTCATATTGTCACAGTATTTCACCTTGTTATCTGATCTATTGTATATATGCATATTTGGTTATTTGAAATCAGATAGGGAAGGGGGGAAAACAAGATGAGGGGCGGGGGTGGGGGGAGGGAAATGGGGATCAAGACATGAGTAAGGGTATCAATGTATGTGAAGTAATGCACCTTCTATGTGGTGAATTTAATGTAACCCTTCCATTAATTACAATAAAAATATATGAAAAAAAACAATGGTAGTTGACACTGTAAATCAGCATACATACCACCCAAACAGCCAAAAGATACAGTGGCTGAGCTACAGGTGTGGCAAGTGGAAATGACCTTATCTCACCAGGAAGAACTAGAGTCAGGACAGCACACATTTCATCTCAAGTCACATAGTGAAAGGACAAGTGCAAGTTTCATTTGCAACCATAATCTGGTGAGGGGAGGCCAAGGAGACTTTCATAAAGGGAAAAAAAGTAACTCCTTCAGGGAAGGTTAGATGGTTGTTTCAATGGATATGAGGTGACCAGAGCAGGAATAAGTTTGGCAGACAGGACTTTCTGCCTAGGAAGAGTGGACAGCAGATAGGAGAACCAGGACTCTGATCTTCTTAATGGAATCTGCCGTTTGTCTGGCTAGAGCAGAAGTCCCACTCAGGGACTGGTATTACCTCTCATATCCTTGGCAAGGTGGCCCCATTAAAGCTTATAATCAAATCTGCCACTTCAAAGAAGTGGGCTAAAAGCAGTGATTACTTTCATGGCAGGAATGGTGAGAGACAAAGACATAAGACTGGCCAGTGAGGAGGTTAACACCATGTATCAGAATTAATATTCTATCCTTCCATGTCATGTCTTGTGTCAAGAGTTTGATGCAAATAAAGGCTCAGGGCCTCACTACAAATAAATCACTAGAAGAGCTGGAGGTGCTGGGAGAAGAGGCCAATAGGAGAGCTAAGCCACAAGTGAGATTGCTTAGAGGACAGCTTGTGTGGTGTGTTCTGGGAGCCAGGAAACCAACTCCATGTTGAGTTGTGCAGAAGGCAACATCTACAGTCGTGGGCATCTCTGGGGAGAATAGGAAATGTCTTTGTTAGTCAGCAGCTGCCTTTCCTTAGTACCTTTGTGACTATGGTTATTCAGGTTTTCAGCAGAGAGAGGCCATTAGCTATGGTGTTGATGGTAGTTGGGAGAATTTTGTAGTCACTAGTCTGAACTATTCCTTGGAGTGCCCTTGTTCAAGAAGCAGCTAATTTGAAAACAATTAGCCGGCTGCTCACTCCCTTGAGGCACAGCTAGCCTGGACAGGCTATCAGACAGGACCAAGAAAATTCAGAGTGCTTGAGCAACAGATTTGGATTTGTCCTGGTGTCAGGAAATGTTAGCTCTTCTAACACAGATCACAGTGAATTAGTTGCTTATTTGCTTTATTGGTTCTAGCAGACTTGCATTCATTTATTTCTGCCTCTGTGACAGGGAGACATTTCTAACCTTTCAACACTAAATAAATTGGACAATCCATTGTTTTTCTTTCACTCTTCCTACTCTTTCAGGTAAAGGGCAGAATAGACCATTATAACAAATTGAAATGGGAAACCAACAAAATAGATGGGGGGAGGGTAGAGAGTAGTATACTTTTATGAAGAAGCTATTGGATTTGTTTCTTAAGCTAGCAGACTTGCTTTATCAGTCAGCCAATATAGACTGAGATTCCTTTCTGATAAAGGATTTCTTTTCTCCTGCATGTTTTTCCCTTAAAAAGGAAGAAACGTGAGAACACTTCCCTTTTCCTCACACTTCTTATCCTCCCTTGCTCTTTTCTGCAAACCATTTGGCTTCTATAACCAGAAGAATGTGTCACAGACAGTATAAAGAGGTCACTAGTGATTTGTTCAGCTAGTTGCACTGCTCTTTTAGCAAAATCTAGCACACATACACTCGGGCCTGCTGCAGAATCCCAAAGGGCTAGAACCCACTCACAAGGAACACACTCAGTAAGCCATACTTTCCTCTTCTGATGCTCATCCACATTCAAGTAACAGAAATTACAAAGATAGGTCTTCTAAGGCACTCTTATTTAATGTATTCATCTCCTTCTCCTCTCCCTTTTTTTCCTACTCTTTTTCTTTTGTGCTTGAACTCTGGGCCAGGGTACTGTATCTAAGTTTTTCCACTCTAAATGTATGCTCTAACACTGGTGCCACATCTCCAATTCCATCTTCTTGTTGGTTAATTGGAGATAAGATTCATGGACTTTTTGGCCTGGGCTGGAGTTGAGCCATAAACCTCAGATCTCAGCCTCTGAGTGGCTAAGATTACAGGTATGAGTCACTGGCATTTGGCTTTTTTTCCATTCTTAGGATATGATGTTCTTTTTAGAACTCTTCATGCACAGTATTCTCTGCTCAACTTTAAGGAAGGACATAGAATACAATATGAGAATCGGAGGGTCACGAAACAAGCTGATGGGCTACACAAACTGTGGAGTATGCCTTCACTGTTTCTCAGGCAAAAGACTTAAATAGGCTTCTAGTGTCTTTGAGGTTTATCTAAACTATCCCAAAACACAACTATGCAGAGTTCTGAAAATCAGAACTTCAGTGAAGCTGTAGATGGGTTTCCTTACAAGTCAGTTGCCAGTGGTAAATATAGGGAGATAAAAAATAAAAACAAAAAACAGAGCAGTGAAGCAAGTGAGTGATGGAGCATAGCTTAGCAGAAATATGGCAGCATATCGAATGATAACAAGATATACTCCTGACTGATTATAGCATGTTAAGAGCACAGATCAACAAGGAAAATAACAAATTTGATAAGTAACTTTTTAGAAATAATGAAACAAAATCTCCTTAATGAAATGCTTTCATTATACCCTAGTGATTTTCTTTAAAGCTTCTATGTGATTAAGCCAGGCATGATAGCACACACCAATAATCCCAGCTCTTGGGAGGCAGCTGCAGCAGGAGGATCACAGTTTGAGGCCAGCCTTGATTGCATAGCAAGACTCTGCCTCTAAATATATACCCAAAAAAGTAAAGCATGATTAAACTAAAAGATTCAATGTATTCAAAACACTATGTGAGAAGTACCAGTTTTCCTTCTCCTTCAGTTCCACATTCTAGAAATATATAGAGTATTATGTATAGTCTTGGCATATATAAGCAGATCAGTGAATACACATAAGCATATTGGCTGGTACATCCTTAAACTACATGGAAACAATTATTATTTCATTCAAATGTGCTCATATTGTATGAGTATTCTTGCAACACTATTATATATGATTGGCATAGATTAGTTTGTTCAATTTAATTGATTGTGAATGGAATACTTCCCCCACAGCATTATGTATTGGAAGCTTTTTTGCCAGCCAGATAATGGGGACTTTAGCAAGTGACTGGATCTTGAGGGCTCTGACCTAATGAATGGATGAATCCATTCAAGGATTCCATGCATGATGGCATGACTGGGAAAAGGTGAAAAGAGACAAAGCTTCATTGGAGGAAGTACGTCATGAAGTAGGTCATGGCAGATGAGCCCTGGAAAGATGTCCCTTGTCCCCTGTCCTTCCTCCTTTTCCGCTGCTGCAACTGTGCTAACACCCTCCCACCATGATATTCTACCTTATCACAGCTCCATTATGGGGCCAAGTGACTATGGTAAGAAACCTCGGAAAATATGAGAAATAACTACTTCCTTCTTTAACTTGTTTCCTTCTAGTACCTGTCACAGTGATGCCAGATTAATACAATGGCTACAGTATATCCAACTGAACTGGTAGACTATAATACCTATTTTCTTATTGTATACTATTTTTTTGTGTGGGTCATGGGGCTTGGCCTGGGCACTGTCCCTGCATTCTTCAGCTCAAGGCTACCACCCGACCCTTGAGCCAAGCCCCACTTCCCATTTTCTAGAGGTTAGTTGGAGATAAGAGTCTCAGGTCCTTTTGTGCCTGGGCTGGCTTTGACCTTGATTCTCACATCTCAGCCTCCTGAGTAGCTAGGATTACAGGCGAGAGCTACCATGCCCAGCTGACTGCATTTTTTTTTTTTTGCCATCATGGGGACTGAACTCAGGACCTGTGCATTGTCCTTGAGCTATCTCAAGGCTAGGGCTCTACCACTTGAGTCACAGCACCACATCCATTTTTAGTTTTGGGTTTTGTTTTTGTTTTTAATGTATACAATACCAAGGAATTGAATCTGGGTCTTTGTGATTGCTAGGCAAGCACTTTTACCACTCCTGGCCCTTACTGTGTACTTTTTAATCATGTCCAACTTGTTACTTTTTATAGAATAATACTTTTCTCACTTTTCCATTTGTCAACTAGCTTTGGCTTATTTAGTAATGAAGTAGAATTCTAAATGAAAAGGCAGCATAAACAATGAGCCTGGAACTGTGACACAGATTTACCTGGTGCCAGTATGATGTGCTTTCATCAGGTGTCCCATTTGTCTTAAGGAACAAGGTCATCTAGATCAATTTACTATAAAAACTATCAAGTTTCATGCCTGCTATAAAGTGGTATCCTCTTTTTTTTTTTACCAGTCCTGGGCTTGGGCTCAGGGCCTGAGCACTGTCCTTGGACTTTCTCAAGGCTAGAGCTCTACCACTTGAGCCTCAGCACCACTTTCGGCTTTTTTCTATGTATGTGGTAGCAAGGAATTGAACCCGGGTCTTCGTGCATGCTAGGCAAGCACTTTAACCACTAGGCCAAACTCCTGGCCCAAAGTGGATACCTCTTATGGGCAGTCTCTAGTGTTATTCTCAGTAAGGATCTGGATTATATCCAGGAGACAGTTAAAAAGTCAGTAGACAAAATTTTTTCTACTCAACTAATTTTTTCTCTGCTTCCCTACTAGAAACTTTTGTAAAAATGAAAGCTAGACATGTTTATATTTACTTCCAGACTATCTGTAAGCAATAACTAAGGAAGATATTATTCTTTTGTGTATGTATATGGGTCATGGGGCTTGAACTCTAGGCCTGGGTGCTGTCCCTGAGCTCTTCAGTTCACATTCAGTACCCCTTGAGTCATAGCCCCACTTTCTGTTTTCTAATGATTGATTGGAGATAAGAGTCCCACATTCTTTGTTCTTTAGTTTCTGGGCTTGCTTTGAACTGCGATCCTCATATCTCAGCATCCTGAGTAGTTAGGATTATAGGCATCAACCAGTAGCTAGGATTATAGGCGTGCCCTGCTAGAAGTTATTATTCTTATGTTGTATTGTCAGTCCCAGAAATAGCATAGATGGAATCAGATGTCTGTTTCTAAAATCTCTTTCCTTGAGCCTTCTTGACCAATACATTCAGAAGTATTCAATATATGTTGATAATATTTATATGGATTGAAAAGTTTCTTGAACTTTTGAAAGAATAAAAAGATCATCAAAAAATGAGAGCTAGAATAAGGTGTGTCATCAGAGGTCATCTAGAGATTATTTTATTGATAGAATTCATCTAGTTTTTAGGATTCTTTTTGCTTCTACCCAGTGATTACCAGGGACCTTAAGTTTAGGGTTTTTTTGTGCAAAACCTTGTCATAATCACCAGGTAGGGTTTATTATTCTGCAAAGCACTGACCATAGTTCCCACTAGGATGCAAAGAATTCTAAGAACCCATGCAGACAAAGGCTCTTCTTGCCTAATCTGATGTAGCAGAGAATGTGATGTGGTGGGATGTATCTAAGGACTTGAGCAAGGTGCAAATTTCTGATTATCTGGTTGGTAACCATTAGTTACCATCAGATCAGCTCACCCCAGAGTGTCAGTGTTATCATCCCTAGGCTGCGGATAGGGACAATAAGAAAAGCAGTAACATCACAGAACAGCAACACTCAGGCTGCTGTTATACAGGAAGTACTGCGTGATATGTGCATCGTACCTTTTAAATAAATGTGCTCAGTTGGTACAATAGTTACTATAGACAGCAATATAAATTAAGAGTGTGATGAATAAATGCTGGGGAGTGAGTCATAGGGGAACTCTATGTTTAGTTATTTGAGGAACCCCCAAACTGCTTTCCAGAGTGGTTGAACAAACATACATTCCAACCAACATTGTAATAGAGTTTCCATTTGGCCGCATTCTTTCCAGAATTTGCTGTTATTTGTTTCCTTGATAATGTTCATTCTAAGTGGCGTGAGGTGGAAGTCAGTGCTTTTTTGATTTGCATTTCCTTTATGGCTACAGATGTTGTGCATTGATTCATGTATCTATTAGTCATTTTTATTTCTTCTGAGAAGTTGCTCTTCAAGTCATTAGCCCACTTATTAATTGGGCTTCTTTGAGGGCTTCGTTGTTTCTTTGAGGGTTTAAGTTTTGAGGATTTTTTTGAGCTCTAAGTACATTCTGGATATTAAGCCCTTGGCCGATGTATAGCTAGTGAAAGGCTTCTTCCATCTGTGGTTTTTCTATTTAGCTTTTTATCTATGTGCTTTACCATGAAAAAACTTTTAAGTTTGATGCTATCCATGTCTGGAGTCAAGGGGAGTGAATGAATGAAATGGGGAAGTGGGAGAGGGGAGTTCAGAGAATGCAGTGAAGAATTCGTTGTATATACCACAAAATTAATCAAAGTAAAGGAAGGCATGGGTTGAGGGAATGAGAATGTTAAGGGTGGTAATACTGATCCAGATGGATTATAGTCACAAGCTGCTTTGTTAGATGGCACCTTCATTGTACAATTACATAAAGATAATTTTTTAAAGTCTGGTAGAATTTGGCAATGATAAAAAAATAGGCCTTAAAACAGAACAATAAGTACTATGAGCCACAGAGCCCCAAAAGAGCAGTCAAGAAATACAGGGAGGAGTGGACAGGATCTGAATGGGAGACTTAAAAAAAAAGCAAAGAACAATGTTCTATGCTTTCCAAAGGTGGGGAAGAGCTCAAGGAAAACACTGTGTGGCCTCAGGGACCCTGAGTCAGCTGGTCTTTAGGCCTTTGGCTAGGAGTGAATTACTTTACATGTGTGGATTGCCAAGGAGTTAACCTCTCAAAACTCCCCAGCTCCTTCTGTTTATTTAAATAAGGCAATGTTTACTTGTTCTTTGCTCTCAATTAGTAAACGGAATCAGTTGTTATCAAAGAAGTAGTTCTACACTCTAAGAAAGAAAAGTTGTACTCTACGGAGGCACACTTTTGAAAGATAAAACTCTGCTGCACAAAAATAGAATAATTTTATCAGGAAGCTGAAACATGTTTTGAAAGGGGGAGAGCAGATAAACAGAAAAGGGAACCAGAAACCATGACAAGTGCACTCGTAAGACTCAATGTACATGTGTGAAATGGGAAGTGGGAAACTTAGTGTGACTGATAAGGAGCTGCTGGAGGGAACAGGAGAATAATGGAAGAGGTAACACTGGTCAAGATGTGCTGTACATATAAATGGATGTAACTGTAATCCCCTTGTACAACCATTTGTAGATACATACATACATACATACATACATACATACATACATACATACATACGCACATACATACGTACCTACATATGCTCATACGAACATATACAGACACATACATTAAAAAAAACATGCTACATTGGATGGAGATTTTCTTAGGCTTGTCTCTAGCCCTGATGGCAAGTGCTGAGAAGGCAGATTCCCAGTTTTGCTACCAGTCATATTCTTTCCCTCTCTGCTAGTGTCATGGACCATTGCCACTCTGTCTTCTCCTGACAGAGGGACAAAGTGACTAAAGGTCAGCCCTGATTTTACAATGGGGAGGGAGCAGCATGGACAATTGACTGAGCAAGTAGGGAAGGGAGGAGATTGCAGAGGCAAATGCCAAGTACTAGGGAGAAAACAGAAGTGGGTACTGGCACTATTATAAGTGAAAGTTTACTCAGGAAGTGACACTGGCCTCTCTACATTTCAACATTTAATAGGGCTTACAAAGAATAAAATCACAACAAATAAACTTTCCCAGGAGTCACAAGTGGTGCTCTGTCTCAAATGGTAGAGCTGTAGCCTTGAGAAAGTCCCAGGAAGTGATAAGGCCCTAAGTTCAAGGCCCGGGACTGGCCAAAGAAGGGGAAAAAAGGAAGTATAGGAATCAACACTTGATGTTTTATATCATTTCACAAACTTTGTACTTCTTTCATTCCAAACCTTTCTCACCATGAATACAAAGTCCTTTAATTAAAAAAAATTAATTGACAGAAATGATTAACCTAGTTTTCAGAGTTAATGTTATCTTTTCTTAGACATGGCCCAATATTTAATCATTCTTCAAATACGTGTGTAGAAAGTAAGAGGCAAGCACCTTAAGTGCCCATAAGTTAAAGGGAATGGTGGTACAGAGAAGAAGCCCCTTGCAGAGGTGAGACTAGTACACAATCTCCATGTCAGTCTGTTCCAATTCACAGTCCACGGGAAAGAAACAGAATGTTTAAAGTAGGTTTGTAAACCATGATAACATGAATTGGGGTAGGATTATGCTACATCAAACATCTTTTGCATTTAACAAGCTAGAAATTCAGAGTTTGATGTTTACTGAATCACACATGCCTTTTCCTGTTTTCTTATTTACAATAAACTTTATGGTAGGATATTTCAATTTGTGAATTCTAGCCAGGCCGCTCTAATAAGACTACAGCCTGTTTGGGTTTTAAAGCTTTCTGACATTTAAAAAAAATGTTTACTTTGGGTCTCTAAAAACCATAGGAAATGTTCCCCTGCTATAAAAACACTGATATATTATACTTTCAAAACATAATATGAAAAATCCCTAGGTGATGAATCTTTCTTTGTGATAGAATAACACTTTTTTTCTCAGTTCTTTGACAAGTGGCACTATTATTTATAAACTTGAGTTGCAGAGGATAGTATATAACTGCAGCCACAATATTTTGATAAAAGGTGTCAGAAAATGCTTTGCCTCCAAAGGCTAATACAGAACATTTTCCCTTTCCCTGGCGGGAATGGCAGCTTGCAGGGCAGCTGAGGCATGCCGCACACCGCCCTGAGGAGGTCAGATATACAGGACAGACAGCAACCAACATAGTCTCTAGCTGTACCAGTGAAGGGATGTCTTCAGCAACCATGTCCAGGTGTGGCAGGGGGCATTAAGTGGGAGAAAGTCAGATTTCAGCTTTCTTGTATAAACACTGTCTTATATAGGCCCATTGCACTGAAGCTTCACAGAGTGACCCCAGATCACAAGTGGAGAGAGAAGAATGAAGCCCTGAAGCAATACCTCCTAAGAAACAAAGACACAAGTTCTATCCTTCTAACATAGGTTTCTCTAGATCTGCCACATTTCAAGTTCCTGTGCTAATTTGTGGCTATTAATGTAATTATTATTTTCTTTTCCTATAATCAGTAAGTTTACAAAACTCATTCAACTGATGCAACTAAACAGAAGAAGGCAGAGATTTCAACTTGAAAGCTGATTTTAGTCTATCAGTGCTGGCTATCTAGGGAGATCTGACTTGAAAATCCTGAGGCTGAGCATGGTAAGAGAGTATAATGAGTCTGTGATATCTGCTACCATAGATACATGCCTGCCAAATCCTCAGGGCATGGGCAAGTAATCTATAAATATGTGTGTTTATAGTAAACCATTCAATAAATGTTTTTAGATGACTTTTTAAGAAAAAGGTAACATATAGGCAAAAAAGTAACATAGCTGTATGTTCTTAATAATTAACACATTTCTTCTTTTATTTACCCTCTCATTTACCTTCCACTTGAAATGCTTCAATAGACCCTTAAAGGGTTTTCTTGCCTCCAGCTTCCCCATTTTCTGTTTTAACACATTACTGCTAAAATAGCCTTTCCATCACACTGTTGGAACATATTTGATCCACCTTTTCTATCCATGGTTCTATTCTCATTAGATTCTCTTCTGAAGCACACCGCATGGATATGTAAAAACCACCTAAGGCAGGCAGGAAGGCAAATGATGAGTAGATAGATGATAGGTAGATATGCAGATAGACCGACCCCAGGTAGTCACCAAATCAGCTTCATTATTCAATTTACTCTGCTTTTTGTTCCCTTGCATTAGTATCTCAGATGTTTTTTTTTATACCCCCAAAGACTATGGTTTTCCTTGGTTTCATTGTAACCCACAGATGTGAATAAAAGATATTCTCTGAGATGTCTGGGAGGAGGTGAAGGGAGGGAAAGGGGGACAAAAACGCAAGAAAGGGTATCAATATGTGAGAAGTAATGCACCTAATATCTGGCGAATGTAACTGAAACCCCTCTACATATTACCTCGATAATAAAAAATAAAATGAAAAAATATGGGGAGGCTTTTAAAATAATAGCCCTTTTCTATTAAAATACTTTATTTAAAATATTAAGAGCAACCTCCAATACCAAAATAAAAAAAAGAAGGGGAAAAAGAGTAGAAAGAAAGGAGGGGAGGGGATGAAGGATCAAAAAGGAGAGGAAAGGGGCGAGGGCAGGAAGGAACTTCACACAACCATTCTTCCCTTTCTGAGAATGAGCCTGACCATGACATGATCTTCAAAGGTTCCCTGCTGCTCTACCTGCCATTTTTTGCTTTTGTAGCCACTTGACAAACTCCAAATTGTTTTTGAAAACAATCCTTTTCCGGATTAGTCTTTGACTCTCCCATAAGTATTTCTAGTGTTGTATCAATTCTATGCCTTGTTAGTTAGGTTAAATCCATATCTGTGAAATAGTTACGATCAAAATTTTGTTGTTATCTCTGCTTTCTTAACATTCAGCACAGATGAGGACACACTGAATATAACGGAGGTTGCCTTTGAAGTTTTTCATTTGGGAGACAAAAGGGACAAGTAACAGCATTTGCCAATAAAAGAACTAAACATTAGAAAAGATTGTATTATAAAACATAATGTTTTATTGGGAGATGTTTGCATTCCAAAGTTCCAGAAGGACATGCCATAAAGGAAATTGAAAATTAGAGGTACCAGCCACGAGCTGGACAAAGAAGGCAGAGCTAAGGATAATAATTTTGGAAGCATCAGTATACACATAGGAGTGAGTGGAGGACAGGGATGGGTGAAGAGGACAATGCAAAGCAAGAAAAGAGGTAAGGAAAGAGCGGGGTGGGGGGGACAGGGGCTGGAATTGATTTAAATGTATGGAACAACAGAGAAACTTCAGAGGGATGAAGAGATGAGAACAGTAAGGACAAGCCTAGAGCACCAGGAAAAGCCAAAGTTAATACAACACCTGCAGAGTGCAGGTGGCTCATGCCTATAATCTTACTCAGGAGGCTGAGATCTGAGGATTGTGGTTTAAAGCCAGCCTGCGCAGGTAAGTCTACAAGACTCTTATCTCCAATTATTCACCTCTTCAAAATTGGAAGTAGATCTGTGACTCTGGTGGTAGATAAGTAGAACAAAAGGAGCCAGGGATAGCATTCAGGCCCTCAGTTCAAGCTCCCTGACTGGAAAAAAGAATAAAAAAGAAAAGTTCATATGAAGATTGTGTCTCCTAAGGTACACCGTGGATAAAAACTAAACAGACATGATAAATATTTACAACTAATAGAGAGGGGTAATTCAAGAACATCAAACCTCATGGAAAACAGTGTTTGTGGAGAGAAAATACAAACAGAGACGGTAGTCAGAGTGGATGTGTATCTCTCATCATGACTCATTTCTCGGGTCAAAGCTGAGCACAAAATCTTTAGTAGCCACACAAGAGAGAAGTGCAGGGGAAGACAGAGGAAAGGGTGTGGTAGAAAGAATTAGCTAAAGAGCAAAGCAGAAAGGATTCTACTCTTCCTACTATTTAAGAGTTAGGGCAAGAAGTCCTTGGGAAAATGGCTCCACAATTCCTCTTAGTGATAATGCCTACAAACCCATTCTTCATATTTGCATAAGGGGAAAGGAACATCAGCTGTACAAAATAACTCACTTAACCTTGAGAAGGAGCAATTTGTCTGATGTATTAGTCTGGGAAGAGGAGCAGAGCTTGTCCAGCTCATCAGCTTTCTCATTTAACTTCTTAAGAGACACAGCCTGACCTCCTATTTCCTTATGCCTTGAACAGGCTGCCTAGCAAGGAGGCATCTAGCTCTGCCTATGACTAAAGGGTCAGTTTATTTCCAAGGGGGATGCAGCAAGGAGCCATGTAGTCACAGATGTGAGCCACATTCTTCCACTCAGCCATATTGATGATAAAGCTGTGAACTCCACTTGACTGATCCTGTATTTACTTCTCAACTCAAGGGAGAATCTGTGCTTAATTATTATTGCTTGAAACCATTTTCCCCAAGATTGTTTTAAAAAGAGATAAAGAAATATAGAGCCACTATTCCTTCTTTTGAGAGATGAAGGGGTTGAAGTAGATAATCTCTAAAGTCGCCTCCAGCAATCTTGAAACATTTGTTTGCTTTGTGCACATGTGCATACCAGACAAGGAGGAGGAACCAGAAGTCAGATTCATCACAGAGGCGGGTAAACACACACACACACACACACACACACACACACACACACACACACACACACACACAATGGGATTTAGAATAGGAGCGGGTGGTAGAGACTGGTAATCAGAAAACTCTTGTAAAATGAAGATAAATTAAGAGACCAAAGGCTTAACAGAAAAAATCTTTGATAGGAAATGAAAATTGCAATATATAAATACAAATGCATGTATACACACACACACACACACACACACACACACACACACACACACGCGTGGGGGAGAGAAAGAAAATGAGAGAGAAAGAAAAAGAGAGAGAAACTGAAAATAAAACAGAAAATCAGGATCACAGATAATTTTCTCAAATGCAACCAGCCTTTCTATGATTTCTCTCTCTATTATGATTGTGTACCTGGCACATAAATTTTCCCACAGAAACTATGAACAAAGACAAAATGCTTTAAAGAAAATGCTAAAACTTGTGTAGTTTATAGAAAAAAAGAGACTTTTAATCAAATCAGGGACAGTAAAACAGTATTCTACCCATTTAGTCCTACGAAACACTAAGACTTAGTCCAAATCCAGTGTATAGGGTTCCAGGCTCTGGGAATCAAGAAATGGAAAGGTATTCCAGAAAGTCCCAATACTAAGGGCACAAAGATTAATAAACTATCAGAATGCAGCAGTGAACACCTCAGGGACCAAAGTGGAGAAAGCCATTGGTGGGTGCTGTTGTAAGCATATACCTTACTCAACCTTGCCCTAAATTCTTTCACAGGAAATCTCTATTCACCTACCACAAAGGTCTCCAGTGGCACTTACTTCCCAAGAGAAGTAAGTGTGTTCTGTGCAGGGCATCGGTTGCTATGTATTCTGTTGTGGCAACCATGAGTCACCAGGGCATCGCTGATCCACCGCAGCTCAGCTCTCATCCCCCTGGAATCTATCTCTGCTGTTAGATGGATAATTATCTGGTTATCCCTGAGGGCAGTTCTTGCAGTTTTCACATAAAAATCACCTCTTGCATAAGGCATGAAATGCAAAACCATCATCCCTTCATAGATATCATTGAGTCATTCTGTTACCTCTAGGACAGATATAAATTATGCATTCGATTTCATTCTCTTTAAATTTTTAGGGGCAAGAGGGGACAAAGAAGAGTCTCATTGGTACTAAACCTATAAGGCATTTCAGAAAGAAACAATAACTTGTGTAATATTAACTACTAACTACAGCCCCTAAGGCTCCTGCTTGGTCAAGACAATCACAAAAATCAAAACAACTGACAACAACAAAACCACAAAGACTGTCAGGCTTGCATGCTAATGACAGTTGGTGACAAGGAGTCACTGGGTGTCCTGCTGTCCATTTTTTCTTATTTCAGTCACTTCTTCCACAGGACTGATGTTCCTGTGTGAGTTAGCATCCTTCCAGATGTCTATAACCAAGAAGGTACTCAAAAATATCTATATTAGAACACCATGCACCTCAATCCATCCCTTCCTACTCCACACCTCAATTTCAGGAGGTTTTCCTTCATCCTCTGGAGCTGGCTTGAATTTTTACCTGTAGAGGTTTTTAAGCCTACTGACCATATGTGGATCCACATCTCTGAAAGTGATGTCATTGCCAAAAGTCACATGAATAAAATGTAATGGCTGTCACTACAAGAGTAAAGAAATCTGTCACCCTTACGCCCTGCTGCTGGGATGACCTGGCTCACATAAGCATCTGTTCAGTGGTGATCGCCTGTTCCAGACATAAGCTGGCAGCCCAGCACAGCAAGCCAGGCACCCGGATGTCCACAGAGGGTTTCAGATACTTCCTTGCATGTCCATATTCAAGATGAATATGGATGGATTTTTTAAATTACTATTCCAATAAAGAAACATTCCTTGAAGATACAAACCTACAACACATGGTCTGTCTTAGATGCCTGACAAGTGTAGGAAAAAACTAAACACACATCCAAACTTTCCATCCTGTCCGAGAAATAATTCAATTGCATGACCTTCATAGCTAGCTGTTTGTGGATGTTTGAAGAGTCCCTGGATTGATGCGCAATGCGAAACATACTTCAGTATCTAGCTTCAAAGGTTTCCTGGGGCAAAACTCATTGTGCAATATTAATTTTTCAAGTTAAAAATCAGAGGCATTTGAAAATGACTGCTTCCCAAAACAGGAAGGAAAATCACTGTTGAGATGGTAGCATGTGTGCCACTGTCTTCCAAACATATGCCGACTCCATACAAAATGCCTGGAAGCCCTTGACCTAATGAGGTTAGTGACAGAGATATGGATGACTAGAACAGGAAATGAAACTCAGAAAGAATTTTGCTTGTGAACTGCCATATTTCTCCTGTCATTTAACCAATTTTCCTCCTCAAAATTACCACAAGGACTGCAAATCTTCAAGGCTAATACTCCATATGACAGACTAAGTGCTATTTAAAATGTAATAATATATGTGTCAATCTAGTGGGGAAAAAAAAAAACAAGAGGCTGGGGGAAGGACTTTTCAGGTAGGCAGGGGTTCTGAAAGGTTAGGAAGATGACAGTTAAGAAAGGGAACAGCTAAACAGCTCTTCCCATCCAATTAGTGAAAGTATAGCACCGTCAGCTGTCCTACCACTGAAAGCCTTTCCCAGCCTGAGCATTTGTGGGTGAAAATATCCACTCCATTAATTGACCTTGCATCTACAATACATTAATTTCCACTAAAATTAATGTTTTCGGTTAAAAATCAATCCTCAGAGGACAGTAATGGAAACAATTTAATGGGTGCATCATGCATCCCGTTTTAAAAGTTTTTAAACTTTGCAATTTACTATAAAAGAAAAGTCTAAGAGATAGAACACTCAAAATTCTAAAACAACTGCCACTGTGGACTAAAACCTATACTTTGTTTCCAACCTTCCTCCCAGTTGAATGGGTGATATTTAAACACCTGCTTGCTTTGCTTGATTGATGTATAAACAGAAAACTGGGGTTTCCTACAAGCACATCTGGTCACAGGAGAGGCTCTTTCCACCATGAGTGCTTGCACAGGTATGTGCATAGATTCGGAATATGCACACAGATTCACCAGGTGAGGAGAGAGCAGGTGTGAACACACTGGATGTGAAAGGCTGACCAGTCATTCAGCATTTTCCTGCCATACAAGCTGTATCAATGTGACAGAAGTGGAAAATGAACGGAGTGAAAGCTTGTAGGCTCCATTTCCTTCCTTCATTGACATTTCCTCAAAGTAGGGTCTGAAACAGAGATGAGACTCCAGAAAGATGGAATGCAGACAGAATCAGAAGGTTCCCAGAGGAGCTTCTTAGTTCAGAGACAGGACACACGGGTGGGCTGGGGTACTGTCAGAGAGGCAGCAAGCACAAGGCCTGGATGTATCTTAGTTATTTGCTGTTGTTCCAAATTGGGTATTGGGCTCTGAAGCTCATCCAAGACTTAATTTAAAATAGGTTTTAGCACTGTAAGTAAAGAATATTGTAGGGCCTGAGAGAACAGGTATGCTGAGTATGGAGTGAATCAATCAATCATCTGTCCTTTTAATATTTAATGTTCCTGAAAACAGAGCATTAAGAAGACCTCCGGACAGAGGCCAAGGCCCACACAAGCTTGAGAGTATTACGAACTTTGATTCCATCTCACCCTTTAACGTGTTTGAGTCTTCCTCAAAAACTGAAGAATGCAAAAAGTAGCCCTACTAGCTTACTGAGGAAGAGTGAGGGGGAAGTTATCTGAAATTAAAGTAAATCACAACTACACATCTGCCTCTCTGTTTGCTCACCATCCACTGTCCCTGACACATGGAAAACACCTAAGCTAAGCTCTGGTCAGAGGCAGGGAACATGGGTCTCATTAGCAGCTTGCTCTCCATACCTTCTGACTACTTAATATCAGCGTTACTAATCTATCCCTACCATGTACCCCTGCCTTCCCTCTGACCCCTCAATTCTCAACATCCTCTCTGATTAATTCTATTACAAGATGCTTTAATATGGTACTGATTAACAAGCTGCTATCATCCCAGTGGCTCAATTCACCAGAGGGGTAGCACAGATTCATCAGTAATTTAGCAAACTCCCAGTCACGGTTTTCCTCATCCAATAAGTATGCCTGCGTGGCATTTGGAAACTTCCCCTAGGTTCCTTATGTAAATCCAAACTATGGGGTTTCATTGCAGGCACATGGCTGGCCAGGGATGAGGGTTACAATTTGACTATGTTTAGAAGGTGACTACTTGGAAAGAAGAGAATGCATGCACCCATACAAATTTCAAAATGTGTAATACATGTTGTAATATAAACAAAGCTGAAAAATTATAATATATATAAATCTCTTAAAAATTAAGTGTATTTTATATTCTGTTAAAACATATTGATCCTGTGGTCTGCTGGGAACTGGTGATAGAAATGAATGTACCTCCCAAAAAATATTTTCTTCAATTACAAACTAAACTCGGGAAGAAATGTTAAGAATGAAGAAAACAGGATTTTCCCAGCAGCTGGAGTCATTGGGTAAGAAATGCTTATCTTATTTAGATGGTACAAATTCTTAGTGAGAATTTTTGCCATGGGCACCAGAGCTATTTAAGGGCTCTATACTGGTCTGGTCAAGGCAGGCAGCATATGATCTCTCTCTATTTTTAAGAGCTAGGCCAGTTGTCATTCAGGCCTCTAGGAAAGCTTCCCACATCTCACAATGAGCTTAGAGTCCCTGGAGTATGGCCCTGTAGGACTCTGCATTTTTTTTTCTTGACACATATCACACTTGTAATTACTTTTCAGTGTTTCTCAAGCCCTCAGGATCTGGGCTAGCCAACAGGGAAGAGAAAGGACAAGTGTAGTGACTGAACACTTGCAATATGCCCAGTTCAATTTGAGATGTGCTTTTGTGTAAAATGTACTTTGGATCTGTCACACTCGGTGTGCATTGCTCTGTAAGGAATACAATGTGCCCTCTAACACCTTGATTTTAGTAAGAGCAATGAAAGCCTTCTGATATTTGATAATATGAGAAAATAAATTTAGGATATTCTAAGCCATTATTATGATGTAGCTATAACCAACTATTAGTAATTAGTATTACTGTTAAGATAATGCACATGGTTAGCAAAATGTTGACATTACATCTATCAATGACATAAGATTTCTTTTATCCAGTATTGGGCAAAGTTCCATAAAAGTAGAGGTATGTCTGCTAGGTTCACTGCTCTGTTCCTTGAACCAGAATGAGCTTCCTGAATCCTGTGGACAGTCCAATGAGACATGGGTGAATAAAAGGACTGAAATATAAACAGTTCTCCCTTTGCAGAAATGTTTAATACAATCTCTAATCCAGTAGAAATGTATTAACTACTTCCCTCTCAACCAGATACTATTCAAAACTCCAAGGATATAAATATAATTAGAAGATAGTGGCCAGAGACAAGAAGTAGAGGGGAATAAAAAAATAACAACCAAGCAAATATAGGATTTCATTTTGTAAGTAGGTAAGAATAGTAGTTGTGAATGGATTAAATGTCATTGCATTTCTCAATTTGAATTGGTTAACTTTATATATGTAAATTTCACTTGTATATAAAATGTTATTAAAATAAACAAGATGGCATTGTTCCTGACAACATATAGCAAAGAGAAATATTAAGAGCGTGTCATAAAGCACTGGGGCCTTAGGCCACAGAGCTGTACTCATCATAGGGACTTATAAGGAAGGCTGACATTGAGGAGGGCAATTGTGTAGGAAAAGAAATGGCTATCAGGAAAAGCCTGAGGGGATGAAACAATAAACTGAAATGGCTTCAAGCTTTAAGACATGTGTGTGTGTGTGTGTGTGTGTGTGTGTGTGTGTGTGTGTGTGTGTTCCCACCAATACCGGAGCTTGAACTCAGGCTTCACACTGTTACATTTTTGCTCAAGGCTACTGCTCTAACACTTGAGCCATATCTCACCTTCCGACTTTCTGTTAGTTAACTGGAGATGAGTCTGCAATTTTTCTGCCTGAGCTGGCTGCAAACCTCAGTCCTCAAATTTCAACCTCCTGAGTAGCTAGAATTATAGTATGAGGTACCAGCACTATGACGAGATCTTGAAAAATAAGGTTTTGTTTTTTGTTTTTGTTTTAATCATACAAATTGTGGAAGAAGGGGTATCATTTACAGCATTGCCAGCTGACTTTTCAAAGCCTTGGCATTCTTGATTGACAACTGTCTGC
The DNA here is from genome assembly GCF_031878675.1 of Megascapheus bottae. Lineage (NCBI taxonomy): Eukaryota > Metazoa > Chordata > Mammalia > Rodentia > Geomyidae > Megascapheus > Megascapheus bottae. The sequence continues at coordinate 40,556,054 of NC_143519.1, forward strand.
TCTTTTGTCTCATTCCTAATTGGTAGTCTTCACAGAACAAAATTGAGACCTTAAAAGCCATTGCAAATGACACCACCACAGAAACTCACTGAACAAAGATCTGTTTAAAGTGAGAAGCTATACAGAAATCTGAGAACCACCAACTTGACTGATTCTGTCAGTACAATAAAAGACACGTATAATGCACTTTGGATCCATCAGACTCAGTATGCATCGGGAGGGAAAAAAAGAAAAAAGAAGTTTACTTGGACTTTTTCTAATAAAAACAGATCACCAACTTAAAATCATCTCATAAGAAGGAAGAAACAGATATGATCACAATTTGGCAAGAACCAGAAGCCATCATATTGTGGGACAGACATGAAGACCAGTTGGCTTCTCTTCTGGCTGGGAATATTGGTAAATAAAATTTATCTCTGCTAAGAGTTGACTCAAACTCAATAACTATAAACTCAATAAACAGAACAGTTGGGGAAAGTATATTTTATTTGTCCTCTAGGAGGATTGTGTTACCGATTTTTTAGCACATGTGAGAACTTCTATTTCTAATTTCAGCAATTATGAAGTAGCAAATACTCTCAGTTTAAATGGTAGCTTCTCAGAAAGGCCTTTTGCTCAAGTTACGTCACTCAAGAGGGACAGTCAAGTAACCTTGGTCTTTGATCGGTGTCTACAACTTTCTTCTGCCCTATGTGACTCTGTCATCTTGCTGTCATGGAAGCACCACTGAAGTGCAGATGTGTGTTCTTCTGACTGCTTGTCTACAGTAGCTGCTGAAAGCCAACTCTAAAGTGGGACTTCTATTGAACCTTCGATGGATGAGAAGTTAAAATATTATTGCCTGATTTAATCCCACCATTTATCTTCTCCAACAGTGACTTATAAACCTTTGTAACCGAAATGTTTGTTAACTATATATAGCATCAACAAGTATGACTAAATATAATGGATCCACAAAAACTAATTAAGAGGATAGAAATACTATTTCCTGGACAGAATTCCAGTTTTTCCATTATTTTCTTCTTGTCAGATAGCCTTAAGTAAACTTCTTAATGTTCTACAAGTACCCAAAATATTTTCTGAGGACCAGAACTCACCAAATGTGAACTCACCAAATGTAAACTTCTTCAGGATTGACATCATGGAGAAATAACAATGGATTACCAAAATCCAAGATTTCCTATCCTCAAAGAAAAACATATGATTTAAGGAGTAAATATCTGTTCAAATGTTCAAATACAGACTTCATTTTCCACTTAACTCTCCATTTTTCTGGATATACTGGAAAAAGCATTTATACATCAGGATGTCATTTACATTTCTAACTTTTAGTATTACCCAACCTTCCTAAATTTAATATAAATCCAGCCATAAGAAAATAGAGAAGCCATATTTTGATAGGTCAAAATTTGGAGTCTTTATTGTGGGTTAGTAGTCTGCAGGAGGCAAATTGTTACAAAACCCTGCAAAAGCCTGCAAACAGACTTAACACAGTTAGGAAACAGGCTAGAGAGGAAAGAAAGAACAAAACAATACCAGCAAACCAATTCATCTCCAATGGAGATCTGAATTGGGACGCTATGGTGACCGGAGAACACCAGGAGAAAAGAGACAGAGCAGGAACACTGAGACATGTGGCATGTTGAAACGGTGCCTGAGCTGGTCTGGGTCTAAATAGGGTCAGGTCAGCAGGCAGGGTCACAGCAAACTCCGGTCCCAACCACTGGATTGATAGGTTCAGTAACCTATCACCCAAGTGCCAGCCTTTGTCTCCATGGATTCAGGCAGGCCCATCACTTGGAAGGTGGTGGCATCCCCTCCCCACCACCCTGATGACAAGATGCCAAACCCTACCATGTGCCACAAGGCCAAGACGATGCTGGTGACAAACGACCTCCTTACTTTATTATTTTCTCAGCCCAAAGTTCCTATGGTGATCCTAACACTGTAAGCTGAGGGTAAGAAATACAAAGATCACTGACGGGAAAACAGAGAAGCATTTCAGCCTCCAACAATCAGCAGGGACTTTTCTACTGTTTTTAAGACAGAACAAAGGAGTCTGAAAATGGAGACGCTTCTTGTTGACCTCCCACACCATACATGATTATGTTCCTGACCAGCCATGAGATCACAGGAATCAGGGGTGAAGGGACAAAGAACTGGGAGCAAGGTATTCTTGCACAGTGAGAAACAGTGTACCCTCATTTAAGGCTTCTAATAGGGGCAGAAAAGAGAAAAACTGAAAGACCTTGAAATGTCAGCTGGGCTGAAAACAACACAACACCAAACAAAAACACTATAATTCTTAATTGGGAAGTAAGAATATAAATTTGTACAAATTCAACAAAGCTCAAATTCTACTGCAGAAAGTAAGATGGGGAACTTAGCATCTGCTGATTTCCCAAATAGGTCCTGGAGAAGCGGTCCTGTATGTCTACATCTAGATCTATATTCAAGCAAATAGCCAACAATATGACAAGCAAGAAGGGAAGAGAGAGGGTAGTGATGCCCATGAGTTTGGGGGTGTACCTAAATATAACCAGCCTCTGCTCATTGTGTCTCTTACAAAGGAAACAAGTCCTGGCCAACCTCAACCTAGGTTTAGACTCAGAGAACAAATCAATGGGTTTCCAAAATCTACAGTCTTTAGACACACCTCAAATATGAATATCCTTGAGATAAACAGCAGTCCTAAATCACCTGCTCTACAAGAGAAAATGCATGAAATGGCAATGTACATTAGTTTTTATGCTAATTATTCTTTTCATCTTATTCTAACTTCTCCAAATGCTAGTAACGTATGTGCTCCTGGTCAGTTGACCTTCAGACCTTTTATGTTTTCTGTGCCTTTTGTAAACATCAATAATGGATGCTTTTATCACCAAGAAATAATGTTATGCAACATTCCCAGACACAGTACAATTTAATTCTCACCAGTAGATTTGGAACAGCTTCTCTATGAGGTATTTTCAAGTGCTGACCAGAATAGCTGCACTAAGAACAGTTCTTGAATGCTCAGGTGAATACCTAAAAATACTCACTATGTATTCTCCTTTCTGTAGCTGTGAAAGTCATTTCCAACCCCCCTACAAAGGATTTGGATGTCAGTGTGTGTTAGGCTCAGTTAAGCTGTTTCAAATCCTATACATACATTTGGGAGGGGAGTGGGAGGGGGAGGAGCCTTTCAAATTCTGATGAGCTTGCCAAAAGTTGCTTCAAAAATGTTATACTCCTCTTCACTGTTTGCACACAATTTATAGTAAGCTCATTATGACTTCAAACAACTTCAGCATTTATTTTTATCATCAAGGTTCTACCTTGCTCATTCAACGGTATGCTGACTTTTTTCCCCCTATTACATGCACTGAAATGTACTTTGGTATTTATTTTAGAACCTTGAGAAGTCAAAGATATATGTATACATGATATTTAGTAAGATATATTTATATTCAAGAATTTTTCAATGTAATAAAGCATGCTCTTTGGGAAATTAATTACAGCAGGTAGTAATAAAAATTGGGCCTCAGTGTTAAAATATGAGATAGGAATTTATTTTAGGTTTATTAAAGAGTGAGCTTTTGTACATGAACACAGAGCAAAATGGAGGTAGAAGAATCTGACCTAAGCAACTGTAGAGCTGCATTAATTTTTGCTTTGAAAGTATGGTGATTTTTTAACTCAAGGCCTTACACGTCCCGTGTTTAATAGTACTTTCTCTATGATTATTTCATTTGTTTTATCCCACCCTTAGGGATAGGGGGCAAAATCAATTTTAAGTATTGGCTTACACATACACAATTACCGTATATATATAAAAAAAGGTAAAAGGTTTCTTTAAAACACACACACATGCACACGTTTTCCAAACATCAATGTTCCTCACGTATAAATAGTACTGTCCTTAGTATCTCAATGGGTGGTTTTCATTGTCAAAATAAAAATGCAGGATTGTAGTGGTCATTACTGAGCAGAAGCCAGGGTTGGCAATCTCCTGCAAGACACACAATGGTCATACAGAACGAAGAATCAACTCACCTACAATGTCCACAGGGACTCACAGCAGAATATGGAAAACAAACAAGAGAGGGAAGTCATTTGTATCTTTCCGCATGTAACAAACAAATCAATGATACAGTATACACAGGATAAGTGGATAATGTAATTAAAGTAATAGATCCTACCTGTAGGATCTATCACAATGGACATACGTATATAGGTACTTGTGTACATATGTGTCTATTGTGTGTATACACATATGGTACACATATGTCTATATATATGTATATATTTGCATCCATTTAGAGACATAAAGCTTTGTTACCCATTTCTGAAGACAGAAAATTTGTCACAATACATTCCCAAAATGTATTCAATCATAATATATTCCCTCAATAAGAAAAAATTTTTAAAAAGTCCTCACAACAATTAATAAAGTATCAATAACTAAGAAAAATAGTAATGAATATGTCTTTTCTTTTAAACTTCCCTTGTAATTTTGGAGTCAAGGAAGAAATAATTCATAAGTAATACCAAGGTAACAAGTATACTTAAAAAAATCCAAGTATAGCTAAAGTTCCAGTAAAAGGAAAAGCCAAAGATTTTGTTTATTAATAAACATGAGAGAATATGAGGTCATAAGAAAAGATGAAGTCAGCATCCAACTTAGGCAAATGAAAGAACGCTACAGAGGAAAAAAGATCGTGTGTAAGAAGTACAAATGAAGTAGAAGAATAAAGTCTTAGAGACTTGATAAGCAGATTGAAAGCTGATTCTTACAGTTAGCTAGGTAAAGGAAATAAAAAAACCATTAGGGAAATCAATAGGGCAGTCCAATTACATTAAAATAAAACATAAGCAAATATCACAATTACAGAAAAAATTAAAATAGCAACATATATTTTTGAGTAGGTTAATTTCAAAATCAGATAAAAATGACAAATTTTCTGGAACACATACAATATGCTTTTAAGATACAAGAAAATTAGACTACTTTCATACCAATCACTATACAAAGGGTTAATTAGCATTATGCCCAGAGTTGTTTGCACATGTGAGTGCATACACATATGCACACACATAAAACTTAGATGGTTTCACAACTTGTCAAAACTTTAAAACAGCAGAAAATTTTATGCATTTGAATTCTTTCAGATCAAAAGAGAAATAAGAGAAAAATGGCTTACAATAGAAATAGAAAGCAATAGAAATATTGATTTAAAAATCAATATTTAAAAATAAATTTTAAAATAAATTAAAATTAAAATAAATTTAAAAATAAATTAAAATAAATTTTAAAATAAAGACCTGGCACATTGTATCAAAACCAAAATTACATACCAATCCTACTTAAGAACAGCGATGCTAAAATCCTAAATAAAATATTGACAAATAGAATCCAACAGCAATTAAACTAATGTGCCATGACTAGGCAGATTTTAATTCATTCAGGAATGTAAAACAGAAAAACATGATGAAAAACTTAAGACATAAATCTATCATCACAAAATTCTTCACTATGACATTATTTCAGTATGAAAAATAGCAAAATTATCCATGCCATAGGGTGAACTATTCCTTTCAAAATTACTCTCACTATTCCAATAGTAATAAGATGATATCATTCACTTTTCATTATGCTTCACATCTCTTCCTATGGCTAACCTTTATTACTTTTATATCTGTATGCAGAAATCCATCTGTCCAAACTTCTTCCCTGATGTAAAGATCTTCCTATCTCATAAAAATCCCATGTAAGCTGGATGCTGTTGGCTCACACCTATAATTCTAGTTACTCAGAAGGCTGAGATCTGAAGATCACCATTCAAAACCAGCTCAGACAGGAAAGTCCATGAAACTCTTTTCTCCAATTAGCCATCAGAAAGCCAAAAGTGGAGCTGTGGCTCAAGTGGTAGAATGCTAGCCTCCATCAGTAAAGTTCATAAATAGTGTCCAGGCCATGAATTCAACTGTAAGGAACAGCATAAAAAATTAAAATTTCAATTAAAAAAATGAAGAGAAAACCTAGAAAAACATCAAGTCATCAAAGAATGTTGTGGCTGTTAGATAACTTCCTATATTCAACACTATGTTACTGATATTTCTAGGAAGGGTGAAGTTCTACTAGACCAGATATGTTTTCTGTAGGTGAAGGCCCTATTTTCTGCGCTTTTGCATTCCAATCAACCCAAATTAAAATTCTTTGACACACATTTGCTGTATGAACACAAAGCTTCTGATCATAAAACCTAAAATGTGCTCAAGACTCATGTACTGGTAGTTTTTCTTAAAATGATATTACACGTGCACAGAATGATAGAAAAAGTCTGGAAATCAGTGGAGCATCTACAAGGCCAGCTCCACTCTCATCCCCAAGGCGCATCATGGCAGTGTAAAGAACACTTGGGCTCCAGACTGTGAAAGTCTAATTACTTCTAGCCAGCAAGGAGCTGACAGCTACTGTAGAAGCCAGAAAGCTGCTTCTCCTCAATTCCAGGCATGGAGGTCAGGATGAAGGAAAAAGTTAGGTGAAACTTGCTAGTTTGAAACAAGTACTTTATACCACTCTCTCTTTTCATCAAGTAGCCACCTGTGTTCTACATTTTCACTGAGAATAGATGAGCTGGGGAGAGAGTCACGAGTGATGTTTTACAATGTATGTATCGTTCACTAATGCACCAGAGCCAGCAGTCCTATCAGAATTACACTGGGAGGTTTGCAAAGAACAGCATATGAAAGAGAGAGAGAAAGAGGGAGAGAGATAGAGAGATAGACGAAGAGACAGAGAGATAGAGACAGAGAGTGTGTATGGAATCTCATGGAACATCAACATATGGTGAGAATGGTATTGTTGACAAAGTTCGAGGGAATGGACTTCCAACAGATTCCAACAGAACCTGTTATTCTGGGTATCACTTCAAAAGCAATGAAATCCAATAAACTGACATATTTCTGGGTCATTATGAATACGTTACATTTTTTTAAGAACAGGTAAACTGAAACCACTGACCTATCCTATACCTTGCTAGTAAGGAAATATCATAATTATTTTTTATTGTAAGGAAAAAGAAACATAATTTTCATTACCCTGACAGTAGTGAGCCATTTGTCTTGGGGAATTATCCGATTTATGTCTCATGAAGAACTTTTGGACCACCCTTGTCTAGGCTGCAGGTGGAGGAAGGAGATATCATAATTATTTTTCATTTTCCATCTCCATCATTGATCCATTCCTCCAATACTCACCCATTAACCTAACTATAACCCAAGTCATCTGTCACCAAAATCTCCATTTCCACATAGGAATAAGAAGTCCAACTGTTTCAACTTGTTATCAAGACCACATGAGCAAAATGAGCTCACTTTCTCCATCTTAGTTGTAGTGTGATGAATAAAAAGCTTTGTACATGGAACCCTAGAACCTTCAATATACCCACTAATGTGGCAAAGGAAATATGGCAAATGTGATTAGGTTAGGGACCTTAAAAGGGGGGCCTTGTCCTTAATATCTGAATAGGCATAACTTAAATCACAAGGGACCTTATGAGAAAGGCAGAAAAATGAGTGTCAAAGGGATTCATGCAAATGATGTGAAGACCCCTGATGAGCTAAAAAAAAAAGCAGGAAAGGATAAATACTCAGAATATTTACAGGGAGAAAAGCTCTATGGAAATCTTAATTTCAGCCCATTGAAATTTCTTTCACAGTTCTTACCTCTATAATTGTAACAACTATGTGCTGCTTTAAACTACTGAGTTTGTATGATTCGTCATAGCAGCAACAGGAACTAACAACCAACAATTCTTTTATGGGTCCACTGTATCATCTCAATGCCTCCTATCCACCGATCGCTCTCATTACTACCTTCCCACAACACTCATCAGACCTACGGATTCTGCCTTCTAAGTCTGTAATCCTCCCCCCACCCTTGGATACCTTATGAGACACGGCTTCATCCCATGGCACCTGCCTTGTCCCCTGCACCTGCTCTAGACTCTCCTTCCTCCCACTGCAAGGGTGGTCCAAAAGTCCTTTATGAGACATAAATCAGATCATGCCCCAAGACAAATGGCTCACTACTGTCAGGATAAGGAAAATTATGTTTCTTTCATAGTTGAACAGCATGCCATCCCACCATTCCATTTTCAGTGGGACGGTACCTTGCTGTACACATGTGTACAGCAAGAGGTACTTCTTAGTCCCAATTCTTGTCTAGATGGGGATCCACTGAAAGAGCTATGTCTATGACACCTCATCACTTTTCCTTCTTTGTTATACAGAATTCCACTTTCAGTTATCAGAATACATAACTTTTTAATTTTTTCAAATATTTCCCACTAGATATAATGTCATATTATGTAGATTGATGTGTATCTATGACATACAAACCGTCAGCTTAATTTTAATTATGTTCTAAAATCTAATGATTGCATATAAAGAATCCCTTCTTGAATACTTATTTGTTAAACATGACATTTGAAATAGGATGTAAAAATCAATGTTAACAAAATCTTTAAAAATATATATTTTCCACTTCTTTTCTCTGGCCTATCTCCAGGTTCCTAAGATGGAAGTGAAAATTAGACTCAAACATGAACCTTATGTTGAATAGAGTGAGAGGCTTACTTCATGGCTCTCGGGTGCTACATGAGAAAAGCTAATGCAATCTCAGATGATGCTCACCTCTTTGAAAACAGTCTTGTATTACTAGCTCACATCCCTGAGGAACAGAAGAGAATGGCTTTTACCTACAGAATACTGACATGTTAGTTCTACTCTTTATGATAGTCTATCAGTGGGTTTTCCTATAACAAGAAAACCTTGTGTTTCTGCATAGCACTGTCTCATGCACTGACAGTACAGCTCATCTTGACTTAATGTTCCAGTCTATAATTAGCACTATTAGACTCAAATCAGAGTTTCACAAAGTTCTCTAACAGCCTTATTTATTTTTAAACATGCTATATATTTATGTGTGTGAATAATTTAATACCACATGAAAACAAATGCACTGAGTCCTCAACTCTCAGCTGCTATTACTCCATAATAGAAGTTATAAGTACCAAAAATGATAATTTAGAATGTATCAACATAGTTTAAGGGCTCTTTGCATTAACTTGTTCTTTTTAATTCCATAATGAGAAAGACCCTGAGGTAGGCAAAAAAATACTTTTTTTAGATTATCTGCCTTTCTGAAAAAGCAATGCAAACACAGGCCCAAATTATTCTTCTCGTGAAATGGAACAAAGTGAAAAATGAATAAAGTGAAATGGGACAAATTAAATTAAAACTAACAAACAAAAAAACCTTTATCTTAACTTTACTCTTGGGGAAAAATCTAAATTCAGATTAAATATATTTGCAATAAATCATATAAATAAGTTAATTTCCCTTGGAAATATTAAAAATTATGTTTTAAATATTGTAACATACTTTAAAGATAGGGTTAATGTTACCCCTTAAAACAAAATACATATATGAGTGTTTGGAGAGTAAAAATAACTTGTATCATAATATTATATTATTTAGTTCCTGTGAGATCAAAAGCATCCTGTCACTACTCTAGGTCTTCATTTCTTTAATTAAAGACAGAAATTACAATGTCTTGCTCTCTGCCTTTAGTCTATTGTATGGCTGAAAAAAATCTACTCTGCCAAAGAATATGATTGAAATTCAAGCCTACAATGTGAACCAGTAAGGTTTGTTGAATAGGACCTGACACTCTAATATCGAGAAAATGAGTTTAAGACTTGAAGCCAAATACTTGAGCCTCATCTTCCAAAGATCCTACAGATGGGGCTACCAGCTATCATCTCCTCCTTAGTGTATGAGATTTGCTGTTCTTGCTCTCAGAAGACATTTTTCTAAGAACCTCAATAAACAAATGACCAAAGCAGAGCTTCTCTGTTGACGCAGTTGTAGAAGACACAGGAAAACTCCTCTGTCTAACCCTTTATCCATGGACCCAGCTTCAGCTCTACAAACAACAATTAAAGAAAATAAAGAAAACTGAAATAATCTTCTCTCCAATGTCTCCATGTCTCCTGACAGATGTGAGATGAGGAAAAGTACACACACACACACACACACACACACACACACACGATTGAGTACTGCCCTGAAGTGTTTATACTCAAAACTGGCTGGTACTTTACCATTTGGACCACAGCTCTCACTTCTGGCTTTCTGCTGGCTAACTGAAGATATGTGTGTCATAAACTGCCTAACTGGCTTCTAATCACAATCCTCAGATATCAGCCTCCTGAGTAATTAGGATTACAGGCATGAGCCACTAGTGCTTTGCAGAAATAGTTCTATTTTAATAGCATATAGCATGAGCCAGAGTAAACTCCCAGGCCATTGGTGGACTAAATATTCAGGAAAGCTGTCTTGTCATAAAATATCTACATATTGATAAATGACAACTCACTTATGATGTATAAACAAATTGCTGAGCTCTTCAGAAAAAAATAGAAATAAACCAAAAAATTAAGCCTACAAAGTAAAACCAGAGTGAGAAACCTGATGCTGGGGCTTCCCTGAAGAAAATAACTAAACTAACTCAAGCATCCAAACTTAGGGCATTAATTAGACAAATTAAAAAAGAGCCATGTGTCTGTAGTTAAGCAGGGCTGTGAGACCTGAGGCTTCTAAATTTAACTTATGCTGGAAGGAACCTCAGACTTAGTGAAGGGAACACTACACACTAAGGAAATAAATAAGCAGCCTACCTGCTTTTAACTGATCTCAGTTCAAAAAATAAATATGGATGAGAATAAATGTGTCTCTTGCTTAATCAGCAACAGAAGACCAGATCTCTTTGCACTATGGGAACAAATATGTATTATTTGGGCTAATCTGAAAAATTCCTAGTCCAAATAAATAACTAAAAGCTCCTAGCTCCCCCAGTCCTACTGACACATAAGTTTATTCTGGAATAAGCACCATCCTCGATACAGGTGCTTCATAATTACCATGAATTCATTTCAACTGACCTTGAGCTCCCAATTAAATATTACCACATGCAGATAGAGAGCAAGTCCCACCGCAAGTCACAAGGACCTGTGTCCTCACACCTTCACATGATCTGATACAAAATATAGTTACATAGATAAAAATAACAATAAAAAGAAATATTCTAAATGAACAAAGATTATCTAAGACTAGGAAAAAAGTACAGATATTTGGGAACACAAAAAGAAAAACAAATTAATAATGTGCTCCACCACAAAGAACTGTACAAGAAGGCCAGGAGTTTGGCCTAGTAGTAAGAGTGCTTGCCTAGCATGCACCAAGACCTGGGTTCAATTCATTATTACTGCATATGTAGAAAAGGCCAGAAGTGGTGCTGAGGCTCAAGTGGTAAAGCTCTACCTTTGAGAAAGCCCAAGAACAGTGCTGAGGCCTGGAGTTCAGTCCCCACAATTGGCAAGAAAAAAAAAAAGTACTACACAAGAGGAGTGAAGTAGGAGAAAGAGGTGAAGGAATTCATCCATATTGCAGTATAGTGTGACAAAACAGAAATTGCTCTGAACATGAGACATAGGCTGCAAAGAACTGAAATTACAACTAAAGTGAACTTTATAAAGAAATAACCTGGCACTGGTGGCTCATGCTTGTAATCCTAGCCACTCAGGAGGCTAAGATCTAAGGACCATGGTTCAAAGCCAGCCCAGACACAAAAGTCCTTGAGACTCTTATCTCCAATTAACCACCAGAAAACCGGAAGTCGCACTGTGCTAGCCTTGAGCTGAAGAGCTCAGGGACAGTGCCTAGGCTCAGAGTTCAAGCTCCATGACAGAGAGAGACAGGGAGAGTGTGTGTGTGTGTGTGTGTGTGAGAGAGAGAGAGAGAGAGAGAGAGAGAGAGAGAGAGAGAGAGAGAGAGAGAGAGAGAGAGAGAGAGAGAGAGAGAGAGAGAGAGAGAGAGGCAGAGACAGAGGGAGAGGGAGAGGGAGAGGGAGGGAAGAGAGAGGGGAAGAGAAAGCTATAAAGAGAGGAAGAAAGAGAGAGAAAGGAAATGAAACGAGATAAAATGAAGTTAGTCTACTGACATGACAAAAGTAAAATTCATGAAGAACTTTGTGTAAAACATATTGAGAATGGTTGTATGTTAGAAGATAAAGGTGACCAGAAGAAAAACAAGCAGTTATCAGAAATAGACTTTTTATTTTTGCCAGTCATGGGGCTTGAATTCATGGTCTAGGTGGTATCCTTGAGCCTTTTCAGCTCTATCAGTTTGAGTTGCAACTCCACTTCTAGTTTTCTGGTAGCTTATTAGAGATAAGAGTCTCATGAACTTTTCTGCCCCAGCTGGCTTCAACCCACAATCCTCAGATCTCAGCTTCCTGAGTGGTTAGGATTACAGGCCTGAACCACTTGCACCAGCTAGAAATAGAATTTCAAGGAAGAGTAAACATAAATGCACAATGAACTAATAATGACATTAATCAGAGGAATATATATCAAAGGGATTTCTTCCAACTTTGGAAGAAATTAGAAAACTGTAGTTCACATGTGTTGACAAGAACACTGAGTGTTGAGAACATGTGAAAACTTAAGAATGTGAACGCCCATACTGGCACAGAATCCAGCATTGTATATAAAGATGAACATACCCACTGATTCAATATTTTCATAATTAAGTCTCTGCTCCAGAGAAACAAATCTGCCTGGGCAGTACAGATTGGTACAAGGTCTGAGCAGAAGTTCATAACAAAAGCAAATAAAATGCCAACAGAATTCAACTATAAACAACTCATATGATGTCTGTCAAAAGATAATTAAAAACTTTAGAACTATAATACCATAGAATGTTTCACAGCAGTGGAAATTAATGAAGGGTCACTACATAAATCAATATGGATAAAGCTCAGGGAAATAATATTGAGTTTAAAGTAAAAGCAAAACACAGTATAATTCCATCCATATAAGACTTCAAAGATATATGAAATAATATTGTCTAAAATGTATATATGCACATTAAGACCACAGGACAGGTTTGTTTTGGAAGGAGACAGAAGGGAGAAAAGAATCAGTAGATGGGAAAAATTAATGAGCTCATTCTTTCCCTGGATAGTGTACACAGAAGCATATGTTTTAATAATCATATGAGGCAAGTTCATAATATGCATTCAGTTGTACACATCAAATATTTCCAAAAAGTATTAAAACTCCTGTTTTAAAAGACAACCGGGCCTGGAAGATGGTAAGAGAGTACTCAACCAGTTTTGTCCTTAGCGGCCTCTACCTATGTCTTCTTGGCCTGAAAGGCATCTCTTGAGTTCCCATTTATGGATGCAGACAAAGGCTAATATAATAATCATGGCTTAAATCACATATGTTTGAAGTAACTCTTTCCAAAGAACTTCCAAATTCAAAAGTCTTCCTGTGGCTTTGAAGAATCCACAGGGTCTCACCTACAGGTTAGATGTAACCTTTTTGGTAAAGCCAGCACCCCTACTGCTCCACAGTAGTGATGGTTGATGACTGACCAATGCACACAAGGAGGCAAGGGTCACAGAACCTCTGTTTTATGTTTAATTTCTCATGATTATCACGATGCTCTGAATATAATTTTCATGGTATACTGCCATGAAGTTCCTAATCATTCACCACAGCTTAAAAAATATCTAAACATCTTTTTGAGTAGATATGACATGTGACAGGAATCCAACTATGTATACAAGTCATGTTACACTTTAAATGTGACTTCTTGATTTAAGAATTGTTATTGCAGATCAGCTAATCAATATATCTACTGAGGCATTCAGTCCATGGTAGCATAACATCTTAATGTGTGCTACAGTAATTTAAAATCTTGATCATGAGACAGTGATTGAGTAACTTATGGGAATAGTCCTTTGGTTTTATTTATAGATGACTTAAAATGCCATCATAACATTTTAAAAAGAAAACTGAATAAACAAAGAATGGAAACAGAAGTCCAGGACAAAATAGTAGTAACAGTGCTAACAACATGATTTGCTCTTGTCACTAATAGAATACCAATGTCTATTAGTATGTGCTTTAATTCCTCAAAATTAGTTTGAATGGATTTTCAACCATTTTTACAACACAACGAAAATATTTATAGATTTGTCTATGTGGAAAATACAACTTTAATGAAAGAAAGGAAGCAAGGAAGGAAAAAGAAAAGTATGAAGGAGGGAGGATAAATGGACAGAGGGAGGAAGGTAAGAAGGAAGGAAAGAAAGAAGGGAAGGAAGAAAGAAGGAGGAGAAAAAATATAAATTGTTTCTAAGTATATGCTACAGTATTTAGTTAGATAAGCTAATTTCACATAATTGCATTATATTCCAACTTACTATACCCCTGTACAGAGGAAGGCCCTTGTAAACACTCATAGCTGTCTAAATTCATCTCCAGTCAAAGTTAGATCAAGTAGAAGTTGCTTTATAATTATTGATGTTCCATGTACCCATACCTGGAAATGCTTGACGTTTTACTTTGTACCACATATCCTTGAAAGTTCTCAAGTCTTTCAGTAACTAGCATGACAACATCAACTAATTCTAAAAACTATTCGTGTACTCATGTGATTTGTTGAAAAATTCTCTCATCCTTACTGCAAAGAACAATGCTCTGTAGTCTGACACCCAACTGCTGCCCTCAGAAAGGAAACTGGGGATGAGTGTGACAGACAATGAGTATCTTGCCTGTAAACTTAGCAGTACACGGTGGGTGGGAGGGGCTCCTCTGTCTGAGGCAGCAGCAATGTCCTCAACCTTGTTTTCTGTGTTGTCTTGTCTGCAAAGCAACCCCTGAAACAGCTTGGTGCTGAAGGGAATCATACAGTGCACCAGTCCAAGAGAACCAGAAAGGATTTGGGCAGCCAAGCAGGGGTGCCAGACAGGATCCCTTGGGCTCTGTAGTTCTATGTCCCTCAAGGCCACCCCTGTATGCAGGCACAGGTACCTCTTTAGAAGTCACTCACCTGCCTTACTACAACAGAAGGGTTCACAGTATTCAAAACACAATTCCTCATAAGACAGCTGGATAAAGGTAAGGTTTTGAATTCCTCCTCTTTCTCTAGACAAATCTATGAACTGTTAGATGGAGAAGTTACTAAACAAGGGATAAAAAAAACACATCTAGAACTAAAGAGAGACTTATCAGAAGAAGAGATTAAAATGGCAGAAAAGCATATGAGAAAATGTTCATCATCCATGATCATAAAGGAAATGCAAATAAAAACAACCCTAAGATACCACCTTACCCCAACAAGGATGGCCAAGATTTTGAACTCAGACAATGACAGTTGCTGGCGGGGTTGTGGAGAAAAAGGAACCCTACTACACTGCTGGTGGGAATGCAGACTAGTTCAGCCACTCTGGAAAGCAGTGTGGAGGTTCCTTAAAGAACTGAAAATAGACCTTCCCTACGATCAGCCATACCACTTCTGGGCATCTATCCTGAACATCATGACCCAAGATATTATAAGGACACCTGCTCAGCTATGTTCATCTCTGCACTATTCACAATAGCCAGGTGATGGAAACAATGCAGATGCCCTACTGCAGATGAATGGATACAGAAAATGTGGTATATATACACAATGGAATTCTACATAGCCAACAGTAAGATAAAATAATGGCATTCGCAGGAAAGTAGATGAATCTAGAGCGAATCATGTTGAGTGAGACAAGTCAAGACCTAAGGATCAAAAGGCGCATGGTATGCTTGATATGCGGCTATTAAATCCAAAGAGTACAAGAGCAAGGACTCAGTAACTGCATACCCAAAGCTATGGACCTGGTAATGGAAATATAAACATAACTATATAGACATAAAAACCTATGACTCTATAGACATCATGTTTTATTTCATAAATTAATATGTTTCTATGACATACAAACCCTTAGCCTAATTGTGATTCAGTTCTAAATACTAAGTCCCAGTGATTGTAAATAGAGATTCCCTCCTTGAACACTTGTATGTTAAATTTGTCATTTTAAATATGATGTAAAAATCAATGTTAATAAATTCTTTAAAAAAAAAAAGCACATCCAAACTAGTGCTTAGCTGGGGGAAGGGGTGTGGAACTGCAAGGAAAGAAAGCAGAGGGAATTCTTCCAGGCTACACAGATACGCCCATTCAAACAATCTCCACACCCTTTACAATCTGGAATGCAGAATCCCAGAATGTGGGGAATTCTTTGAACTGAGGATTTGGATTGTCAGCAAATCAGAACTTCAGTGATTGAAACAGCAACTGGCTTGGGTCTAAAAACTGAGGACAACTTTATCTTTTCATACATCAAGTTAGCTAGACTGTGCCTGCCTGATACAATGGCATACAGGAACAGGCACACAAACACATTCACATACATGCACATTCACAAACACACACATACACACCCCTCTACAAGAAAGCATCTATATGTAAGAATTACATTTGTGTAAAACAAGGTTCTTGAAAATTATAGACAACGCAACAACAACTCTTAAATCATATTTTCAATTAGTACTTTAGTTCCAAATGCAAATTCATATTTTGGTAAGTCATAGGAAAAGGGGACTAAAACTGCCCTCTGACCCACAGAATACAATCATCAGCTCGTGCAATAATAAATAGTTTGGTTATACACAGCCCTGTACAAGTCCTCCATTTGCCATCCCACTGCACTTTCACAGTGACTCCTAAAAGGAGGTATTTTTCTCATTTTACACATGAAAGAAGAAGCCTAAGGAACCCAGGTCCAGAGATAACCATGCATATCCAGGCCTCCCAGCCTCACCATTAATTGAGAAATAGTGAGAGATGGTACATGTGGTTACTGGGTAGGTGCTGGCCTCAAGAATATCTGTGCTACCAAGAAACAAAGTCGGCTTTTAGCTTCTAGCTGCTGGGCCCTTATCTCCATGAGGGATTTCACTCTAGAACCCAGCTTCCTCACTCCCACCCTATCTGAGCACATGAGATACTAGAAATGGCCCCATGCCACCTGAGCAGGGCCATTTCTGAATCCACTCTCCAGATGTGGTGCCTCAATACTCTGATATGGGATAGTGTGACCAAGGAAGGCACCCCTTAATTTCGTTTTAGGTTCTATTTCTAATTCACATGTGACACTTGTCCATATTGATAGGCGACAGTGATGCTACAATCCATGCACACATTGTGTGATGATCAAGCCAGAGTAGTGAGAATATAATTTCAAACATTTCTCTCTGGTGAGAGCATTCAAAATCTCCTAACTATGCTGAAATGTATGTGACACCTTTCTGCTAAATACATACATACAGATAGTGAGAGAGGGAGAGAGGAAGGGAGAGAGAGCAACCCTATTATATAAAAGAAGACAAAACTTATTTCTTCTATCTAATGCTATCAGTGTACCCACTGACCAGCCATTCCTTGTGTACCTCCTCCCACCTCTGTAGCCATGGCTCTACATGAAACTTGAACACAATCAATTTTGTTAGATTTCACAAATCTGTCCCCCGCATCCCTCCACACACACATTCCTGGCTCACTTCACTTAAAACAATGAATTGTGTCTCATTTCAGTCCACTGACATAGAGAAATTCCTGCCATTGCAGAGTTCTCTTCACTGACAGTATCCTAAAGGATACTAAAGGATCTAAGGATACTAAAGGGATCTAAATGATCGGTGCAGGTCTTTCCTTTGAAGTCGGAGACTTAGGAGAACCCACAAGAACTGGGAAGGCTGTTCATGGGGAGGAGTTCAGATGGTTTATCAAAGGGGGAGCAGAAACTAGTAGGGGCTGCTACAGGTTACAGCGGAGCTCAGCACATTAGGTTTTATACAGCCATCCAATGAGAAGGAAAACTAGGATCCAACTGAAGTAATGTTCTAAGGAGAGTAAAATTATTTCTGTGAAATAATGCCAGGTAGCAGAGTTAATGTAGTTACATTTTCTTCTTACTGAGTTTTTCCTATCTGCGTCTTTCTCTTGATTATCTACTTTTAATATATTCTCTTTTCTCTTTTATCAGCCAGTCACTGGGAAGAACTCTTTCTTTTATGTAGCAGACTTTCCTGTTCGTTGTTCTTCATACACATTAGCTGAATGACGGTGATGGTTACTTTCTCAAGAACAGTTGGCTGCTTCTGTCACGTGCATTGTGACCTTTAGTGAACATTCTTCTGTGGGGCAGAGAGCCCGTGGCAAGCAGAACTTACACTTCTTACCTTCCCCAGAGGTATTCTGACTACAGACTTATTGTATATAATAAAACACTTGGAGAAATTAAGGTCACTTATAAAAATATGTGTGTATACAGAGACTGGCAATGTAGCTTAGTGGCAGAATGCTTGTCTAGTATGTGTAAGATCTTAGGACACACGCATATACACAAAGTATCTACAAAAGTATATAAAGCAAAATAGCACTGAGCAGAGGTCTTTTCTTTTCTTTTTGGTTTGTCATGGGGCTTGAACTCAGGGCTTGGGTGCTATCCCTGAGCTCTTTTGCTTAGGGCTAGTACTCTACCACATTGAGCCCTAGCACCATGAACTTTCCTTCCTGGACTGGCTTCAAACCACAAACCTCAGGCCTCAGCTTTCTGAGATGCTAGGATTACAGCCATGAACTGCCAGTGCCAGACTCAAAGATCTTTTCTTAAAAGCAATTAACAGTAGCGGTCACTTGTAAAATTGTGTGTATTCCTCATTACCAGTCATTAGCCCAAATAGGTGCTCATGCCATAGTATGAGAAAATAAAGAATTTTTATAGACACTTTTAAATTCTGTAGTCTCCATTACCTGATATACTTTTATTGATTGGCTGTATGAGTTCCTCTGCAAAATGTGCAGAATGCCTACAACCATCTGGAATGGTGCCTGACTTTCCATCTATAGCTTAAAAATATAAACTTCAGAATCACAGATGTGCAACCAAATCTCACTCATTCTCAGCTAAATTCAATCTGCAAGCTTTAAAAAGATTTACAAAACTGCTAAGGACAAAATAAAATGCCATTATCCATTCACATCTGGGCTCAGTCACCGTTCGAAGCATGCTAATGTCGACATTGGACATCTGGGCTGCAGAGAAAGGAGGCATTTAGAAGCCATGGCCTCTGTGACAACTGAAGCGAGGTTTCCCATACATCCACGTTTACCACCACCGCAAGCCTTCTTCCTTTTTTTAGTACAACCATCAGCATAGTTAGAAATATTTATGGGTGGAATGTTAGTTGCTTGGGAATGGCTCCTTTCATACTTTAACCCTTATAAAGTAGGGCAAATCCCATTCATTTACACTGATAAAGCTAAACTAGTTAGGATTTTCTGGCTATTAGATATAGAAATCCTTCTACTTCTGAGACACTCAAGAGATGACTCTTAAGAAAAAAGTCTTACTGAAAATGGTGAGAATGGCCCATCACTATTTTTACAAGAGAGCATCCTTTCTGAATACTGGAAGTTACATGGACATTCTGAAAAACATGCAATATGAGAATGCTTTCTGTGTATCAATTATAACAGTTTGTTGCAGACCCCTGCATTCTCTTCTTGGCCACACATAAAGCTGGAGTTATCATTTAGAGAGATATCCCTATAAGAGATCTTTTATAGAGATTACACCATGGAGAGAGCCATATGCACTAAAAAGAATGTAGCCTGTTGTACTGTAAACCATGTGACAGAAACCAGCAATATGATGAATTAGAGCAAGTTTCTGGCTGGCCTCATGAAGTGTCCTGTCCAAGGGCAATAAAAGGAAACAGCCAATGAGACAAAGGTGGGAATGGAAAACAAAAACAAAGCTTCAGGTCTGACCAACTTCACCCCCAAAAGCCTAAAATCCCTTTTGACTCAATGGACTCATATCTCCCTGTGACACACCAGGCATCAGTCCACCACAACTCAACTTACTTCACTCTAATACAAAATAAACCCCAAGTGCACCTTGCTCCTAATCACAATCGAACTGTATGTTATTAACTATTAACACACCTTTCTATTTCTAGCCATTCCTTCGGTTGTCTGTGAAGGGCAAGGTCTTAATAAAAAGGAAAAAATCAGTAACTAAATTCTTCATAATTCAGATTATGAATTCATAATTCTTTCAGAATCATATATAAATGGAGAGGTGGACAGCTGTAGCTTTTTGTTAAGACCATGGCAGTAAATGGAGTAAAATACTGTTAGGTATCTAATTTCTAGTCAGATACCTACCTCTTTCCTCACTTGAATTTCCACACACCCCCTTTTTCTTTAATCTCTGCCAATTATTCTGCTATCCATTTCTCCATTCTTCTCAAATTAGTGTGTGTGAACTGCCATTCAGAGAGCCTGTTACAGGCAGACATTCAATCAATGAGAAAATCCCATTGTCTGAACTGTGAGGTCCAAGCTGTTACCTGACATTTTCTCAGTCTCTGCTCGTTTTCGTGATCCGGTTAATTTATGCAGATAAATTCTGATTTTTTTTATGGTCAGCAATCCAGCAAATCACAATCCATTGCTTTCTATTTATGCATAGCCATGAATAAGATTTTCTTTTACGTCCATATTAGCTATTGATTTATGCTTCTCTGTACTCAATAAGGTATTAATAACTATAGTTTGAGGGCTTAAAAGTTCATGATTGTTTGTATAAATCCTTTTCACCCAATAATTATTATTTAGCAAAGTAGTCCCATTTGGTTACTTTTGTATATTTATGTGTTTCATACACTTAAATACATACACACATATACATAATCTGTCAAACAGTTCAAATCATGTGAGTCCAGAAAGACTAAAGGTTTGGTATTCATCCAAACTTATATTATTAGTTACTCAAAATGTATTAAATGGAGTTGGAAAATTTGATTCTCTCTGCATTTGAACTTTTCTTTTTTATTGGTATATATTTCCCATATATGCACACAAAGTGCACTGATTAATTCACTCTCCCTGCCTGTCTTCTCCCCTCCCCTCCCCCATGTCACTAGATACGTTTCTGTGTTCAGTTTGTAGCAGTGGTTCATGTCTTAGATGAACTGTATCACTTTCGTTTGCTTCAGACTCTGCTTATCTGTATTTATATAAATGGGTCACACTTTGGTATGAGAGGTGACGCTGGCTCTCAGTTGGGGTGTAGTAGATATAAAACTTCAGTTGTCAAGGCTACACCACCAACTTCTGATGATAATATTAACAAGCCAACAGATGATATGAAAACCTAAACCTCAAATATAAAAGGGAAAGCAATCATATAGCACATGTAGCATCTGATTATGTTTCTCCATGTAACTTCACACTTGTAGTTGAAAACAGAGTTCTTTCCTTATGTGTAACTTAAATCATATTTTATTTTAATCTCCCTGTAAACTCTCACTAATGCTGACACATACAAAGTAATTTCTTTCAAAAGTGATATGTCTCAATTATGGCACAAGAATCATATAAAATGTATCAATATAAATATTTCAAATGACTGGGGCCTGGAGTGTAGCCTAGTGGTAGAGTGCTCACCAAGCATGCATGAAATCCTCTCTTCTATTGTGTGTATATGTACTACATACACAGAAAAAGTCCAAAGTGGTGCTGTAGTTCAAATGGCAGAGGACTAGTCTTGAGCAAAAATGTCCAAGAAACGTGCCCAGGCCCTCAATCCCCGGGACTGACAAAAAAACAAAATTCAAATGACCATATGAACATTAGAAAAACATCAATCCTATACTCTTAAGGACTTTATGTAAGAATGTCTTCCTAATACTTGTTGATCCAGAAAAGAGCTACAACAATTGGGCTTAGATTCCAACATTATCCATAAAAAATGTTCACCCAGTTGGGTACTAGTGGCTCATGTGTATAATCCTAGCTACTTAGGAGGCTGAGATCTGAGAATCATGGGTTCCAAGCTAGTGAGATTTTATCTCCAATTACCTACCAAAAAGCCAGAAGCGGATCTATGTGTATCAACCAGTAGAATGCCAGCCTTTAGCAAAGGAGCTCAGGGACAGTGCCCAGGCCCTGAGTTCAGGCTCCAGACACACAGACTCTCTCTCCCTCTCCCTCTCCCTCTCCCTCTCCCTCTCCCTCTCCCTCTCCCCCTCCCTCCCTCCCTCCCTCTCTCTCTCTCTCTCTCTCTCTCTCTCTCTCTCTCTCTCTCTCTCTCTCTCTCTCTCTCTCTCTCTCTCTCTCACACACACACACACACACACACATACACCCCCCACACACTTTATCAGAAAATAATTTTAATCTTAATCACACCAGTTTTGAAATTTTGTACCCTCCCAATATAGAAAAATATTCCTTCCTTCCTTCCTTTTTTTTTGGCTTGCTTGCTTGTTTGCTATCTGTGAAGTATGACCTAGAACTTTCAATCCTCCCACTTCTACTTCTTGAGTGCTCAAATTACAATCATGCCCTATCATACCCAGCCTGGTTTGTTCCGATCCATTTTAAAGTTACATGGCAGACTTTCAAATGCTGGGAATTACAAAATGCTTGTTCTTAGCACACTATACCAACCATCTGCTCTGACCATCAGGACAGGGTCTAGATATTTTTCCAATGTGATGTTGTAAAAGTCAAAGTTCTCCTGGCATGTGTGTAATCTTTTCACATTTTGTGGGTGATAAATGAATTCTTATTTTTCCCAAATGGAGAACACTCTACTTGTATGTATGCAAGTACTGTTCTTGTACTCAGTATTCAACTGAATGGGTTCATATTTGTACTCCCTCCCTCACTCCCCACTTCTCTTTGAGAGAGAGAGACAGAGAGATAGACAAAGAGACAGAGACAGAGAGAGAGAGAGAGAGAGAGAGAGAGAGAGAGAGAGAGGGAGGGAGGAGAGAGAGAACCTCCTAAATAACGCTTTTTATAAAAGACTGAAGCTTTTATACCCATTCAACTGACATTAGTCAGCAGGTATGAGCAGGGTCTGGAGCCTGTATTTCTCTTAAGGGATGTAGATACCTCTCTCGTTGTCTAGTACACTTAGTTCATATGGTAAGTGGCTCTAGCATCTCTATTCACATTAGCCCCTTTCATGTCTTAATATCTTGGTGGCTTATTATGAGAAAGCCTTACTCAAACGTAGGAGGACAAAGGTAACTCACTTAGATACAGTGAACACTGTTAAGAAAACAGATTTCATTATTTGTTGGCTTCTTGACTTTCAAGTTAAAACATTTTTCTCATATTTCCATGACTGTGGTTTTGGTTTTCAATTTAGTTTTCATGCATGAATAACCAGACCAGGTAAATTCTTGGAAGATATGTTAATATATGTATGTGTGCCGGTCCTGGAGCTTGAACTCAGGGTCTGGGTCCTATCTCTAAGCTTTTCTGCTCAAGGCTAGCACTCTACCACTGGAGCCACTTTCACTTCCTGCTTTTGGAGTGTGATTCATTGGAGATAAAGAGTCTTACAGACTTTCTGTGCTCGGGCTGGCTTTGAACTGCTATCCTCAAATCTCAGCCTCCTATGTAGCTAAGATTACAAACGTGAGTCTGCAACTTTTAAGTTTAGACATTAAAACTATATCACACATTGTCAATTAAGATACCTAGATAAAAATGCTACTCAGTTCAAGAATTTCAAGTGACAGTCCTATGGGTGGTAAGAGAACAGCTGTTGACAACATGAGGCCCTCAGTCCCATCAACACCACTGAGAGGCTAAAAGTCACCTGACACCATGAGCTATCCTATTCAGGGACATTCTACTATGAAGAATGAAAATATGCAATAAAGTTTAAGCCACATGTGATGACACACACCTGTGCTCTCAACTACTTCTACAAAAGCAAGAGGATCTTGAGTCTGAAGCCAGATGAGGCAAAGTGTAGGAGGGAAAACATTAAGATCAAACAATAAGATCAAAACAAAAGTGTTGGAGTGATGGAATAAGTGAGAAAGCTCTTGTTTGGCATGCTCATGACCCTAGGTACAAATCTCCAATATCACAAAAGAAATTAAGAAAGACTACTGATATTTTATAAAAATATTCGATAGTTCATCAATGGCAACAATTTTTATTACCACTTTGTGCCTCTTAAAGGGGTCAAAGTAAATTTTGCTTGTCCATTGCTCAGTGCTGCAAAGGGTACTCAAATGCAGAATTCCTATGTCTCCTACAAATATTCCAGCATAAGATACCCAGGAAATGTCTCATTCCCCAGTCCAGCTCTGTTCACCCCAACACACATGTGCATTCACAGAGCCATTTGGCAAAGAGTGGGTTATCCCACTTCAAGGAATAATCCATGTAAATGCTGAGATACTAAATGCCAGATATACACAGAAAAACTGGAAGGGATAAACTTGTAAACAAGACCCTACCACACATCTGGTTCTGCTGTATCTGGATGTCTGAATGCATCAGTCATTTCAGATTTATTTTATAATGAGAGAAATCAAGTCACAACTCACATATTCTCCAAGGGCTACTTAGATGATGATGATGAAGACCTATGGTGCTCCCCGAAGTATGGTTGATTCCCAAACCTTATTAGGAACATACATTTCTGACATTTTAAATATCTTAAGTCAGTGATTTTTTAGCCACCTGGGAAAAAGTATGCTGCACCATGTAATTTAAGTTATTTCAACAGAGCGAGTATAGTCTTAAATCATTATTTCTAATGCATTCTAGCACAGCTTCTTTGGTAGAATCACATTGCAAAAGTATGCTGGCAACTACAGAATGTGACTTAATGATTCCTTGTACAGTTTAAATAACAATCTAGCCTCTCCCTGCAGCAGAGAGCTCTGCCCAGGGGTCTGGACTGGCCCCTGGCACGGTACTTCAGTCTTCTTTATGAATTCCAGCAATGTTACATTGCCTTCTAGCCTACTAATCCCATGGCCTCATAAACAGATTCCCTGTGTGATCTCTACGTGTCTGGTGGCACATTCACAACACTTTTTTCCCCCTTTATGCCAATCCTTCAGTTTCCTTTTAGTCATTCATATCTAACTAATCATAATCCAAACTCATTTTTGCACGTGCTAATACTGTGTTGTTAAGAAGTTCTTAATAAAGTTCTATGGGCAGAGTTGATGAAAAACACAGAAAAGGAAGCCAGGGCTAAATCATTTTTAAATACTGTGGGAAAATAGATTGAGAGAGCAGGCAGAGTCTTCTGGAGTAAGATGGTGTTGGGACAGCCAGGAATGGCAGGCAGAGATATTTCAGTAACCAGTCCAGCTGACATGAGGAACAATGCTAGCAATAAAAAGTCAAGTTCACCCTGTAGAGATTAAACACATGTTCTCATGAGTCACTAGTCTCTGAGTACTATATTTGAAATACAGATACTTATTTGACTGAGAAAGATCAGAAAGGGAACTATACATGAATAGAAATAACAACTTTGTTGGGGTCTCAACTGTCATCAGCTGTCAAGGCAATTTTTTTTCTTCAAGAAGCCTAGGAATAGAACTTGGGGTACTTTCTAAAACAAGTACAGTGAAAGATTTTATGGCTCATGGAAAGTATTCGCTCAAGGGTTTTCTGTTTTTATTTCAGCATAGACTGAACAAATGAATGCTTTTTCCTCTAGGAAAACTTGCATAAAAACCTTAGTCTCTTAACCTATTCTTATAAATTATCATTGTTTTTCTCATTGACGTTTTTATTACATGATTCTCAATATGAATCATTTACATAACAGGCATGAGTTCTGAGCCTTTTACTGCAGTACTGGACTGCCCCTGGAACTCAGCATTAGAAGCATTTATTTTTATTGTGTCCATCACCGACCTGCACTAGTCTCCTCAATATCATCAACAAAGCTTACTTACTCAGAGCTAAGTAAATATTTATGCTTTCTTTGTGTACTAGATATTTTCTGAGTGATAAAAGATTTTAAGAAAGTTTGTTATTTATAAAGTAATACATATGTTGATTAGCTCAGATTAGACATTCCAAAACACATACCTACTACAAAACATGTTGCCCAGAATAAAAATATACAGATTTTTGTCAACTAAAACTACTCATATAAAAATTATAGACACTGCCGAGAGCAGTGGCTCATGCCTGTAATTCCAGCTACACAGGAGACTGAGATCTGAGGATTACGGGTCAAAGCCAGCCCTGGGCACTGAAAAGTCCATGAGACTCTTATCTCCAAATAATCACCAGAAAACCAGAAGTGGCACTGTGGCTCAAGGGGTAGGGAAGTAGTCTTGAGCTGAAGAGCTCAGTGTCAACACCCAGGCCCAGAGTTCAAGTCCCACAACCGACAAAAAAAATTATAGACACCTAGTGTGTATGCATGGCTCATACCTATTATCCTAGTTACTTGGGTGGGAGAATAGGAGGCCAACTCAAGATCCCTTCTCAACCCATAGTTGGGCACAGTGGTGCACACAGGTCATCTTAAGCTACATGGGAGGCTGATATTGGGTAGATCATGGTTCTAGGCCAATCTATCCAGAAAAGTCCACATTTTAATTGCAAGAAGTCATTCATATTTTAATAGAAAGAAGCTGGAAGTGGCATGTACCTGTCATCCAGCTATCAGGGGAAGTCTACGGTCCATCTCTACCCAGGGAATGTGACTCTATCTCCAAAATAATCAGTGCACAAAAGGACTAGAGGCATAGCTCAGCAACGAGGTGCCTGCCTAGAAGCAGAGGCCTTGAGTTCAAACATCAGTACTCGAGGTGAAAAGAAAAGAATGTATACAAGATGTACAATAAACAGTAAACATTTATACAAGATAATAATAGGGCTGCTAATCAAAAAATACTTTCATTAAATATTATAATTTGCTGACCCATCTTTGAAGGTAAATTGTATTTTTACAGTCAAAAATTAATTTTCAGATCTAATGCATGGTGGCTCGTGCCTGTTATACTACCTGTGTGAGGTGTAGAGATCAGGGAATCAAGATTCAAAGCTAGCTGGAGCATAAAAGTCTGTGAATGCTCATCTTACTGAATGTCTTGGCACATGGTATGCTTGTTTGCCTATCTACAAAGAAAGCAAACAGCGCAATGCAGGGGCATGTACCTGTAACCCAGAGATACATCTAAAGTATAAAGCAGAACATTAACTTTTCCATGGGCAAAAATGATAGGAGACATGGTCCAAGGGATAAACCACTTGCCTAGCAGGCATGAGGCCTAGCCCTAAACTCAATCTTCAGTATTGGAAAAAAAAATGTCCTCAAAAGTCTTTTATGTATGCAAATAATGGCTACATCTGAAATAGGGCCCAGTTCATTTTAAAATATTGAAAATGGTTCTAAAATAAGATTATTACAGTTGTGCAACCACACACACAAAGTAAAAACTGTTGGATTATAGATTTTGAGTGTATAATCTCAGTTAAACTGTTAGATTTTTGTTTTGTTTTATTTATTTATTCTTTTTTATTTTTATTTTTTTGCCAGTCATGAGGTTTGAATGTCTGAGCTCTTCAACTCAAGGCTAGCACTCTACCATTTTGAGTCATAGAGCCACTTCTGGTTTTCCAGTGGTTAACTGGAGATAAGTGTCTCAAAGACTTTAGTTCCCCAGACTGGTTTTGAACTGTAATCCTCAATTCTCACCCTCCTGAGTAGCTAGGATTATAGAAATGAGCACGGGTACCTGGCTAAGCTATTTTTTAAATGAATTGATCAACAACACTATGTCAACAAAATGTCAACACTAAATGTCAACAAAATACCCACACTTTCAACTAGGTTAATCAAGAAAAAAAGAGAGAGAAATTTAAAATAGATTAAATCAGGGCCAGGAGTTTGGTCTAGAGTACTTGCCTAGCATGCATGAAGTCCTGGGTTCAATTCCTCGGTACCACATACATAGATAAAAGCTGGAAGTGGTGCTGTGGCTCAAGTGGTAGAGCTCTAGCCTTGAGAAAAGTCCAAGGACAGTGCTCAGGCCCTGAGTTCAAGCCCCATGACTTACAAAAAAAATAGATAAAATCAAACGTGAAAGAGAAGGCATGACAACTGATGCCACAGGATAAAGAGGGAAGCCTGAAACAAGATGTCTCAAACATCTGAAACCCTTCCAAATATCTGGAGAGAATAGAACATTTTCAAACCTGGGTTTTGAGACTCTCATTACTGTATTTTTAAGCCCTAACAAGGACAAATGAAGTGGGTAGCAGTCCAAAATCACCCATGTAGAAACTACAGCTGCACAAAATATCCGTAGATCAGATTCAGGAAGTGGGACGTCTTGCTGGGATGATTCAAAGTCCTCAGTTCTCCATATAATGACACTGTCTTGTTTTCTCCTTCGCTCCTGATAACCTTCCACAGGATTTAGGATTATGAGTAGATCATTTTTTTTCTCCCA
Source organism: Megascapheus bottae (assembly GCF_031878675.1). Taxonomy (NCBI): domain Eukaryota; kingdom Metazoa; phylum Chordata; class Mammalia; order Rodentia; family Geomyidae; genus Megascapheus; species Megascapheus bottae. The sequence continues at coordinate 40,584,307 of NC_143519.1, forward strand.
ACACTTGAAATATACTGTAATGTTTTCTTCTGGCTTTCATAATTCTGGATGAATAATATATTATTTTTCTAATTGTTCTACCATACATATCAAGTATTAATTTTCTTTCCCAGCTTTCAAAATTTTTTGTTGAAAATCATCTTGATCATTTAAGTATAATATCTTGGAATATGCTTGTGTATGTTCTATTAGGGGATAGGTTCTTGAATCTATAGTTTATGTTTCTTGCCAAATTTGGAACATTCTGTAGCTATTTTATCTTTATATACTTTTCTGTCACTGCCTATTTTTCACTTATTCAACTGTCATACTTGATTTCACTACATCTTGACTTTTCCCCACCAGCTGGATAAATCCCAAATGCTACTTTCAACACTACTATGAGCAAAACATTCAAGAAACAAGAGAGCAATACAACTAAGTAGACTCACCATCTCCAAGGGGAATACAATTAAAAACACTTTCCCTCAGTGAAAGCATAATGCCACTCATTCACAATTTTCAGGTGTTTGGTTTTCAAAATTTGAAAATCCTATTTTCCTCCACAAAGTAACACATATGCATAAGAATTTCTTCATATGAATATTAATGTTAGTATAAAAAGGCATTTATATAGATTTATTTAAAAATTCTGATAGTTTATTCACTGTAAGGTATTTGTGAAATGAATAAAACAAATTTATATTATATCAACTAATTATATAAATGATTGCAAGGGGTAAATAGTTTCTTCTTTGATATTTCTGTTCCTTTTTATATGATGGGCTCATACCATAAATGCCATTTTGAATTCTACTTTATTCACTTAATATAATGTGTTCTCCCATTTGGTTAAATGGTCTTAAAAAACATGTCTTTTATGGGTGTAATATTCTTCCTTATGAAGGTGCCATAATTTATTTAAACATACTTTTATGTGATGATTTTTAAGTTTCTACATTTCCCCATTTTTAATAACACTGCAATGCACAGTGTTTCACATAAATCTTTGACTTTATTTTTCCTCAGGGTAGACTGCTAGAGTCTAGATGACTGGATTGCAGCTCCTGGAGGCACAAGGCTCCTTCCCAGAGCAGAAAAAATCTTGTTGTCAGTCATAGCCAAGTTTATACTTGGCCACAACTTGAACAGAGGAAGCTGGTTCTGCATATTCTGCAGGCCCCTGTGGGGTTCTCTTTAGAGTAATGCTTTCCCTTGCATCTGTATGCCCAGGCAGGCTGAGGCTCTTCCAGCTTTCATAATGAACTGTTTCCCTCTCCACTCTTTAGAAGGACCGCTGAAATCCAGAGAAACTGAGTCACACCAGAATGCCTCCTTTATTTTGCATCTTGCTTAATACTACTCTCTCTTGGGGATAGAAAGGACCAAAATGAGAGCTCGAATCAGCAGAACCATAATGAATGTTAAAAAGTAGTCTTGGCTGCTAATTTACTTCAGGACAAAAAAGTAGTACTCACATGCTGTAACAAAGTAGTACCTTTCAAAAAAAAAAAAAAAGAAAACCAGAAAAACAGGCACAGTATTTGTATGTTAGTAAAGTTTTATTTTTTTCTCTCCTTTTCCCCCCAAAATTTAAGCATTATATTTCATCACACTGATTGCTTCGTCTATGGCCACATATTGATGCTAACAGACACTTAGCTTTTCAAAGTTATTTAATTGTAAATATATGGCTTACCATTAACTACCTCCAAAAATTATATCTTTAAAATGAGGTTTTCCACTGTCATCAAGACAAACAGTAGTATCTCTATATCAAAATATGTACTTACCTATTAAGTTATTTTAGAACATCCAATTTCCATGAGCCATTTGCTCCTTTTGCAACAGCCTTAACAGGTAAGGATTTACATTTTATATACTCATACCATTGTACAATTTTCTACTGTGGTATTAGTTGGTACTTTATTTCTCTCCTTATGGATTTGAGGAAATATTTAAACACTGATGAAATTAAGTCTATAACTGTCCTATGTTTTTCCCCTTTTTGATACTGATTTTACATATGGAAGATATCTTCTTTACCATTCAGAAATATTTACATTTAATACACTTAAAATGTGTATTTTCCTCTCATGTTTTTCTTTTTCTTTTTTTTTTTGTGGCATTTGAACTCTGAGCCTGGGTATTGTCCCTGAGCTCTTCAATTCAAGGATACTGCCCTATCCCTTGCACAACAGCACCACTTTCTGTCTTCTGGTGGTTAATTGGAGAGAAGAATCTCACAGACTTTAGTGCCCCAGGATGGCTTTGAACCGTGATCCTCAGATCTCAGCCTCCTGAGTAGCTAGGATTACAGGAATGGGGCATTACGCTCGGCTTCTCATGTTTCTTTATTTTCACAATCAGGTCATCTACCCAATCTTCAAATCCTATACACACACACACACACACACACACACACATATATATAATTTCATAAATTTTTATTTCTTTGTAATGACCTTAATTCTTATAAACTTTAGTTTACTGTTTTATAATAGTGAAGTACCAGGCCTCAGAAATGAACTGATTCTTCATTGGACTTGGAGGCACTTTTTCATTTCCTGCGTTATTTCATATACTGGGTCTTTTCTAAGCTTCTAGTTGTACTATTATATTAATCTATTGATTCTTAAGATTATTACACATTCCTTTGTTGTCCCTTGGTTATCTCATATTGTTACAGTATCTTACCTTATAATCTGGTGTATTGTATATATGTTTATTTGTTTATTTGAAATAGGATAAGGAAGGGGGGAACAAGATAAGGGAAGGGGTGGGGGAAGGGACATGGGGACAACAACATGAGAAGGCATATCAATGTTTGTGAAGTCATGCGCCTTCTATCAATTACAATAAAAAAGAATATTATAAAAGATTATTACACATACTAGCTTTTAAAAAGTGCTCTGTCTTTTTTTATAACTGAGATTCTCAAACTATGCATACAGTTTTTACATTTTATTTTTATTAATGTATAGACAGGTTATGTATAGAGGTAATGTATAGAGAAAGGTTACAGTTACATTCGCCAGATAGTAGGTGCATTACTTCTCATACATTGATACCCCTCCTCATGTTTTTGTCCCCATTTCTTGCCCCTCATCTCCTTCCAATTATCTTGTTTTCCCCCTTCCCTTTCCTATTTCAAATAAACAAATAAAAAATATAATAAACCAGCTAACGAAGTCAGATACAGTAACAATATGAGACTAACCAAAAGGGCAACAAAGGAGAAGAGAAATAACAGTACTTTAAGAACAACAATCATTCAAGATAAAGCTCTTGTTTCCATATCCTAGAGATCTTCATTTAGTCTTATCCTATATGACCTTATGTATCTAGGTTATTGTAATCCTCTACTAGAAGAGTCCTACAAGTGTACTAATTATTGCAAATGAGGGAAACCATTTACCCTATGTTCCTTTGGGTCTGGCTTACTTCACTTAATATGACTTTTTCCAAGTCTTTCCATTTTCTTCCAAATGGGGTGATGTCATACTTTCTGACGGGAGCATGGAATTCCATTGTGTATAAGTACCACATCTTCTTGATCCATTCATCCACTGAGGGGCATCTTTGCTATGGTAAATAGTGCTGCAATGAACATCATTGTGCTAATGCATTGAGTATGTCCTTGTTTCTGGACAAGGAGTGGAATTTCTGGGCCATAGGGGAGCTCTATGTTTAATCTTTAGAGGAATCACCATACTGCTTTCCATAGTGGTTGAATGAGTTTACACTCCCACCAACAGTGTAGTAGTGATCCCTCCTGGCCACATCCCCTCCAGCATCTGTTGTTATTAGATTTCTTGATCATGGCTAGTCTAACTGGAATAAGGTGGAATCTCAAAGTTGTTTTGATTTACAATTCCTTTATGGTCAGAGACATCAAGCATTTCTTCACATGTCTATAGGCCATTCTTCAGAGAAGTCTCTAAGTCTTTGGCCCATTTTTAATGGGATGGTTATTTCTTTTAGATTTGTTTTGGAGAGATTCAGCACTGTCTTATATAACCATTTACATTGTAAACTTTTAAGTTAATTCTATAAAATTTATTTTATTTATTTTTTTGCCAGTCCTGGGCTTGAGCTCAGGGCCTGAGCACTGTCCTTGGGACTTTCTCAAGGCTAGAGCTCTACCACTTGAGCCTCAGCACCACTTCCGGCTTTTTTTTATGTATGTGGTACCAAGGAATCGAACCCGGGTCTTCGTGCATGCTAGGCAAGCACTTTAAGCACTAGGCCAAACTCCCAGCCCCAGTGCTATAAAATTTAAATAGCATACTCTTTATTCTTCTAAAAATATCACAGTCTATAGTCTTCAAAATAAAAGTTCTCTTAAATTTTAGATAGTGTAATTGCTAAAGATGGTTTTTATACTAGGAAAGCATTGAACCTTACTAGCCCTTGAAGTGCAAGTATATGTCAATTAATAAATAATTTGAAGATTAATCATATTTAGTGTGGTATAAATTTAAGTAAAACACATCTTATTAATAATTAGGGAGAAAGAAAACTGTTAGTATTTTAGATTTTGTACTTAATACTGACAAATTGCTCTAACAACTCTACTATCAGGAATCTGTGCCATAGACATTCTTATGTGCACACATACACACACACACACACACACACACACACACACACAAATTTATGCAAAGATATGTCATTTCACTGTAGCCTTATCTGAAACAATCCCATACTATAACCTACATTAAAGTTCCTTTATAAGAGAATTATAAAATACAAAGTAAATATGCAATAGGATGCTGAATACCTATTTAAAATGTAAATAAATGTGCATACGATAGTATAGAGAAATATCTATGATACATATTGAATTTAAAAGCAAAATTTCAGAACAGTATGTCCAACATAACTTTATATTATAAAATATCAGTATGTGTGTGTGAGGGGAGTGTATGTATGTAGGTAAATAGGTAGACATCCAGTGGATAACTATACAGAAATATTCAGAAGATACTAAAAATGTTATGTTTCCTTCCAAGGAGGAAAATTATGTTATAGAGTAAAAAACAAAAAGAGCCTAGCTCTGTGTGTGTGTCTGTGCTCATATGTATATGTGTGCAAGTAGGCCACACATGCATTCACACTTGTGCAACACCAGTACTGAGGCTTGAACTCAGGACCTGGGCACTGTCCCTGAGCTTTTTCACTCAAGGCTACCACTCTGCTCTACCACTTAATCCACAGCTCTACTTCTAGCTTTTCAGTGGCTGAGATAAAAGTCTTAAGAACTTTCATGCCCAGGCTGTCTTTGAACCATGATCCTTATTACAGCTTTCTAATATCAGTACATATATGTTCCACTTATCTACTATAAACTTGTCTTCACATTCAATTTCTATCAGTCTTTCAATCAATACTATTCCTACTACCTTTTCCTGGATAACCATTTTGGGGTATTTCTGTGTTTATTCACTTGGTAAGGAAGAGTTTTACAGTAAGAGTGTTCAGGACTGCTATGCACCCCTGCTGCCAACACCTGGGATGACTAGTGAGACCCCTTCTGTGTGCTCTGAAGACTGCACAGTGATCTATCTACATGCTGACATTCAGCTGGCATCCATCCTAGGAATCTAAGAGACTGAGATTTTTCTTTTGCTATTATTGCATATTTCTCTACCTAACACACCCATTTAACACAAGTGTACAAGGAAAGCCACAATCCCCACATTGTAGGCTGGATGAGAGCTTCTCCATCTGTTCACATCTTTGATGAACTATTGAAAAGAAGGGCCTGACTACATGGGATGGGTTTTGCTCTTCCTGGACCACCCACTAAACACAACAATCAATTCCTGGGAGTCAAAGACTATGGTAATATCAAAAAGGAAACTGTTATAGATCAAACAAGAAGCAAAAGTATTTTAAACATCTCAAAAAAAATGACACACAGGTGATGAGAGGGCTGCTTACCATTTCACAGTTACAGAAACCTAGAACTGGCCACAAGGGAAATTCCCAACTCAGCACCCCCTGCCTTGAATTGGTATAAATTCCTCTAGGAATCTTGCAAAAGCTTATCTCTCTTCCTTTAATGTATAGTGATTTTATCTTTGCTTATATCACCATTGGTATTTAAGTGGAAAGTTAGAAGTAGTTAAGTCAAGGGGCTATCAACCAGAGAATACAATAAACACGTTCTTTACAACTAGAAGTAAAGTCCAAGATGGTATGATAATGCTAATGGGCTAAGGAGAACATAAACACTCAGACAATTCTCAGAACACCTTTCTGTACTATATTGGGTGTACTTCTTACTAATCAACCATGGGGACTTTCCAGAGTATTAATTCTGTCAAGGACCAAGAACCTACTGCACATGTCAACAGTAACAGCTTTCCCTGACAGTTGTTTCCAAGATCAGAAATAAGGTGAAAGAAAGAAATGAAGGGAAGCGTTGAGGAATGAAAAATAGTCTAAAATTTGGATAGAAATAAAGACAGACAGCAGGATATACATAGGTGATTAATCCACAGGAAGTTTTTTAATATATAAAAAAATGAAGTGTAAGAAAGACTTTAAAAGAAAAAATAATCTACAAATAATCAGTGAGAAAAGGAAACTGCCAGAAAACATATTCAGCTTAGTTTTATTCAGACTGAAATTGGAATTCAGCATCATTAGAAAAGAGGTAACCATGAAAGCTGAGGCAATTCATCAGTTATCTGTTCCTCTGATAAATATTCCTCTGTTTATATGAGTGCCCATCATAAGAAAAAAATTACAACTGTATTAACAGCTCAGCATCTAGTGATATCCCTTTAAAGAAATGACCAAAGGCACGAAAGGGACATGGTATCCTTATTATGTGGATATTTGACCCAAGCAGTACATCGGCGATGACTCAATATTTGGGTACCCAAGGTTATGGACATGGTCTTGGAGATATAAAAATAAACTGCATAGACATATATACTCTATAGACATGCTTTATTACATATACAAATTTGTATTTATGACATACAAACCCTCAGCTTAATTTTACTTATGCTCTAAAACCTATGTGCCAGTGATAGTATATAGAGATTCCCTTCTTGAACACTTATTGTTAAACATGATATTTGAAATAGGATGTAAAAATCAACGTTAATAAATTCTTTAATAAAAAAGATAATTAATAAGGAAAAAAGAAATGAAAAAATGTTAAAAAAAATGAATAGATTTTTCTCTTACATAGAAATAGGTATGATTACAAAAATACTTTCTACTTTTTATTGCAAGTGTAAAAATATATGTTTAATTGATGTATTTCCTGCAATTTCTACATGAGACAAGTGAGAAATAATGTTCAGAATGATTCCATAGCAATAAAATAATACAATGGGATTCTATTGTATGTTGGCAGCTACTAATACTTAGTAAGACAGGGCAGCAAAGGGTGGGTTAAAGCGAGTATGTGTATGTATGCATACACACATGCGCATGTGTGTGCACACACGTGCACATTAATACAGTGAGCAAATACAAAGCTCACTCTGACCTCAATGCAGAGAAAAAGAAAGCAAGAGTTTCCAGGACCCAGGGCAATCTGGAGAGCAGGCTAGTAGTCCTGGGAGAGCCTCCTGGGGTGTTCACAACACAATTACCTGCGGGGACAGGCTCTGTCATGGACTGGAGCTTCCTGGTAGCACAGCCCCAGAACAGCAGGAATGCTCCCCCAGGGCTAAGTATGTCCCATTCCTACAAGACCATCCAAGTGGCTAGATCAGAAGAGACTTAAAACTAGCACCACCTCAGGTACTCAGAGAGAAGTTTGTTATCAAGACATACATGTCCAACAGGCAGAGTTAACTCAGGACCACAGACACAGGGTGCCATGCCTATTGTCCCAATTACAGTGACACACAGCCAACACACATGAAGAAAATCTCCTGCTACAAATGAGTTTAAAATCTCATACAAAGGACAAAGTCTTCTCAGAGGTGAAGTTGGGTGGGGGGAAGAGTTGTTTTTGTTGTTGTTGTTTTTCTTTCCCCCTGGCATTTCTGTGGTTACTGTTTTGTAGAACTGTGGGACTATATCTCCGGCAAAACCAGCAAACCATAAGAGTGTCCACTAACTGAGCTTTAACTTTGAACATTACCATGTAAGTTTTCAGAACTTTAGTTTTCTCACCCAAATGTCTCTCTTAAAACTATTGAAGCACAGGTTTGTTTTTGTTTCTCTGCCAATCCTGGGCTTGGGCTCAGGGCCTGTGCACTGTCCTTGGGTTTTCTTAAGGCTAGCACTGTACCACTTACGCCAAAGCACCACTTCTGGCTTTTTTTCTATATATGTGGTACCAGGGAATCGAACCACAGGTATTTTTTGTTTATTTATTTATTTTTGCCAGTCCTGGGCTTGAGCCCAGGCCCTGAGCACTGTCTTTGGACTTTCTCAAGGCTAGCATTCTACCACTTGAGCCACAGCACTACTCCCGGCTTTTTTCTGCGTATGTGGTACTGAGGAATTGAACCCTTGTCTTTGTGCATGCTAGGCAAGCACTCTACCACTAGGCCAAACTCCCAGCCATCTGAAACACAGGTATTTTTTGTTGTAAAAATTTTATAACAATTACTGGCTGAGTATTCCTATTTAAAACTCTTAGAACAAGAAGAGTTTCAGATTTTTAATTTTTTTTCCCTTCAGATTTTGGTATATTGGAAGAGACTTAATGAGATAGCTTAGGAATAGGATTGAAAGCTGAACATGAAATCAGCTTGAGGATAATTTTTACATTACTTTTAGTGTGCCTACATCCATCCTAGGAGGACAGACAGAATTTCCTACTTCTAACATCATACCTACACTTATAAGCTACAAATTTGGGGCACTTTGGATTGGATGTGTTCAACCTGTGTTCTCATATCAAAAATTACCCTACTCTCCTTTTTCTGCGACTCTCCTTTTTTCTGATATTCATAGGGGACAATGACAGTCTACAACACATGTTCAGAATACCTCCAGCTAGCTTCACAAATGTCTTTTGGAGAGTGGAAATAACAACAACATACCAAAAATTTGAGGTGCAGAGATACAAAAATATTAGTAATCAGGAAAGGCAGAGGCAGAAAGGCAAGAGGGAAACAGTCCTTGAAGATAAGCAGATCATTAACTCCTAGGATAGAAGCTGTAACTTAGATAATGAACTCAGAGAAAGACAACTAAGGAGAGAGGGAACAAGTGGCAGATAATGCATACCAGATGACCATGACAGAAAATAGGGCCAGAAGCAAAGGCTTTGACCCTGCCCCAGACCAAGAAAAGATGTTGATGAAGTTATACCTGTTTGAGCTCTGGAGTTGGGATTGTTGAAATGGTAGCAGAAAATAAACCAATGCCAGCCACACACAAGATTAATGGAGCAGAGCCACCTACCAGAATGACCTCATTCTGTAGAGAATAGTATCACTTCCTGGTAGAGTGGCCTTAGAGATCCACACAGTGAAGCAATCTCAGCTCACAGATCCTCATCTCTTATCAAACTCCAACATTGTGACACACATATACCATATATTAGCGCACAATCCACTTCCAAAGAGCGTTGTACAGTCCACATTAATCTGTTAAATCTTTATGAAGTTTCTTCACTTTTGGTTGGCAATGAGTAAAGCACATTCGCTTTCTTGGTTTGTACAACTGGCACAGCATGCAGAGCAGAGGTGATCCACCATAAACCATGCAGATGCCCAGAAACAATGGTTGCCAAGAAGGGGGACTTATTGAGGTCATATCTACAAGTTTTTGCCCACCAATATCCAGAGAATGCTGGGTTTCCTGTGGCCTTTCTCCTCAGACACCAGTGTAGTAGGAGGTGAACTCGGAGAAGGCAGAGGTTAGGTTTTGCTGACCTTTGTGAGCAGTAGCCACATTTCAATTCAAGATCTTTAAGCACAACTCGCTAGCAAAGGCCTATTAATTTATTTAAATCACATTTTCATTTCTGATTCCTCCCTCCCTTAACTCCCATCCTTGGAAATAACAGAATAAACTTTAACAGTTCCTTAACAACCCATTTGGAAAAAAATAAGAGGCGCATTTATATATATATATATATTTATATTTGTCTTCAAAGGGAAATTTTGCAAGCTTGAAAACAAGGGTTAGTTGGGAAAACCATCCTTGCAAAATCACCCTGGAGCTCTGGTAGAGGGGCGGGGGGAGGGGAGAGTCCATTTTCTGCTTAGTCATTAGAGAAAACCAAAACAACAGAAGAGAAAAGGGCCAGGGAACAACTGTAACTGACAACAGCTCTTGGGTTCAAAGGACATCTGCCGACTTCCCCACCTTCACTCTGAGCAGATATGTGCACCAGATTTTTATTGCCATAGTCTCATTTCACAAAATAGGATCCCAGTTTTTCATTCTTCTGGATGGCTAAAAAGTAATGGGCGCATCTGATATATATAGGTTGGTAACTTCAATGATAGGGGTAGGAATTAATTTCAAATCTATCACATAGTTTCAAGCTATTTCCCATGAGATTTCCTGCCGGGCCACTGCACTGGAAGCCATAATTTCCATATTTATTGAAAACAGCATATCAGCCAAAGTGGTACATTGTGTCCACACAGTGAGACTTCACTCCAGGAAACAGAATTAACTCACATGATCATTGCAAGTACCTTAGGGCCTTTTTTAGAAAACTGTAATATTTGACCCCTGAACTCAGAAAAAAAAAGTTTCTTTTAAATACACTGAGCATTTAGCAAAGACTGTAATTTAAGGAACTGATATCTAACCTAATAAACTTTTGTGCCAGCTAAACCAGAAAGTTTTAACTTCTGTAGTGCCCAGTAAGTGAAAATAGAACTAAATAGTGTTTTGTCAAGCTCTTAACCATAAGTCTCCCATTAGTATTACTGTTTCTGTCTTTTTGTATGGTTACACATTTGATGATCCAAGGTTGTTTTACAATCTGCTTGTGTGTGTGTGTGTGTGTGTGTGTGTGTGTGTGTGTGTGTGTACAGACTCATCTAAATTTAGACAGTGTTGAAACAAGTAATGATAGGGGACATTTTGCAGGTACAATAAATACTGCACCCTGTGGTTTTATGTAATTACATAATTAATCCATAGAATTATGTAATTAATTCATAGAAGCGATGAGCTTAAATGTAAACTTTCTACAAAACTGGATCATTTGTTTTTGCTTCCTTTTGTTCTCTAGTCTATAGGTGACATAGAATTGGCATAAACATTAGTACATCAAGTAGAAAAACAGTAGTAGCCAGGCACTCAGGAGCTCACAGCTGTAATCCTAGCTATTCAGGAGGCTGAGAACTGAGGATCAAGGTTCAAAGCCTGCCGGGCACATAAGGACCTGAGACTCTTATCCCTAATTAACCTCTAAAAAATAGGAAGTGGGGCGTGGTTCAAGAGTAAAGAGGTAGCCTTGAGCTAAAGAGCTCAGGGACAGCTCCCAGGTCCAGGGGTAGGGTGGTAGCCTTGAGCTGAAGAGCTCAGGAACAGAGCCCACACTGAGTTCAAGCCCCATGACCCACAAAAAAAAAAAAAAAAAAAAAGAGAGAAGAATGAAGTAAATATAAACAGACTAAAGAAAAAGTTGGATAAATTACACAAAATCAACTCATAAAACAAGCAAACTACTAAACAAAACTGCTCAGAATCCAAAATTTTCTTAAGAAGTTTAACATTGGTCTTAGTGACATAAATCTATGATTAGTACTTGATTTGATTCATATTAATCAAGTGAACTGAATTCATCATAGAGGAAATGAGTACCATACTCTGATGTAGAGATGATCACCTCAAGTTTGTGTTGACCAGATAAACATCAGCATACTTCATGTGCTTATGAAAAAACATGTGAACATGAAAAAGCATACTTCATATTTTTAAGTGGTTTATTTCGAATCTTTCAATGTGACAGTAAATAAAAATATTCATCTACTATTAATCCTTACGTTATTGTATAAAAACACATTTTTGGTTAAATAGAAACATTAATCTTAAAATATTTCTTCATCTGGGGCCGGTAGTTTAACCTACAGGTAGAAAGATTGCCTAGCATGCATAAAGACCCGGGATCGATTCCTCAGTACCACATACATAGCAAAAGAAACCAAAAATGGTGTTGTGGCTCAAGTGGCAGAGCTCTAGCCTTGAGAAAGCCCAAGGACAGTGCCCAGGCCCTGAGTTGAAGGCCAAGGATTTTTTTTTGGCAGGCCTGGGGCTTGAACTCAGGTCCTGAGCACTGTCCTGGCACTGTCCTTCTTATTGTCCTAAAAAGACTTACTTTTCTAAGAAAAAAAAAAGCAAGTTAATTTTAAGTTGCTCATAATCGTATCTATTGCCATGCAATTTGAAGATACATGGTTATCTTGTTTTGAAAAGAAATACATAACACAGGGTGAGCATTCAATGTGGCTATGCTTCTACTTCCTCCCTGCCCCCACCGTGGAAAGCTGTTATTATATTCAGTGATCCATGGTATATTTAAGAACAAGAAAATATGCTGTTTTCTGCATGCCTACTACTTACCAGGTTCTTCTAGATGCTTGGTACACAGAAATCCCTCACAAGTCGCTTCAAAGTAGTGGCTCTCTCTTCCGGAGCACATATTTAGAGTGTTAGCTACTTATTGTACCATGTGATCAAAGGTTCACATACAGCTAGTAATATGTATGTAAACTCAGCACTCTCAACAAGAAAGCTTTGCCTTCCTCTCTCTCCACTCATCCATCTAGTCAAAGGAACCAGCTGGTATTGTCTTCTTTCTCTAGCCACGGTACCTTATTACTGCTTACTAAAACTGTGAATTCAAACAGGTACCTCTAGTGCTCTTTGACTGAAACAAGTAAGATAGTTTGTTATAAAAGATTTAGATCTTTAAATATGCCTCCTAATTACTATTCAATTCAAACAACACATATATACCCAAATCACATCCACACAGAAAAATTAACAATGGCATTGACCTTGCCTTGGTCAGAGATGACAAATGACTTAGTGAATATATTAGTATATATTTTGATGAACTAAAATTCACTCCCACATTGCCACAGATTAAATAAAGTATTGAATAATTATTTATAGATTACAGAATATTAAAATACATGTCTCAAAGGAAAATATAACTTAACCTTGGACCAGGAGAGCCTGAACCCAAACTTTGGTGTTATCTGTCTATAAATATCATAGACCTCAAAACTTCTGGGCCCAGAGAGGTGACCTGAGAAACTTCACAGCTAATAAGAAAGCATTATAAAATCTAGGACTCACTAGTCCATGCCCTAGAGTTATGTTCCAATTTATTGAGTACCTTCTCTTAATAAAGTGTTATCCCAAAGGTGATAGACAAAAGATTAAGACCCCATACCACCCTTAGGGCATTTTTTTCCTAAGAGAATTGTGAAATTTTAATCAATTCAGCTGCAATTAGAGACGTAGAGGCAGTGTGAAGCTAACAGAAAAATTGCAAACAGAAACTCATGAATCACTTAGGAGATTTCAAATTAATAGAATCTTTCCAATTTGACCAAGTCCTAAAATATAAATAATTAAATTAAAAGGACCAGGACATTGTGAAAATGGAAGTTCTGCCAAGTGCTATCTACAATTTCAATGCAATATCCATTAATATCATAATGTCATTCTTTAATGAAATAGAGGAAGAAATCCAAAACTTCATATGGAATAATAAAAGAACTCATAGAGCAAAAGCAATCCTTAGAAGAAAGAACAGCACAGGAGAAATATCAATACTACAAAGCTATAGTAATAAAAACAGCTTGGTACTGGCACAAGATCAGGCCTGAGGACTAATGGAATAAAACTCAAGACCTAGAAATCAACTCACAGATGGGGCACCAAATCTTTGATAAAGGAGCCAAAAAAAAAATAGGATAGAAGAAAGACAGCCTCTTCAACAAATGATGCTGGTAGAATTGGTTATAGACCTGTAGAAAACTAAAGCTGGATGTCACCCTGCACCAGAATTAATTCCAAATGGATCAAAGACCTTGAGATAAAAGCAAATACTCTGAAAACTTTACAGGAAGGAATAGGAGATACACTAGGGCTTTTTGGCACAGGTCAAAACTTTCTTAATAAAATCCCAGAAAAAGGACCAGGGATTTAACCTAGTAGTAGAGGGCTTGCCTAGCATGCATCAAGACCTGGGTTCAATTCCTCGGTATCACATGCACAGAAAAAAAGCCGGAAATAGTGCTGTGGCTCAAGTGGTAATGCTCTAATCTTGAGAAAGCCCAAGGACACTGCCCAGGCCCTGAAGCCCAGGACTGACAAAAAAAATTCCAGAAACACAACAAATTCAAGAAAGTTTAGACATATGGAACTGCATTAAACTGCAGTGTTTCTGTATGGCAAAGGACTAGACAGCAAGTTAAATAGAAAGCCTACAGAGTGGGAAAAGATCTTCACTGGCCATACAACAAACAAGGGCCTCATAGCTAAACCATAGCTACAGACTGGGAGTTTAGCCTAGTGGTAGAATGCATTCCTAGCATGCATGAAGACCTGTGTTCAATTCCTTGGTACCACATATATAGAAAAAAGCCAGGAGTGGTGCTAAGGCTCAATTGGTAGAGCTCTAGCCTTCAGGAAGTCCAAGGACAGTGCTCAGGCCCTGAGCAAGAGCCCAGGACTGCCAAAAAAAAAAAAGATTAAAACATAACTACAGCTCAAAAAATTCAATGTCCCAAAAATCCTCAAAGAAACAACCATCCCATTAAAAGACTTAAAGAGAGACTTCTCTGAAGAGGAAATGAGAATGGCCAATAGAAACATTAAGAAATGGTCAACATCTCTGGCCATAAAAGCAAATCAAAACAAATTGGAAATTCCACCTCACTCCAGTTAGAATGCCATGATCAAGAAATCTAATAACAACAGATGCTGGCAGGGATGTGGCCAGGAGGGATCACTACTACACTGTTGGTGGGAGTGCAAACTCATTCAACCACTATGGAAAGCAGTATGGCAGTTCCTCAAAAGACTAAACATAGAGCTCTCCTATGACCCAGCAATTCCACTCCTGGTCATTTACCCAATCGTCCAGAAACAGGGCCATACTAAAGCTACTAGCACAATGATGTTCACTGTAGCATTATTCACCATAGCTAAAATATGGAACCAATCCAGATGCCTCTCAGTAGATGAATGGATCAAGAAGATGTAGTATTCATATGCAATGGAATTCTATGCTGTCATCAGAATAAATGACATCACCCTACTCATAAGGAAATGGAAAGACATGGAAAAAAATCATATTAAGTGAAGTAAGCCAGACCCATCTAGGATTCTCCTACCAGAGAATCACAATAGCTCAAAAGCTATGTATACATGGTCATAACAGGATGAGACTAAACAAGAGGTTTATCTTTTTGACTGTTGTTCTTAATGTACTATGTGACATTCTTTTCTCTTTTTTTCCACTTATGATTAATCTCATGTGGTTATTGTATCTGACTGTGTTACCTGGTATATTGTATATAAACTTATTTATTTGAAATAGGGAATGGAAGGGGGAAAGCAAGATGTCTGGGATGGGGAGGGGCAGTAGGAAAAGGGGAACAAAAATAAGAAAGGGTTCGAGAAGTAATGTACCCATTATCTGACAAGTGTAACTGTAACCCATATGTATATTATTCCAACAATAAATAAAAAAAGAACAGAAGCCACAGTTCTACTGTCTGTCCTGGTAGTGGAACAGGCAGCCAGGAGTAGAGCCACTGACAGCATACTCAGTAGCTTTCTCCATGGCACGTGCAGCACTCCACACACTAATAGTCCTTGAGCAAATCCTGGGGGGATGAGGGGGAGAAAAGAGACTGGGAATGTTGATTATTCTGCTTGGAATTTAATATGTCTTTATCACTAGATCATCCAACAACTTTAATTTTCCCATTAGCTAATAATGTCCTTAATTTTTTAAAAAATTGGTGACTGTAGTCTGTCCTGCAGTATTATTTAATAAAGGACCTACTTCTGTTTTAAACTTGAAAAATTAAAATTACAATAAAAAATAAAAGACAGGATGATCATAGTCAAAACTGAGCAAATTCAATGCATTCCAGAAACTCTGTAATGTTTGTTTCATTATTTAATACACAACAAGGTCATAAAATATTATCATCCTAATTTTATAGAAGGAGAAACAAAAACCTAGAGAGCTAAGAAAATCAACATATGTTAACAGCAATCATTGCATAATTGAGCTTATAATTTCAAATCCATAAGAAGTATTTTAATTTCTGTGTGTGTGTGTGTGTGTGTGTGTGTGTGTGTGTGTGTGTGTGTCCTAAGACTTAAGCTCAGGCCTAAGCACTGTCCCTAAGGGTTGTTCACTCAAAGCTAAAGCTCTACCACTTGAGCTCTAACTCCATTTCTGGCTTTCTAATGATTAGTTGGAGACGAATCTCATAAACTTTCCTGCCAAGGCTGGTTTTGATCCTCAGATCTCAGCCTCCTAAGTAGCTAGGATTACAGGGGAGAGCTACTGGTACTCAACTCTTTCATTCCCATTTAAAGAAAGGGATCTTTGCATGGCAACCCTCACATAAACATCTAAAAATTCTCTGCTTCTTATTTTGAACATCTCAAAATTTAGTCAGTAACAGGAGAGAAACTTGGGAGTTGACAGGTAAGAGGAATACTTCCTGTACTAAGTCAGTCATTTATCAATAAACAAATACATTAAACACTAAAGTGAAGAATAGGAAGTTAATCTAAGTTCCAAAATTGTATCATTGCTTTAAATATTTCTAAATAAAAGTATTTGAGGGGGGAGGGAGATGTTACTTTTAGAAAAGCTAATAAATTTAGCCAATAGGCATTCTTGATACTAAGGATATTACAAAAGAAAAGATTTTCAAAGTGACAAAAGCAGAATTTTACAGAAGAACCCAAGAGATGGCCACAACAGAATGAAAGATCAATTTTCCCTGGTGTACTAGAAGGAAGTATAGACTTCATTTCCCCCAAGATTCCACTGGGATTCAATTCCTTTACTTAATTAACTATCATCCAAGATACTATCTAAAATGCTGACCCTGCAAGCTGTGTGCAGATAACTTCGGTGTCCTCAACAACTCTATTTATTGGAATATCCATTTCTCTGTCTAAGGGAGCCCAGAGATTGAACTTCTTGACTTGAGCTGATATTCTACTTCCCTTGTTTATGGTACAGCTGTGCCTTCCTTAAAGGTTTGGAGTATGTGAGTGATGACAGTGAATCTGCGGTAAAAGTACAAGTAGGAAATTAAAAAGATGAAGCACTCATTTTTGCTTTCAGAATAGAAAGAATAATTGTAATTAAAAAACACACTATACACTGGGGCCAGGAGTTTGGCCTAGTGGTAGAATGCTTGCCTAGTATGCACGAAGTCCTGTGTTCAATTCCTCAGTACCACGTACATAGAAAAAGCCAGAAGTGGTGCTGAGGCTCAATGGTAGAGCTCTAGCCTTGAGAAAACCCAAGGACAGTGCTCAAGCCCTGAGCTCAAGCCCAGGACTGGTAAAAAAAAAAACAACACTCTACATATAGATATACATATATTCATGTATGTATATACATAGCATATGTTTTGATGAACTAAAATTCATCCCCAGACTGTCATATTAAAGTACTGAACAAATATTTAAAGAA
Organism: Megascapheus bottae; assembly: GCF_031878675.1. NCBI lineage: Eukaryota > Metazoa > Chordata > Mammalia > Rodentia > Geomyidae > Megascapheus > Megascapheus bottae. Next base: position 40,601,930 of record NC_143519.1, read on the forward strand.
TATAGATATAGGAGATGAACATACCCATATCATCTGCAATTCCAACCTTTTCAGAAAATTTATAAAGGAACTGGTTTTGATAAACTCATTCACATATTTACTGCCTCTCCTGTGTGCATATCCTGTTGCTTGAGGACAAGGGTTTGAATCTTAACATCATCACTTATATAGCACGATTCAGTGATTGCGGATGGACATACAGTTTTTGTGTGTTCCACTAGTACCTATATGCTGGCTGGAGGTGGAGAAGAATGAATGGAGAAGTCCTTCTAGTGATCATATAGGCTTAATTACTATCGAGCCAATTACCCCTTGATAGACTAAGTAAAATCAGCATTATCTCAGTGGCCTCCACTAATAATGTATTAGAGATCAAGCTTTGACAGATCTTCCAAATAGTTTAGTTTCTTTTCTCCCTTTGAAGTAGCTACTGTATTAAACACTTAAGAATGTGGTATATGGTAATATTTAGCAAGAAGTAAACATTGAACCAAGTCACTACTCAGAACAGAAAAGCCTTTAAGACTGAGTGTGTATGTGGGTGTGTGTGTGCGTGTGTGTTCTAAAAATATCCTGTCTGGATATCTTTAGATATCCTTTATATATACATTGTGCTGTGCACATATAAACATATAACTATGCATGCATAAGCATGTGAATATTCATATCACAATGTGCATATATATGAATACATACAAATATATAATAAGAGTTGGCACTACAATGTGAAGCTATTTTTCATGGAGCAATAAAGAGAGATCTACATAAGAAGAAATGGCAAGCACCTTACCACTATCTTCTTTCAATCCAACTACTGATACACATTAGCTTTCTTCTTCCTTTCTCCATACCTCTTCAGTTGTGCCTGCCTTTATACAGAATACAGCAGCTGTTGTTTTTAAAAAATTCAGAACTGCATTGAATAGCCTTCTATTCAGTGAGCTTTCTCATTCTATTTCCATTGCAAAGTTTTTAGTTGCTTGTCAAACCTGAAATCTCTCCCCTACTTCTTATAGGAGAGATTGATTAAATTGGTAAAAATAGAATCCCAAACTGTCACAGCTCTTTTAGTCATCTTAATTAATTGTAATTAGTTTTTAAATATTCAGTTCCTGATTTCCTATAAAACTGAGGACATCTCACACATGTGAGCTGTCATTATTTTTAATACCAGTAGAAAGGTCACAGAAAGGTAACTGTCCAATCTTCCCTACAGTCTGTCATACTTTCAACCCTGATTAGTATGTATGTAGTTGGTAAATAAATGAATTAATTTTATAGTGAGGGACATGTTTTAAATTCTGCAAAGCTTTTATTCTGGGAATTCAAGCAAACCCTTGCTTTTCCCTAGATAGCTCTGTGTACACCTCCAATAATAAGTTGGAGCAGATTCTTGACTTTCCCATTAGCATCTAACAATTTATGAGCTTTTGATATCCATGGGATGATTTTTAAATGATGATTTTAATTCCCCAATCCACCTAGATAACTAGAAAAATAATAGACAATAAATGAGCGCTTAGAGAAGGAATTTAACTAAGAATTTACCCAAGCTGAATTCAGTCTTAAACTGAATTCAATATTCTATATATATTATTAAAGGAATATATCAGCTGCAAATAAATTATTTCATGCAGAATGCATAACTATTATGTGATATAGTGATCACTATATACAATTTATAGATAAGAAATCCAAGACATAGATATTTCGGTTGAACTGTAGAAGTCAGAATTGGTGGAGTTAGAGTCCTGCCTGAATTGTGCTGCATTTAAAGCAATGATTACAGTACTGTGCCAGCCAAGGTGAAATATGAGTTTTTAAACTTTCTGACACAGAAAGTTCAGAACCTTATGAATCTTGTATCAAGTGTAAACCTACAAAAGGAAGTACATTTCTGTCTTGTGAATTATATCATTCATCTGGGGTCAGCATATCACTAACTACTCACTGAGTATGTGTAATAGGTCATTATTAGTCTACAATCTTTAATCATGACTATAAATGCAACATAATTTAAGACTTGACTGCAAATGGAATATATAGAAAAATCTATCAAATAATTTTCCTGTTAAGGATTTGCCTATAAAATTATCATAGAAATCAAAGAAGAAATTATATTTTCCTACACTAAAATCCTTGTATGAACATCACTGTTTAAAAAGCCTTTGTAGGGAGTTTGGCCTAGTGACAGAGTGCTTGCCCAGCATGCACAAAGAGCCAGGTTCGATTCCTTGGTACCACATACATAGGAAAAAGCCAGAAATGGGGCTGTGGCTCAAGTGGTAGAGCTCTAGCCTTGAGAAAGTCCAAGGACAGTGCTCAGGCCCTGAGCTCAAGGCCCAGGACTGGCAAAAAAAAGAGCTTTACTATCCGTAACTTGTTACCTTTGGACTCGTAGTCCTAGGTGACCTGACTCCCTAGCTGTGTCATCCATTACCAAAGAACAAAATTCATGCAATATTTGTTCCTGAAACAAAATTTGGCCAGACTTTCAACTATATAACCTTTTGTACATTTGATGTGCACTACTTGGCATTAAAATACCATTTAATTCCAAATCCACTGGAAGTTAGGAACTCCATGAAAACTGTGAACTTTCCCAACAAGTTTGATTGAATTCCCACTCCTAAGAACACTGAAGGACTCATTAGATGAAGAAAACTCTGCAGTCTGTGTTTTCCATCTCATACAGGATTCCGATTGTATGAATTCACTGGTACAATTTTGTGTGTTTATAAAAATGTTTTTGTATCATCATTATTAGAAAGTTTGCTAATTACATGGTGGTTTCAATTAGTAAGTAACACTCATTCTGTAACATCAAGTGTACTAGAGGACCTTTACAAAGATGTCTCTAAGGCAGACTGGGAGGATAAAGATCCTTGCTCTGTCCAGACCAGTCTATAGTTTTGGTTCTTGGCCAGTACATAACACCTTCCTCCAAGGCCAAAGTTGGACAAATTGCCAGCAGCCTTCTACAGGATAGATGAGTTCCTAAATTCTACGCTCCTCAATGCTGACTGTACCTCCAGTAGTACAGCATGTATTCAGATCCACCCTACATTGCCTGCAACAGAGCAGGGGCACTGGGCACTAACAAGGAAATGAAGCTCATGCTGCCTGAGTACATGACATTTTTTGTCTGGCCCAGAAGTTCTGTGTCTTCTGCCAACATGTATGGAAGTGAGGCAGGATAACAGGCAGAAGTGGTTGGATAACAGGCAGGGTCAAATTGAAAAACCTTCGCAGTCCTTGACTATCACCTATGTTTGATTTTTATTAGCATCTGAAGGGGCTCAGGAAGTCCAAGGTAAAATTTTGCTTCTTCCTTTGAAGCGCATATTTTTATACTTGTGATCAAACAATTAGGCCTAAGCCCACTAAAGAATGTCATCTTCCCATAAGAAATCAGCTCGTCAGGCCACCCTATATCTACCAAAACAGAGGAGATTGGGAGAGATAAGAAAGAGGCCTACAGTTGAGTTATTAGAGCTCTTGTCTCTACACCAGAGACAAGCTATCTTTCCCATACCCATATTGATCATATGTGCTTTCACTCGCCCACCTGTAAATCCCCACCATCAGTCAGCATTCCCAAACATACATGGACAACCCAAAGCAGGGCAGATGACCTCTTACATTAGGTGAGAGTCCAACTGACACATGCCCTTCCTGAGTAAGAAGGCGACTGGTCCCAGATATACCAAATGAAGCCAGCTCTGGAGTCATACCATCTCTGTTATGAACATAATCGATTTACAAACAAGCTTAAAGGCTATTGAGCTGCAGGACTTCTGTGTTGAGGGGGTGTTAACACTGAGAAATGAGAATTCATTGTCTCTGAGGTCTTAGAGCCAGAATATCTGGATTTGATTTTCAACTCCACCCTTTAATAACTGTATGACCTTGAAGAAGACACTTCCTTAGCCAGGGATCAATTCTTTCTTTCTCTATAAATTGAGGTCAACAGTAACACTCATTTCTGCCTGCCTCAAATGGTTCTCACAATTTTAACTTAAGAAACACTTTGTAAACTATAGAATACAAGTACAAACTGAAAGCTCCTGAGAGTCCCTGGTTGTGGAGCCCAGATGTGCCTTGCTGAAGACATAGACTCAGCCTCAGTAGCAACTCTCTGAGCTCCACCCATAGAATAGTGGTGAGCCAAGTCTCTCCCTCTCCTGCAGCCCTGTTCTCTCCTTGCCACTCTACCACCCCCAGGTCACAATCAACACCATTGAACAACATTCTCCAGCACATAACATCTCCTAGGACACCAATCTCAAGGCCTATCTTGCAAGAAACCCAAGTCCATCTTGTGAATTGCACGTTCAAAGAAATGATTCTCACCTGGCACATATATGAACTCTATCAAACATTATCATACAATTAAAAAGCAGTGATCTGGGCCGGGAGTTTGGCCTAGTGGTAGAGTGCTTGCCTAGCATGCACAAAGACCCAGGTTCGATTCCTCGGTACCCCACGTACATAGCAAAAAGCCAGATATGGTGCTGAGGCTCAAGTGGTAGAGTGCTAGCCTTGAGAAAGTCCAAGGACAGTGCTCAAGCCCTGAGCCCAAGCCCAGGACTGGCAAAAAAAAAAAAAAAAAAAAAAGCAGTGATCTGCAACAGCCATGCAAGGGTACTAAAGGAAAATTAGATTTTCTCTCCCTTATGATCTTCTTCTCTCTAAGTAAGACTTCACTTTGAGTCTTCTTGATTTCCAAGTACTTCCTAGGAGTGGAGGCCCACAGAGTACATGGCTGCAAATTAGTAAACGATACTCCCTCAGTCCAAAATTGAATTGGAAAATTGTGCCTCTTCAACTCTGTATCTTAGCACCATGTGGCTACCTAAAGGTTATCTTTATTGAGAAAAAGAGAAAATGAAGAGGTGGAGTTGCTTTCTAAACCCTGGAAGACAGTGTTGTGCTCACCAACCCAAGGAATGAGAAACCCAGAAGGGTTGTACAATTCCTAGGCTGTGCCTAGGTTGGGTTTTTTTTTTTTGAGTCAGTACCTGCACAGCAACTGACTTTTAGTTCATTTGGTTCAAACATTAACACTAGGCTGATATTCAGTCAAAAAAATGTAGATCATAATACAAATGGCAATAGTGGTGGTGACACTGCCACCAGCAGACACTGGCAGCTGAGAGCCTGTCTCACTGTCATCTACAGAGGGATGATTTTTTAAGAGAAGGATGAGATAACTGAGATAAATGGCCCCAGGATAGACAAGGTACGGGAGAGTGAATGACTTCCATCATGGGAGATGCACTGCTCAGGCAGAAGAATATTCTCTGGATGCTTCTCAGGAGTGTGCCAGAGCAGGAGGCTGTAGTTACAGACCAATGCCTGGAACCTGCAGAGAATGTGCATGCTGGCCGGGATATACACCCTAAGGTGACTCACTTCTATCCTGGACAAAGAAGGCTTGAACTGACAGAGGAGTAGCTGAGGACCCAGAAGCCAGTGATGACGTTCTCAGAATCCAAAAGAGAAAGAAAAGTACCTGGTAATGGTCTGAAGATGTCTAGGGAAGAGAAAAGGTCTGAAGCTTCCTGAAAGCTGCACAGAAGAACCTCAAAACAAATTGGAAGTGGGAGAAAAGGTCATGGCAGAATCAAGGATGACTGAAGCTCCCTGGCCTGGGGATGGAGGAATGCTTGTGTTTCAGTTGCCACGACAACAAGCCTTCAAGGCAGCCAGAGAGGCTAACAGAGCCCTCTCTGGGATGCTCTTATTCTCTGCTCTTCTTTCACTTAAAAGTATAATACGCTACTCTGTTATTCCAAGTGCGTTTATCACCAAAATGATTCATCTCCAATTGTATACAATGCTCTACATTGCAATCATGCTTTCAGAAACACATATTTTTTTCATCATTTCATATGGAAACAAACCCCTGCAGCACCTCTTCCAAACACATTCACAGGGAAGATAAATAAAAGCATCTTAACCTTTACCATTATGCAACACTTTTTAAACACAGGCAACATTATAAGCAAGGTGTATATTTCTGGAAAAGAATATACTTAAATATTTTTCTTTGGAAACCGACCATACTACAAATAAATTTGAACACATATATTTCTCCAAAGTATTAATTTTTAAAGTGGCCAAAATTGCTAACAACCAGGGAAAGTACCGATTTATAAATTATGTTCTCAGCATAGAGTATACATTGTGAATGTGCATGCATATTAAATGCAAATAACCAGAAGAGCATAACATTAAGTCTTCAAATTTATATGTGCAAAAGACAGTAAATTCTAACACTAAAATTTTCCCCAGAAAATATTAACTCCCTATATCCCAAGTAACTGTCACAGTCAGTTGAGTAGGCTTACTGAAGAACTAGAAAAGTCAGTAACAGCTCTGCCAAAATAAGCATCACGCATGTCCACCCCATCTACCAGGTAAAGTAGATCAGGCCAGTCAGTAACATGTAGCACAGACATAGTTGTAACCATTGCCCAGCATTATAAAATTGGCATTTAATGATTTGACAGGAAAAAAAAGGAAACCCACCACTACCACTGCCACTGCTGAATCACGAACAGGACTGGCACTCTGTTACACAGACCACAAGACGGAAGTGGACCAAACTGTTGCTAACTATGCTCTTTTGCCACAGAGAAAATAAGAGATTTAGGATGTTCAATTTTATGTGTTGACCTGGCCTAGGTTGTATCTTCTGTAACCCTTGATAGGATGGATGGAGTCTGGGTAAGCAGTTAAGCCTGAAAAGCAAAACCTGTGCTTACAGATGAAGAGAGAATTCTACCAAGACTGGAACATGAAAATCCTGCCGACCTTTTCAGTCTGTCAGTGCACATGACAGATGTCTGACTCAATACCACAACACCAGCTCCTACCAGTTTCCAGTGTCCACTTGCCATATGGGTTTTACACTTGCTTGCTTTCATATTTTTAGGAGTCCTTCAAATCACACTTGTAACAAATATATGAGAATCAGAAAGATGATAGGTAGATATGATAGATCAATCAATAGACTGATTGATTGATATGGACTGACTCTTTTTTTCATATATTTTTTATTGTAATTAATAGAAGGGTTACATTATATTTGCCAGATAGAAGGTGCATTAATTTACATACATTGATACCCTTTCTCATGTCTTGGTCCCCATTTCCCTCCCCCTCACTCCCACCCCTCATCTTGTTTTCCCCCCTTCCCTATCCAATTTCAAATAACCAAATACAAATATATCCAATATATCAGATAACAAAGTGAGATACTGTAACAATATAAGATAACCAAGGGACAGCAAAAGAGATGAGAGATAACATAGTACATTTAAGGACAACAATCACTCATTATATGGCTTTTGTTTCTATATCCTAGAGGTCCTTTCATTTAGCATCATACTATATGGCCTTATGTATCTAGGTTTTGCTCTATTGCAAATCTCTGCTATGAGAGCCCAAGGTTTCTACTGATTATGACAAATGAGGGAAACCATTGAGCCATTGAGCCTATGTTCCTTTGTGACTCTGACTTTTGAGTTCTTGTCTTTCCACAAAGTAGCTCACACGGTATTCACTGTCCAAGACACTGCTCCCCTTTTCACCTCGTACAATGAAATGTCATCTACCCAATTGTGTTCATGGTCGCTCGCCAGAATCAGGCTTCCGCCTTCACCCCTTTATTTACTGCTGTCAGGATGATTTTCTGGGACCAAGTGTAAAGCAGAAAGTGACAGCATACATCAAAAAGAACAATATCGCCCCATTCATAAGGAAATGAAAAGACTTGGAAAAAAATCATATTAAGTTAAGTAAGCCAGACCCAAAGGAACATAGGCTCCATGGTTTCCCTCATTTGTAATAATTAGTACACATCTAGGACTCTCCTAGCAGAGGATTACAGTAGCTCAAAGCCTAGATACATAAAGCCATACAGGATGAGGACCTCCAGGATATGAAAACAAGAGGTTTATCTTGTGTGATTGTTCTTAATGTACTATGTTTATTTTCCTTCTCTTTTCTTTTGCCTTTATGGTTAATCTCATATTGTTACTGTATCTTACTTTGTTATCTGGTATATTGTATTTGTTGTTTATTTGAACTATGAAAGGGAAGGGGGAAAAACAAGATAATTCGGAGGGAGCTGGGGGAGGAAAATGGGGACAAAAACATGAGAAGAGGTATAAATGTATGAGAAGTAATTCACCTACTACCTGGCAAATGTAACTATAACCCCTCTATACATTATCCCAACAATAATTTTTAAAAAGTGGCAACACATCCAAAAAGGCACATGCTGTGGCTCACGCTTCTAATCTGAGGATCATGGTTCAAAGCCAGTCAGGGCACTAAAAAACATGAGACTCTTATCTCCAATTAACCACTAGAAAACAGGAAGTGGGGCTGAGGCTCAAGGGGTAGAGCAGTAGCCTTGAGCTAAAGAGCTCAGGAATAGCGCCCAGGCCCAAAGTTCAAGCCCCAAGACCCCCCCACACATACAACAAGGTATATGTTGATTAACCTAATCAGCATATTTATATCCCTTCCAATCTATTCCACTGCCAGTGGTTCATATCTCATGAGCTGGGAAGATGAGTGAGCTACTCCAGAAAGTATCTGGATATTTACTGGGTAATCTTCCAGAAATCTGGCTTTTTCCTTTTACTCAATGTATTCATTCATTTAGGAGGCTTTGTGCTTGTTAAGCAAGTAAACATGTCCCTGGCTCTTTGTGACTTAGTTCTTTGTCATATAGAACGCTGAGTGTTATGCCTGGGGAGGACCTGGGATCTTATGCCTCTGGATCTCTCCCTCCAAAGTAGCTGAGATTACAGATATGAGCCATGGTGTTCTGCTTTGCTTTGTCTTCTTTTTTCTTAATTTTTAGTTTTATTTTTTGACTCAGAGATGGGAATTATTCTCTAAGGCAATAATCTAGCCTTAACTCATCTGCAACTTCTCTTTGTATTCTGCCTTCTCTCTTCTGTCACCAAGTCAACCCCAAGCCTCTTCTTCCCCATCTGCAGTCTTCCTTATCATGAGCCAGCTGACGTCTTCCTTGAGCTGTTTGGCAGTCCACAGCAAGAATCATCATCCCTAAATGTCATTTTGATTATGTCACTTGTTGGCAAATGTTCCATGTGTTTCCTATTAAATTAGATTTCTCCCCCCTGAACTCCTCTCATCTCAGCTGCCATTCCTCAGTAGGGAGGCAGCCCTTTCACTCACCATAAAGTGGGGGCAAATCCACTCCCATGATTTCCCTGGTTATATGTTCCTGCTCTCCAAACAGATATCTCGTAAGATTAAAAATGGCAGCACTTCATCTGTCACTAGCAAAGCTCAAGTGGGGCTGCTTTTCTTACAGCCTACTTTTGAAATGACTAGTTCACAAGAGTTTCAGATCACAGCTCTGGGCACATACTCAGCAAACTAAGAAGGCTGTAACTACCAGAAAATGATACATCTTGATCTCCTCTTAAAGCACCTCTATTTTACCTTTTCTTATAACAGTGCCTCAAATTAAGAAACCTTTCCAAATTTTAAAATTCCTTTCAGTAATTGCCTCAGGATATAAATTTATTTAATCAAGTATTATTATGCATGCATATAAGAATTCATTTCCTATTGATTTATGCCTATTACATAAAGTTATGGATATAGTGTTGGTAAATTGTTTTTAAAATATTTAATTGCCATTGAATGGGCAAAATAATTCTGTGCTTCCAATAGAACAGTGATAAGTCAATCCAGAGCTTTGTCTAAGCATTTACGATTGTAAGCAATGGCAGAAAGAATCAACAATGTCTTTCAATCAACACTAGTAAAGATGTACATTTTTTGTAATGAAGACTTTAAACTTCACCTGCTTTCACCTATGGCTAACTCAAGCTGAAACTCTTTTCCTGGGATTTAGAGTAGGTCCACACCCTCAAGACATACCAGACATACCAGAAGCCTTATCCAAATCATTCTATGCACACCCTAGATGATTCTGAAGCTCTCAGAAGACAGAACATGTGAGGCAATGCAAGTGATTATGGGAACAAAGGGAAATGAATTGCTGAAAGTGCAGGCTAAAAGCATGACATCCTGCAAGGATCTTAAGGACATATGAGAAGCCTGAAAAACAAGAGCAAACCAGCAGGCTCATTAGCTAAGCTGGAAATTCAAGTGCCACTGATTTCAACTTTCTGCCTTGACCTAGCTGAGGGGATCCACTCTCCCACCCTTCCTGAGGAGGGGTTCTCTGCTCTGGATGCTCAAGAGCCAATCTTCTTTCTCAGCTAACTTCAGTGAAAGTGATTATTATTACCAATGTTCCTTAGAGTATGTTAGAAAGGCAATAGCCCATTAATTAAGTAAAATTCCAAAATACTGGCTATGTTTCTCCCTGATTTTAACTTCTTTTCTTTTTCTGAATATTCTTATTTCTGGTAATACTGAATTTTGACCTCAGAACCTTGGACTGGCTAGAAAGGCACTTGACAGCTTAAGCCACAAATGATTTTGCTTCAGTGACTTTTTAGATGCACTCTCAAAGTTTTGCTTGAGATTGCCTTGGACTGTGATCCGACTTAGGATCCTCTTAGTATCACAGATATGTGCTACCACCCCAACCAGCTGATTTAAGGAAAATTCACTAACTTTTTGCCTTGAGCTTGCTTCAAATCAGAATCTTCCTGATTTTTTTCTCTTGAGTACCTGGAATACCAGGAATAAACAACTATACCCAGTCTCCTTTTACGTCTTGGTTCTTCTCGAATGAAGTTTGCTCTCTTCCTATTTGTTTTCTTCAGGCAAAATATACATAAATAATCCACAAACTGGCCTTCGCTTTTGAGTGTCAAGTTCACAATTGTACATTGTTTTTATCTGAAATGTCACAAAAATAAAGCTGAAGCAGCTTTCTACTAATGTCATGACAAGGCAAAATGTTTGGAATACCTTGGAGATATTTTTGGAAAGATTATATTATTTAAGTCAGTTTAGTAATAATGCAGTCTCAAATGCTTTTAGTTTTTCACATACTTATTATCATTCCCAGAATATTGTACTTGCTTAGTAAAGAAAAAGATTTAAAATACCAATTTTCATAATATAGTTTTATCTTCTATAGGATTTGAGATTTGTAGAAGATAATGAAATGACCTGATCCTCAAAAATAAACACACTACCTGACATCCATCAAGAGGCATGGTATTAATAAACTGATTTGTTGAATGGTAGCTCCTTTGTACAACTACTTAACGAAAATAAATATATAATCTAAGAATGAAAAACAATGGCACATCCAAAAATAATCACTACTTACATAGTATCTCACTGATACTAACTCTGTTAGTCACATTTCTTGATATAATCAACTTAAAAAGAGAAAAGGTCTACTTTGGATCATGAGATCAGAGGTTTCAGTACATGATCATTTGATCCTGCTGCAGGACAGTCTATCATAGTGAAAATACATAGCAGGGGAAATCTGTTCACCTCATGATGGCCAGGAAAGAGAGAAAGTGGAGGAAAAGCCTTGTGCTAATATTCAGTTATGCCCCAACCAGTGACCTAACTTCTTCAGTGGAGCTTTTAAGAGGTGGGGCTTAGACTATCTCCCAATGAGACCATAGGTTGAAGATGAAGATATCACACAGGAGTCTTTTGGGAACATTTAAGAGCCAAAAAAATAGCTACATTTAACAAGAATTTGAAAAGAAAAATCACTAAACTCTTGATTTACTTGTACTTGGCCCTTTTGAGCATATAAACAACACTTTTAAAAAATGTCAGGAAAGCAAACCCGGGTCTCTTATTTAAAATTTTTAAGATTGTGTTTGGACATTTTTGTCTATTTAATATTCATGCAATCGATGTTTTCACCATACTGCTTTGTTTAGGATAAGCTTCAACACATGCTATGAGGCCAAAATTGAGGTGTATCAATTTAAACATTTTGATAACAACTTGGTCTTGGTTTTCTCATCTCAGGGATTTTCTACTGACCTTCTGATAAGGAAACCAAGAGTTCTGGTCTTTCATGTGTATGGGTGTCCTCAGGTTCCCTCCCTACAGAACTAAATTCCACCATTACATCATGGGAGATGGCTACTGATTAAATTTTCTTTTCTACAATAATTTTGGTCTTCCTTAGGATTAACTGGTATTATATCTAAATTTGGGTTAGTTTCCACCATTTATCCCAAGATTTCTAAGTCTTCTCTCAGTGTACACAGTAAGTAGGCGTTTTAATATTTACATCCTCTTCAAAGTCTCCCTAATACCTCTCCTACTCCAATTTGTCTCTGAGGATGGTTAGACCTGATACACACCATTATCTTCAGATATCTTTAACTTCCTCTTAGGATTCTTTTCATTTTGGCTCTCCTGTGGGTTTTATCTCTGGGACCCCAAGTCTTTCTTTTTATTGATTTATCTTGTCATTTAGTGGAATAAATACTAGGGTTGTATAGTCTCAATGTTACATATTTGTTCTCTCCTATCTATGGTTATGAGTAATTCTATTGAATTATTGTGTTGCTATTTGGGGATAAGGGATTGGTTTTGTTTTGTTTTTCCTCCATTCTTTTCTACAGCTTTGTCTTCTTTTTTTTTATTCTACCTTCTTGGAAATTTCTGCAATTTTATTTCATAGCCATTACAGATTCTATTCTGCTCTATTGTTATATTATTTTCCCTTGTGTCTCTACAATCTTAAAAGGTCTCTTACCTCTATTTGCATGTTTTAACTTCTATCTTTCCTGACAAACTTTTGTCAAATGCCTGGTGATCCTCAGATGCCTGCTAATATTTAAAAGTGAAAGACGAGAAAGTCAGTAGTAAGGTTTTAGAAAGGGGTGAGGTAAATTGCTGATATGAAACTGAAGATCGTTCTGGCTTGGCCTTTCTTTAGTGAAACCCTGATGCCTGGATTCTTCAGCTTCATTTTTAGGACAGATCCACAGGGAGGCCTCCTGTTTCAGGTGAGGTTTCATCCTGACTCATCACAGACGATAGAACAGGAAAATAGATAACACATTTGGCCAGGCATGGTGGCTCACGCCTAAAATCCTAGCTACTCAGGAGGCTGAGATCCGAGAATTATAGGTCAAAGCCAACCCAGGCACTAAAGATTAAGACACTTTGCCTTCAACTAACCACTAGAAAACCAGACGTGGTGCTGTGGCTCAAGGGACAGGCAGTAGTCTTGAGCTGAAGAGCTCAGGGACAGTGCCCAGGCCCAGAGTTAAAGCCCCATGACTGACAAAGAAGAAAAAAGAAAAAAAGATAACACGTTCATTTTAGGATTCAGTAAATCAATACAATCTCCCAGATTTCAAGATATTCCTTTACTTCCAGTTTTTGTAACATCTCCTACTCTTTCATATATGCATGAAACATGTTTCTTTATCCATTTATCAACTATATGAAATCTGAGCTGTTTCAATAGCTTAGCTACTGTGAACAGTGCCACAATGAACAAGAGTATGCATGTCTTTATATGTGGACACCCTCATATGTGTGAAGCATTTTGAGAAGTAAATACATGTCCTGACTATAGGACAATCTTTAAAAATTCTCTAAAGGTTAAGGGATCTTCCATTGACAAATGACCTAAAATAGAATACTCAGAGGAAAACACCAGGCAAGGAAGTGGAAAGAGAAAATGCAATGAGGATAGAGGGAAGGATTTGAGCTTTTGGAAAATAAATTTAAGGACCATCCTTCTGCAAAGGCTGTACAATGTTCAGTAGACAGTGATCAATTGATCAGGAAATAATATTTCCATTATGCACATTAGAGTTTGACACAGAAGGGAACTACTTCTGCTACAACCCAGCTGCTTCAAGTAACTTTAGTCTCACAACAGTGGATCATTAAGATGTTGAAGGAGTGTTTTTTTTAATACTTTAGTTCACTATAATCTTATGAAAGGAGATGGACTAGAAATGAATTTTTTAAGAGATGTTCCATTTTTAAAGCTGTACTCTTAAAGAGATTGAAAACACCATTATTACTGGAATAACTGCAGGTAAAAATCAGTTTAGTATTTTATATCTGAAACTTTCTAGTACCCAGCACCATTCATACTACTGAAATAACTGTCTTTAAAAGAGACCTTTTGACTTTAAAAAATATTAATATTGCTTGAAGCAGAACTAACTTCACTTGAATAGATAAATCTCTTATTAGAATTCCTGGTAAAACACTGTGTACATTCAAGGGAGATTGAGAAAATGGAGCTGCAAATCTGTCATCTGCATAGGGTCTAGGTAGGGAATGGTTGATAATAAATGGGACTGGTGGCAAAGTGTGAACACAGAAACTCCTCAAAACAATAGCATGTGAAATGAACTCTCAAATCCAATGAACCTAGAAACTTGTAAACAAAGAAGAAATAGAGAAGTTTTCTGAAGCATTCTGTCATCGAGGTTATACTTCAAATATTATAATCATCTAATACTATATAAGGCAGAGAGTTTGATTACAATTTTTTGTTTGTGTGCAAATACTAGGACTTGAACTAGGGTACAGGCATTGTTCCTTAGCTTTTTCCATTCAGGCAGGCCCTCTACCACTGAGCCACAGCTCGACTTCTAGCTCTTTGGTGATTAATTAACTATGTAAGAGTCTCACAGATATCCTACCAAGCTGACTTCAAATTGTGATGTTTAGATCTCAGCCTCTCGAGTAGCTAGATTATAATCACGAGCTACCAGTGTCCAGCTGCTCATAACTTTTTTTGAGCCAGTAAAGGGCAGGTGCTGGTGGCTCATGGTTATAATCCTAGCTACTTATGAGACTGAGATTTGAGAATCAATGTTCAAAAACAGCCCTAGCAGGAAAATCCATGACACTCTTGGAAGAGGAAGTGTGGCTCAAATGGCAGAATGTTAGTCATAAGCAAACAAGTGCAAGGACAGCATCCAAGCCCTTGAGTACAAGCTCCATGACTAGCATAAAACAAAACAAAACACATAGCCAGCTAAGACACTAAATAACCCAGGGATCCAAGGTCACACACAGCTGGCCTGGCCTGACCAGCATTAGAAATGTGAAAGGACTCCGTTCAGAGCAAAAATCAATGCAAGTGAATAATCTACATGTGTAGCACTGGGATGGAATTAGTACTAAAAAAGGACTTAGGCTCATGTACTTTCAAAGCTAAATCCCTAATATCCTTTAGCTTTTAAATCAAGAAATATTTACTGAGTATCTCTGTGTGTGCAAGACATATATAAACTTGGCTTATCATTTGTTTCATTATCTTATAAGCCAAATGTAAAAACTTCTAGCTAATTGATTTTACAGGCTGATAGATGTTCTTCCTTAAGAACAACAGATTGATTTTTATAGACAGCAATACAGATTCTTCCATCATGTCCTTCTCTTTCAGTGCACACAGCCAATTGACTTTAGAGCCAACTCAATATGAAAGCAGAAGAAAAGCATTTAGGGAACAAGGTCCATTAAGCCTAATATTGCCTCGATTACTTTAATTCCATTATTCCTGTTCATATTACTTCTTTAATCAATATCTCTTTTCAGTTATTCATGTTTACCCTTTTCAGAAACACAAATAATATGGACACAGTATCTTGAGCTCAGTTACAACAGAGTTTCATAAATATATTTCTGAATTTGTGATTGTCTCCAGGTCTGTAACTGAGATGTCTTAAATTGAATCAAGTTTTGCAGAGGTCATTTTATATAATGATACTGAACATCTTAATGCAATATATGTGTTCTTCCTGTTAAAGCATTTGTCATTCACTGTCAAAGATAATCACATGTGTCTTAATGACTCTCTGAATGTCTTCTTCCTATATCTGAACCTAAGTGTCGTTCACATAATTTTCAGCAAAAACGGATGTCTTTTCTGTACTTACTACCTTTTGTTTAATGTAATCCTTCTACCTTTACTAGTGAGTATTTTGTTCTGTAAGAGTTTCATCTCGAGATTATATTAACCATGGCTTCTTCCCAATGACAATCAATCCTCCAGTTCCACCTCTGTGTCCGCCTTAAAAATTACAGGAACTCTGATTTCTTCCACTCTTCTGACAAATGTCAATGCAGTGTCCATTATACATTCAACATAGATGGGCTGTAAAAAAGGTTTGCAGCCCTTTCCTTCAAATATGTGGATATCTTCCCAAGAGTGTTATAAAAATAACACTGGGAATGTTATAAAAATGGTTTAGAAAAGGGATAGGGGAAGCTATTAAAAGCTCTTGTGTTCAAAAGAGGTTAAATGAGGCATACATGAAGTTTTCAGATAAATCTCCAGGAGGTCTTTGAGGATGGGAGAATTTTGAAAATGGAAGCAAAAAGAGGAAAGTAAAAAGGTATATGTAAGAAGCAAAAAGAGAAAAACAAGAGAAAAATGACATATTGAATAAATAAAAGGGAAACAAAAGACCTGGCTTCCTTTGGAAAAAGTGAGCAAGGGTAAGAGTCATAAAGTAGGGGACCGCAGGATACATGTTAACTCAGCTATTTTCTTTGAAATATGCAGGGTGAACTGTAGGCAGGCAGAAGACAGAAAAGAAGGCTCAAGGCCTTCAATATTTAATTTATAACATTATACTGTGACATGCAACCCCACATCCTTCTCCCTACTCAGTGACATTCCTCTAGCGACATTCTGGAACCATGAGCACACCTTGCGCCCATTGTCATCCACCTCCCTTCCAGTCCAACCCAACCGCTTTGTTCTCTTCCCACTTGGCAATCTTCCTTCCACTCTTTCTAATCTCCAGTGAAATATATGCCCTATAAAACATTTCCTGACTCCCACAAGACAATTAGTTGCTCTGCTTCCTATATGAAAGGCAAATACTGTAGATGGCCTTATCATGGAAATACAAGACTATCTCCCACTTAAATTATAATATCCTTGACATGGTCGTCAGAGCAACTCTGGCACAAGACAGAAGGGTGATAAATCAGTGAAAGGGAAATATGTAAAAGAAAGAAAGAGGAAAAAGAAAGGAGCCAATCATTGGTGGCTCATGTCTATACTTCTAGCTACTCGGGCAGCTAAGAACTGAAGATCATGGCTCAAAGCCAGCCTGGGCACAAAAGACTATGAGACTCTTATTTCTAATTAGCCACCAGAAAATGGGAAATGGCATTGTGGCTCAAAGGGGTAGAGTGCTAGCCTTGAGCTGAAGAGGTCATGGACAGCAATCAGGCCCAGAGTTCAAGCACCTCGACCAACAGAAGAAAAAAAAAAAGAAAAAAGAAGAGGAGGAGGAGGAGCAGGAGGAGGAGGAGGAAGGAAGGAAGAAAGGAAGGAAGGAAGGAAGGAAGGAAGGAAGGAAGGAAGGAAAAAGAAGAGCTCTAACAAAAAGAAAAGGTGAAAAATGTCTGAGAAAGTGAAGTCATAGAAGAAAAGGAAAAGGAAAATAGTAGTAACTGAATTAGAAGCAGTAACAGGTGAAGGAGAAGACCAGACCTCTGTCTCCCTGCCCGCTAATCTACTGCTTCATTTTCCATTAGTAGTACAAGGTCATTTAACAAAAACTCATGGTATAAGTGAAACAAAGAACGAACCCTCAGAAAAAGAACTTAGAGAAAGTAAGCAGTTATTTACTTTTGCATGTGCAAAATATCCAGGGGACATTTGATAATACCTTGATTCAAAACATAATACTATAAAAATACTGAAGAGATTAAATATTGTTATTCACTACCTAAATGAGTATAAAAAGGACTTTTCACTTTTAAAAAATCAGTTTTAAGAGTGAACGTACTAATGATTCCATGAAAAGTCTTTCTTTGTGTGAGTGGTACTGGAATTAAACTTAAGGTCTTTCACTTGCTAGACAGATGCTCTACCACTTGGACCGCTAACTTTCCATGAAAATATTACATCTGAATTTTCAAAAATCTAAGACTAGTTAAACTACAAAATGCAATAGAATAGTAGAGAACAGAACTGGGCAATAACCCTAAGCTAATTTTTTAGTGTTAAAGATACAGATGCTCTACCACTTGGACTGCTAACTTTCCATGAAAATATTACATCTGAATTTTCAAAAATCTAAGACTAGTTAAACTACAAAATGCAATAGAATAGTAGAGAACAGAACTGGGCAATAACCCTAAGCTAATTTTTTAGTGTTAAAGATCCTAAATTATTTCGCCTGAATAAGAAAAAATACTAGGTACAAACAAAATAATATTATGACAATTGAAATAGGACCACTGTCATTGTAGCTGTACACACCACAGAGTATTTCACCAGCTAGTTTAGGACAGTCTAATTACCAGAAGGTGATGGCTCATCTACCTCTGCCTGCAGGCAATGAGAAGAAATCTCTTCACTACTCTGATTGATCACTGAGTATCCCAAACAAATTGTTTCCATTTTAATGAAGCCCTGTAGAAGCCCCTTAAAAAATACCAGAGCAGGAGAGTACACAGGGAAGGTTATAGAAAGTTCCTAAATGAGTAATAAGATCAAGAGCAAAGTAGAAAAGAAAAATAAGCTATGGGGGCACTGAGATGAAGTTAGAGAACCCCCTAAGTTGTATTTGGTGGAACTGTGCCAGAAACCCCTCAGGCATGCCATAAATACTTCCTGTATGATTTACCAATTTTCTTAAGACAATTGTTGGTGTGAAATTGCTAAAATGAGTTTTTATTTTCATTTTCACATTTCACTGTATGTCATCATCTTATAAATCCAGTGCAGTAAAAGCCAACATTATCACTTGGCTATGGAACAGCCTTTCATTCCAGGCCCAGGAACACAAAAGCTACTAAGGGCTGGGAAGGCCTCTAAGTGAGTGGTTCTCAGCTGTTCACAGCAGGGCTTCCAGGAGACCTGGGACAGACCTCTATAGTTCATATCTAGACCTTGGTCTGACAACTTAAAGCAGCTCTCCTGAGCTTACAAACCTTCCAACCAAGCCACCTCATTCCAGAGAGAAAATCTACCCTGGATCCTGAGCCCCTGAGCAGAAGGCATCTTCCTGGTATTAAAAGTGAATCCTTTCCCTGGAGTTAACAGTACATTAGACTTGAACACAAAAAGCAATGAACCAATAGAAAATAAAGATTTCCCACACAAACATCTCCAAAGAATAAATCATGTAAGTGCTACCTGGAGACCAGTAGCTTAATATTTTATCTACACCTATATCTGAATACTCTCTAAAGATAACTCCTAATAATTGTGAGC
This sequence comes from Megascapheus bottae, assembly GCF_031878675.1. Taxonomy (NCBI): domain Eukaryota; kingdom Metazoa; phylum Chordata; class Mammalia; order Rodentia; family Geomyidae; genus Megascapheus; species Megascapheus bottae. The sequence continues at coordinate 40,621,107 of NC_143519.1, forward strand.
TAAGAAAGCATAGAGCAAAGAAAAGATGCTATGAGGGCAGATCTGTTTCTGGATAGCATTTAAAGCCAGGGAACAGAACATTAAATTTAATAAGTGCAAAGTGATGCATCAGAGAAGGAAGAATAGCCCAGCTAACTATGATTTAAACGGTACTGAATTAGCCACAAAGATATGTTGATGTGATGATAGAGGAGGAAACGCATAAATTGACCAGAGATGCCAGTAGAGAAGGCAGCTCTGGTTATGCACAGAGTTATACTTTATTTAAAAAGAAAGAAAAAGAAAAGAAAAAACTAATGTTTAAGAAAGTCTTCTCCCATTTACAACGCTACTGAACTGGAACCATAATGAAAGCAAAAATTCACTAAGGGTAAGAGTCCCTGTAATGCTTGTGCACTCCTACTATATACATTTTGCCTTTTCTACTTAGTTTTGAACACAACCAATGTAGTCTTTCACTCCTTCAGAAAACAGTCATTCAAGCAACAAGTAGGAAGCAGCAAACACCATATGAGAATTTAGAGACTACCACAAGGAAAATTAAGTCTCCATTCATTAGATAGTATTATGATTAAATTATGTACCCCTAAGAAGTGTTTAAATCTTAACTCCTATACTATTACTTGGTAAAAGATCTTTGCAGATCTAGACCAATGGAAAAGCCCCCAGTCCAAAATGAATGGTATTCTTGCAAAAAAAAAAAAGGAAAACTGAACATATGTGGATAGATGCGATAGATGTGTATAAAGAGAGACAATTTAAAGAAATGGGGAGAAAATAATATCCACACTTCAAAGAATACCTGGGATAACCATAAAAACCCTCCTAGAAGAGATTCTTCCCCACAACCTGGCTGACATCTTGATTCCAGAGTTTCAGCCTTCAGAACTATGAAATCATGACAATCAAGCCAACCAATTTGTACTACTAAGTTAAATCAGTGACAAGCTGAGGAAACTCATACAGATTGATTCACAAAAGAACAAGCCCAACACCATTATTGTTCTGGTCAACAGAATTCCTGGTGTAGGTCACTCTTCAGATGTTAATGGAGAGAGATTCAGTCACAAGACCACAGGGCACCCTCTACATGGGTTCTAAAAGATCATCAGAAAACACACACACATACACACACACACACACACACACAAAGCTTCTGTCCTAAGGAACTAGATGACCCATGGGGGACTGCCTAATCCTCTGAAAAGATGATTAGAAAGAAACAGGAGCCATGAAAGTTAATGGAAAATTAATCTTGGTGACCTATTTGGGCCAATCAAAGTTGTGAGATACATACTTAATGAAAAAGGAAATATTAAGGAAACTTAAAGGACATCTTCAAATTTAGAAGGACAACTTCAAAAGGATAAGAGAGATAATGCTTTAATTAGACTTCTTCAACATTCACATATTTACACAAATGGACTTCTACTCATGCAATAAACATAAAAAATGGCAATAATTCTACACTGATTCTGTAGAAGTTGGCAGGAGATTTCAAGAGACCAATCTTGTTTCTTTGCTGATTGTTATAGAGTCCTTGTAGTGAGTACTTTGTAGCTACTCTCCAAAAGGATGATAGTTCACTGAGAGAACCTATCCTAGGTTCTCTGAAGCCCAGGTAAAACTGAACAAGATGCCCCTTCAGAAATGACCTAGTGGTTGATTAATGCTAAATCACTTCCCACAGAGTGACAATCTGCTATTGGTCCTTCTTGCCTTTGTCATATACACACACACATGCACACCATTTTACCTGAGCATGGTGAGCAATCTCTTCCACTTGTTATAAATAGACCATCGTGCCCAATAGAAAGGGCCTTTAAAACAAAGGCCATCTTGTTAGGAGACATTTCAAACATAGTTTCAGAAAGCTGATTGAATGCATGTAAGCAGATGTAAGGTTTCTCACGCAGAGTTTGAGCTGAACGTTGCCCTTTCCCTTGCCGAAGGGTTCTGCGTAGTGCTAACTGAGAACAATCAATGAATGTGAAGGTCTCATCATAAACACAGTCATTGAACTGTCAATCTTCCATGGACCATTTCTGTTTAAAAATACTCCTGGTGGCTCAACTAGCTACACTGTGCAGAGTGCTAGGCCCAAACCTCTCTAACCTATGCAAGTCTAAAAGAAATAAAACTCCAAGTTTCCATGCCATCCAAGAGAGTTTGGGGGAGCTAGCCAGTGTTGAGCATAACTGGAAAAATTCTTAAAATTTCTCAAGTAGAAATGTGTTAGTTATCTGCAAGGTGTTTTTTTTCTGAGAAGAAAAGAAAAGCCTTTTGGTCTGCAAACTATAAAATGCGTGTAAGTATTTCTTTGGAATATATCCCAACTTCATTTTTTTTTGCCTGTCCTGGGCTTGAGCTCAGGGCCTGAGCACTGTCCTTGGACTTTCTCAAGGCTAGAGCTCTACCACTTGAGCCTTAGCACTACTTCTGGCTTTTTTCTATGTATGTGGTACGAGGAATCGAACCCAGGCCTTCGTGCATGTTAGGCATGCACTCTACCACTAGGCTAAACTCCCAGCCCCCAACTTCATTTTTAAAGCCTCATTACTCAGTGTAGTGCATGTACAGTGCCATCGGCCCCTTTGAAAAAATACTGGCTTATGATTTCATAGACTGTTTTTAGCTGTTCTGAATACGGGTATGCAGGCCATAGATGTGACATAGGGATGTGGTTTTCTCTTTGTATTAGCGCTTGCCGACCTATTGGTTTGAGCTGCCTGCTCTGAGAAGCCCCCTACGACCTACCTCAACAGAATCTGTATTTTAACAGGATCTTCGGATGATTGCTGTGCACACTGGAGTCTGAGACATCTGGTTTTAAACTTCATTGTGTATCAGACCCATAGTTATCAGGACCACGATTAACAGATTGCCCAAAAGTTTTAAAAACAGCCTCCACTGTTTGCAGTTAACAGAATCACAAGTTGTTTACTACAGCTGTGTGAATCTGAGGACAAATCTATTAAACTCTCCTGAAACCTGTTACTACCCACTAAATCCTTTTCCTTTCTTTTTTTTTCCAGAACACATGGACTGATTATGAACTGGTATCCAAAAAGCATAGCCAGATTCTGAAAGAATTTATTTTATACTCAAAAGAAAAGTATTATAGACATGAATGATAGATATTATTCATTCTATAAACAGGTGCTCAATTCTAATCAATATTGAGCAAAGAGCACAAAGCAGAAAACAGAAATTGCCACATGGTCTCTTGAATAGAGAAAGGTCAGTTCAGAAAAACTCAGGCAGAGAAGGGGACTAGTTTCACACTTGAAAAACCCCTGGCCCAGATTAGCATGTGAAGAAGGCTCTATAAACTGAGTCCTGAAAAGAGATAAGGAAGGATCTCTCCAGACACAGCCCACCATCAGGTACAGTACATAGAGTGTTGAGGCACGACATGTGACCAGAGAACAGCAAAGAAAGAGTCAGCATCTTTAAGTCAAAAAGAATATTGGATAATGATTTCACAGAATGTTTTCAGCTGTTCTGAATATTTGTATGCATGAGATATATACATGGCAGCCCTTAGGAATGCTTCTTTTTCTTCTCCTTTTAACTCTCCTACCTGCAGACAAGGAGGAAAGGCAAACATCAAATGCAAGAAGCACTGACTCAGAAGTCTGCTGCTTGAATCCAGGGGGCAGGATAACAGAACTGTGCCTCCACATTTGCTATTTGATCACACAGAGTGTGAGTGAAACTGCAACCAACAACACAGGAACCATAAAGAGAATCACATTAAAGTTAATACAAAAGTCAGGAAAATGTCTTCGGCAAGGGACACTGGCTATTTGGTAGATGTACTGCTGGGAGCAATTGAAGGCTCTCAGGGTGACCAAAATGTGTACTCCAGTATCCTCATTTAAATAGTTTTTATCCTCTTCTCCTTCCCCCTTGTTATTCACATGATTGTGCTGGCTCCCTTCGTACCGTCCACATCTTCCCCTCTCTCTTTCCTTTCCTTAAATCCATCTGCTTTGTTAGTCTCTTTCTGTGAGGAGGAGAAAAGAAGGACTAAGCATTTCCCTCCCCACTGGCTGCATTCCTTTGTCCCTTTTCTTTACTCTCCTCACATTTTTCTTTTCTTCTATGCTTTCTTGCCTTTCCTACAGTCGAATCTCTATTCTTAGCATGCAGACAGTCCTGCCAACCACAGAGCTTAGAAATTGCTAGACTCTTCAACTGCTCCATTGTAATACTTGGGCTTCTCAAATCCTCCTAACCTTATGCTAGGTCAACAACTGTATAAATGGGCAGGTGTGGGAAGGGAGGCCTTAAAAAAAATGTAGTGCCTTAGCATTCTCTTTGCATTTTTAAAAAAAATGTACAGTGAGTCTGGAGTATTCTGCCTCTCTGCTGAAAGGGAATAGAGATGTAAAACACACTAGACAAAGGTTTTCATTTCTCTCCCTAGTTTTTCCTGAGTGCATTCCCTCCAACTCACCAAGAAACCAATGCTTTTGTTAGTCTGATCCCTCTTTGTACAGACGCCCAAGCCCTCCTGGAATGACTGAAGAAGGCTTTCTTACCAGTACAAATCAGGTGAATGACACAGGCAGGAGCTAACAGAGGGCTTCTTAACAAAGACACAATGCAGCACACAAAAAGCCTCATTTAATGTCTCATCAGGAAGCCTTACAAGTTACAGCTTAATAAATATATGAAGATTATTGTAATATAGAAAATGTCTAGTAGCACTTCCCACATCAAATACACCTAAGGAGAACTCTTATAGAGTAGGCTGTGATATGACAATCTCACACGTACTCTGAATTACAGAAAAGTGGTTTGGTTTTCTTTTGGTAATTCAGACTTTTATATTCAGCAAAACTTTGTAGACAAATCTGGTTCACCCACCTTTTCTTTTTTCCTTTTGTTCATGATACTCTTATTTTTTTACCATCTTTTTAAAAATAATATGTATTTTTATTATGTACTTGCCAGTGGGTACAATGCAGCCTGATCAGTCACCCCTTCTATCATTCTCATCTGTTTTTATTTTTACTTCTTTGTTGGTCTTGGAGCTTGATCTCAGAGTCTGGGTACTACCTGATAGCTCTTTTGCTCAAGGCTAGCACTCTACCACTTTGAGCCACAGCAATATTTCCCTTTTTCTGGTTGTTAGTTGGAGATGAGTGTCATCTACTTTTAGACTACCCAGGCTCACTAGGAACTGTGATCTTCAGATCTCAGCCTCTGGAGTAGCTAGCATTACAGGCATGAACTACCAGCACCCATATGTCCCTACTTTTTTAATCCTAATTCCTACAACAATCCATGCCACTAGTCTATACTATATGTTCACTAAATAGTCAATGATTAGTAAGTTAACTAAGGGACTAGTCAATGTATGCATTAAGACAACAGACATTTACTTCACACTGACATGCTCTGAAATTTTCTCTTGGATTGTTACTGTCACGTAATAAAGCCAACCTAAGTTCCTTCCTCTAGAACTAGAGTTTCTTTGGGCAGGACACTAAACAGTCAGATGTGGCAACTAGCATTCTAATAGAAACTGAGAAAATAGGGAGGAGAAATCTGATAGACAAAAGTTCTCAAAAAATATGGCATTCTAGGACAAATTAGTCAAATCCCTTTGTTCCTATAAAACTTTCTTTGTGTAGGTCCTACTATTACTGAAGGTCACATCACAAGATACCTCTCCAAAGAATTCAGTGTCATATGTGAAATACGATCACAGCCCAGCAAGATTTCTTAGTCAAGAAGTAAAATTCTCTAGCGTGTATTCACTCCACAGACCAGATAGGGTCATACTCCTACCTAAGAGGAAGGGAAGAGATGGAATGAGCAGAGCTGTGTCTGGTAAGCCTAGGAAGCTTCATTTTTTCTAGATTCCTGTGGTAGTATTGGAAATTTCCCAAAACAGTGGCTATGAGTCATTCCATGTCAATCAATCAGAGGTTGGTGGAAGAGCCAGAACAGAAATTTGTTATATACTGCTCTGAATCTTTTAATGATTACCAGTATGTATTTTATTTGTTATTAACAGTATTTTAGAAATTGGATTCAGTGACCTTATGTTCAAAACTATGAGATGTGCTCTATAAAGTTAACATCATTCACATCCAGATGTCAGAAACCATCTGTACCTTACTATGGGAGCAACAAACACCACTGTTCCTCACATGGGAACCAAATTACAATGCTTAATTTCATCCTCAAACCAGGGACTTCAGCATTTGAGGAAACAGCAGAGACAGACATATCTCTTTCATCTTTTCTACACATCACGCTCCAACCATGTCTTAAAATTAAGGAAATATTTTCTAATCACCTTCTGAAGTATAGCGTGAAACTCTTACATAAGAGTTACCCTCTAGATTGGAAAAAGAAAAATACAGAGATGAGAAAAAGATACAGAGATGGCAAAGGGGATCTGCATAGCAGGCCTTGGTCAGCTTTCCCCAGATAATTACTATTCAATCATACCCTCTAATTTAGTCATATTTTCCCACATTATTCACTTCAACATCTACCATTAAAACAACACAAATTTGGAGTCTTTAGCTCCCATTTCCAATCTGGGGAGATGGAAATGTTTTTCTCTCTCTTCACTACATCTATTTTATCCTGTTATAATAAAATACATCTTTGCTTTCATTGGAGTCTTAAATTCTGTATAAAAGCTCCCTTTTCACCTAAAACTTAAGTTAGAATATTTTCTTTAATTGCTAATTAACAATGAACAACTGGGGGTTTTTGTTTGTTTGAGGTGCCTCAGTTATGACCTTAAAGTGAGGGAAAGATCTTTTTTATACTATTTTAGAGCAATTCCAAGGTACAATTTATGTTACTACATGTGCAGATCATAAGATCTAGATTTGTTTACTAGCTGTATAAAAAGCCACAGCTTGGGGCTGGGAGTTTGGCCTAGTGGTTAAAGTGCTTGCCTAGCATGCACGAAGACCCGGGTTCAATTCCTTGGTACCACATACATACAGAAAAGCCGGAAGTGGTGCTGAGGCTCAAGTGGTAGAGCTCTAGCCTTGAGAAAGTCCAAGGACAGTGCTCAGGCCCTGAGCTCAAGCCCAGGACTGGCAAAAAAAAAAAAAGCCACAGCTTATGCTCTCAATCTTATCTAAGCATCTTTGTAGGTTATTTCTAGGAGGAGAACAAAAATGGTGTATTTGCTATCTGCACACACTACCCAAAGCTCCACAGTTCTGTTTTTAACAAATGGTCAAGAACAGGGAAGGGTGATCTCTCACCTTCCAGAGCTGTCCCTCTTTGAGATTCCTATGTGATCCCTTTTCTGGATCAATTCTCTGCTCAATGTCGCCAGCATCTCACTGTCTTAGGATTCCTTCTATTCTCATTTCAGGAAGCTATAGTATATGGGATAGAGAGAAAACCAAATTCCTTCCAGAGCATTCATGTGCACGTATCTATGAAGTACCAAATTGAAAATCAAAGTCCAATAGCTCTGGCAAAACAGGCTTAGAGAATGAAAATAGGCTGGTAAGGAAATACCCTTTACTGCCAGGTCCATATGAAAGATTCAGTCTAGACGATCTGTTTCTCTGTCCCTACCCTTAGCCAAGCACACCTTAGACAAGGTTTTCTCAACAGAGAGACCCTGGATGAATGCCACTATGAGAGATCACCCCATATTTTCATAGTTTACAAGGATAAAGCTCATGAATAAGGTCTCTTTAACATTTTAATGAGAACATTAACTTAGCTTCACTTGGTTTGGCCTTCTTAGAAAGTATGTTAGCCTTAGAGAAAGTTTGTTTAAAACCAATAATGAAACTGTAGTTCTCTGTGTGCCCCAAAGGGCATGACTGGGCCACTAACACAGGCTGTAGGTTTTCTCCCCTGAACTAGCTTATATTTTGTTATCAGATTACAGTTCAGAAAATGAGCAAGACATCAGAAGAGATACCTTCTCTGTGCAGTATTTGTGTGCTATTCTGTGATCACTCGTTTTACATCGGGTTTGTCTTCTAATTTGCTTTCTCTCTTATATACAGCTTGGAGTATAATATGTAACTCAGTACACGGTAAATCCTACTTCGCTGCTATTTTCTTTTCATCATTTTTTACTGCCTCTGTTCTCTCTTGCAATGCAACTGATTCCCATCAAGGCTTCCAATCTGCCATTCACTGGGGCCCCATTAAATTCAGCAGACAACCAGCTGAGCTTCAGAAGCCAAAGGTGAACAAGAAATAATTCCCAGACTTAGTGACTTAACATGAATTTCTGTCTCATCCTCCGAACAAAATGTGGAGCAGAGTAAATGAAAGAATTTGTCACCTTGAACACCAACTAGAAGAGTAAAGCTAAAAGGAATTAAAATTCCAGCCACACCTGTTTTCAAGTCTTCAAACATGTGTGGAATCGGAGCATTTCATTTGTTCTATAGGGCACAGGCTGTTCTAGGTTCAGGGAGAATTGCCCCCGCATAAGACAAACCAGACCTTCACTCCTATGGAAACTTCAATTCTAGTGGGAGAGGTACACAATGAACAAAAAAAGGAAATGTCAGAGGGCATTAAGTACTATAAAGAAAGTACAACAGGTGATGTGATAAGACAGAGTGAAACAGGGCGGAAATTTAAAGACAAGTAGGGGGAAAAGCAAGAGCAAAATTCTTAAGGTCATGTAAAGACAGGAGGCTTGAATGATCACAAAGTAAAAGGAAACGATCATAAAGAGCTACGTACACTATAATTCCAACTTCATGTCACTCAGGAAAAAGGAAACTAAGTGACAATAATGATTCCCAGGAGGTGAGGGGAAGGATGGATGTAAAACTGGAACACAGATGATTTACAGCAGAAAGTACTCTGTATGATGCTACATGGGTGGATGGCTGTTATTCTACGGCCTAAACCTGTAGAAGGGCCCTAATGTAAGCACTGCAGGGGGCTATAATGTTGTGTCACAATATTGTCAATGGTACCAAATGTCCATTGAGGCTGGAAAGCTGGGAGTGGGGAGCAAGGGGGGAATCCCTGGGTTATGGTTAGAAACTTACATTCTTAAGTCTAAAGTCACCAAGAAGCCATTTAGTAATTCATAAGGCAGCCTTTCTAACATATTTCACATCTTTGAAAGGTCACACCGGCCACTGGGTGGAAAGTGGACTCCAGAGGGGCAGTCCCCAGAGACTATGATGGTAGTCAGACCCACAGAGGCAGCAACAGAGCAGAAGTGGAAGGATTTAAAATGTTTTGAAAGAGGAGTTGTGAGGATTGGCGATGGTTAAGTCTGAAGATTCCTGAATGCAAGAAGAGTCCATGCACTGATATGAAGAACCTGCTTCTTGGGGACACAGCTGTAAAGACCACACAGGATGACATGTGCCTTGGTACAGGCCTAGGAAAGTGGTGACAGAGTTATAATCTAAAAAGGGAAATCGAGTTCAGCTTGCCGGATCTCTGCCTCAGAGTGAACAGCGAAGGTATGTATGTATATGAGCTCACTATACAAATATGCGCACTCATGCATATGTGTAAATACAGGTAAAATGTAATACATTACTTTTGCAATTCACAGCCAATTTTATTTGTGTGTGTGTATGTATGTGTGTGTGAGAGAGAGAGAGCCCTGAGTCTTAAACTCAGAGCCTGTGCACTCTCTCTTTACTTTCTTGCTGAAGGCTAGCATACAACCACTTCAGCCACAGCTCCACTTCAAGTTTTTTGGTGGTTAACTGGAGATAAAGAGTTTCACAGGATTTCCTGTCTGACTTCAAAACACCAGATCTCAGATCTGACAGGTAAGAACCACTGACATACAACTGCAATTTTAAATTTTAAAATCATTTCAGTATTTTTTCAAGAAATACAGAGAAGTGTTTTTTTTCTTATGTATCATCTGCAATAACTTTTTTTTATTGTCAGGGTAATGTATAGAGGGGTTACAGTAACATTCAACAGGTAGTGGATGTAGTATTTCTCACACTGATACTCCTTTTCATGTTTTGCCCCCATTTCTCTCCCAGCACCCCCTCCCAATCATCTTGTTTCCCCCCCTTACCTTCCCTATTTCAAATAAATGAATAAATGTATATACAATATACCAGGTAACAAAGTCAGATACAGTAACCACATGAGATTAACCATAAAGAGAAAAAAGAGAAAAGAAATAACATAGTACATTAAGAACAATCACAAAGATAAGCCTCTTGCTTCCATATCTTAGAGTTTATTTCATTTAGTCACATCCATATGACCATATGTACATAGCTTTTGAGCTATTGTTATCCTCTGCTAGGAGAGTTCTAGATGTGTACTAATTATTGCAAATGAGGGAAACTATGGAGCCTATGTTCTTTTGGTCTGGCTTACTTGATTTAATATGATTTTTCCCCAAGTCTTTCCATTTCTTTACACATGGGGCGATACCATTCTTTCTGATGGCTGCATAGAATTCCATTGTATATAAGTACCACATCTTCTTGATCCATTCATCTACTGAGGGGCAACTGGGTTGGTTCCATATCTTAGCTTTAATAAATAGTGCTTCAATGAACTTCATTGTGCTAGTAAGTTTATTGGGAGATCTTCACTAGCCATACAACAGACAAGGGCCTCATGGCTAAAATATACCTAGCAGCTCAAAAAAATTGAATCTCTCAAAAACAAATCCTCAAAGAAACAACCATCCCATTAAAAGATGGGCTGAAGACTTAAAGAGAGACTTCTCTAACGAGGAAATAAGAATGGCCAATAGAAACATGAAGAAATCAACATCTGTGGCCATAAAAGAAATGCAAATCAAAACAACTTGGAGATTCCACCTCAATCTAGTTAGAATGGCCATGATGAAGAAATCTAATAACAGATGCTGGTAGGGATGTAGCCAGAAGGAAAAGCTACTACACTGCTGGTGTAAGTGTAAACTAGTTCAACCACTCTGGAAAGCAGTATGGAGATTCCTCAGAAGACTAAACATAGAGCTTCCCTATGACCCATCAATCCGGAGATAACGTTTGAGGAGTTCACTGGGAGCAAATGAGGTGAAGATTCTTACTACAGGTTGTCCAGCTAGGCATCAACATGGCAAACACAAGCAGCCAGGCTTCCTTCCATTGCAGGAGATCATACTATATAACACACACCTCTCTACAGCTTCCATAATGTACAGGCTGCTGGCAGACACTACTCTCAGGGTGAGCATACACATTCCCAGTAGAGGAAAGGTTACTGAAACATTACCACTACCTTTTTCTTGTCACTTTCCTTTGTATCATCCTGTCACAGAGGCTAGTTAAATTATCCATTAGATGCAGCCAACAAAATTAAAAATCGGCAACAACAAAGCCAATCCCATCGAAAGCAAATCAAATATTAAGGTATGATATGACAGATTTTTGAAGGAATTTTATGAACAGCTAGCTAGGTCTCTTTGTCACCTGCTCCCCTGAAGCCACCGCTTCATCTCTCTCCCCTGCCCCCACATGAAGCAAACACACACATACACACACACATGCATGCACACTCACACAAACACACAAATATAGGACACACAGTCTCACAGTGGCCTCAAGGGAACTTTGCATACACCCTCATCTGGAACTCATCACACACTATTTTAAAGAACAGCAAGCACCAAACAAATTTGAAGAAAAATGGAAAACAACAACACTAAAGCCACAGAGTTCATAGGCCTGGTTTTTGTAATATTTAAAGGAATAAAACTGAATTAGAGATCACCATAAAAATAATTCAAATCTTTAAAAAAAAGACAAGTATTGGGGGATCACACTGTCTAGTTTACACAAGTCTTAAAAAAAAATCAAGTTTCCCTTTTTCACCTGCCAGAGCTTCCTAAGAAACTGTGAAAACTCCCACTTCCTAACATTTTACAATCTAAGGGGGAAAAAGGCAATTAGAGGCTGTCTGCCTCCACCTTTGTCCCGGTGAGGCAGAGATTTTGACTGCTACTAAATGTGGGTTGGTTCCTTGTTGATATGCAGACTTCTAGCTTTTCTCTATCAAGAATTTTCCAAGGGCCACAAATCCCCACTGAGGGCCAACAATTTCTGATGGCTGCAGGAAATGGACTGGGAAAACCCATGAGCAGGGCACAAAGGTAAGGAGTATGAAACACCTAGACAATTTCACCTTGACCTCCAATTTAGAGATGTAGATAATCACTTTTCAGAGCTAAACATATGGTGCTCATGTATGTTAAGGAGGACTTAATTTTATCCATCACTGGTTGTCTTGCCAAATGCTTTCATAAAGGCACATATGTTATATGCTTCCAATACCTATAAAAGTAGATCTCACACCTGCCCTGATGTGAAACATCAGGCATGTCCTCATCTCTCCATATGCTATCTTGTAGAATCTTTTAAATTGCTTGAGCATGTTACTCAGTTTACCAAGACAGTTCAGAAAAGAGGGATGGGCAAGAATACAGGTAACCTGGGGCTAACCCCAAAGGAACTTGACCCAGAGTTCTCAGAACCAGGAAGACCCTAGGAGTTATGGATGGGCTGAGATGCAGGGCCTGGAAAACAGGGAATCACAGGAGTAAGATTGGCTAAAGGAAAACAAATACCAGGAGGCCCAAAAAGAAGGATCTTCAAAACCACAGAAAACACCTTGGGTTACTAGGAGCAGAAAGTCCTCCAAGGCCAATGGTATCTACTACCAAAAATGGTAAGAAATTCAGAAATAAGGCAAATGCTAGAAATCTCTCTGCATGCTCACAACAAACCTCTACTCTCAAGAGCTCTATTTCTGTCTTTTCTCCAGAGTGTGAGCCAGTGTCAAATGAGCTATTATCCTCAAGTGACATCTGCTGCTATGAGGGTACCAGTGATCATAGAAAAGCTCCTGTAGTGAACTTTACACATTTACACACTGTAACTCTCTATGCAAAGCATTTTTAACTCAATTGTGCCTTTTAATTGTATAAGCAATGTTAGATAAATCCAGACTTTCATTCTAAGGCTTTATCTACCCACTTACTTCTCTGTTTGCATTTGTTTATATGTTTGTTTGGGTGGTATTAGGGATTGGACCACTTGGAAACACCTTCAGCCTCTTGGTTCTTAGTTATCTTTTAGACAGAGTTGCATATTTTCATCCTGGGCCAGCCTGGATCACAACCCACCTAGCTAGCCTACCTGGTATCTGATATCACAGATCTGCATAGCCTGCCCAGCTTGTTCTTTGAAATAGGATCTTTTTTTAAACCCAGGCTGGCCTTGAAGCATGATTCTTCTATCTCAGCCTCTCCTGTAGCTAGATTTACAAGTAAGAGCCACTGAATCTATTCCACCCAAAGATTTCAAAACCTTGTGTTATGATCTACAAGTGAGTTAATCACTATTCAACCTCTCATCTTAAACTTTAAGGAGTTTTTATGTTTTGTAGAATTTACTATTACTCAGTTTCTGGTTCACTTACTCTACATATGGCCACTTTATCTCTGACTTACAATGTTTTGATTTATGAGTTTTTGACTTTATGGAGAAATAAAAGTGATATATATACATATATATATAATAGAAAGTATGCTTCAAGTTTTGAACTTCCACCTTTCTTTGGGCTAGTAATTTGGGGTACAATACTCCTTGAGGTTCCAGCAGCAAGAAGCATGATTCCTCTGCCAGCCACATGACCACCAGAGTTGAATAATCCACCCTGAACAGTATACCCTGTATGAATCATATACAGTGAGTTAAGTGTATCAAATTATTTTCAGCTTATTATAGATATTGTAGGATCTACAATATCTACATAGGTTGAGGATTTACTACAAGTTTCACTAAGCTACACATAAATGATTTGGAACTGATGAGGTAACAAAACATTGATGCTCCATTTTACTTGGAAATCTGACAAGTAATCTAATAATTGCACATCCAAGATGCTAGACTGGGGAAGCTACTACCCTATAAAATGTAGACAACATTTAGAAACAATATTCAAATTTAGAGCTAGGTGTGGTGCTGCATTTCTGTCATTCAAGCTCTTAGAGGTAGGTAGGAATATAATAAATCTGAAGCCAGCTTACGCAATATGGTAAGATGCTATCTCAAAAACAAAAACCCCGAAAGAAAACAGAATATGTAAATTTTGTTCTTATGGCTAATGTGTGTTTCTAAAAATCATTATATACAAAAAGCATGAATTTAATTTATGGTAATTAGTCTATAGACTAAAACTTTCAAAAATATATGGTTTTGTGAAGAACCTTATTATATCTCATATTATCATTCACATTTTCTATTAATTCAGATCTTTCTCGTATGCTAGATTATAGAACCTGGCATAAAGTTGCTTTTCAAATATATGCTTGATACATTCATGAATGAATGCTCATGGCAAAAAGTTAGACACTGAGTCAATTAGAGGGTAAAATGCTACTTCTATCAGGCATAGTGGCCCAGTTATGGCTTAAGAATCACATTCATTCATGTCTAGCTGTTTTCCAGATGGTCATGGAGAAATCACATCATCTCTTCATCACAAATTTCCATTATGAACAAAATGAGGTAATACCAAGTCCTATCTATGCAGGATCAAATGAAGTCAAAGACTGAGTAAACTGTCTAGGTTATACAATTAAGGTAGGCTATTCATCCTCCATAACTCTGTCTTACTTCTACCTTCACCCCTTACAAAACAACCACTTTAGTAATATTATTTCAATACATAAAAGGATTTTGGAAAATCCAATGGCTTGACAGGTTCCAGTGGCTCACGCCTATAATCATAACTACTCAGGGGGCTGAGATCTGAGGATCACAATTTAAAGCCAGCCTGAACAGGAAAGTCTATAAAACTCACCTCCAATTAACTATAAAAAAAAAAAACACAGACGTAGTACTATAGCTGAAAGTGGTAGAGCAGTACCCTTAAAAAAAAAGTGCTCAGGGATAGTGGCCAGGCCCTGAGTTCAAGCCCCACAACCAACAAAAAGAAGGTAAAAAAAAATTGAATGGCTAAGCAATAATGACTTATATTGACATTGACATTACATTGACATTTTAGTTCCCCTCTACCAATATTAAACTTCATGTCTATAGGTAAATTGTTATGTACAACAATGTTCAATAGATTTTAATGACTTTAGAGTAAATACCCCAGAGAAAGGAAATTCATTCTTTTTTTCAAATTTTTTTCGTATATTTTTATTGTAATTAATAGAAGGGTTACCTGATATTTGCCAGATAGATGGTGCATTAATTCCCATACATTGATACCCTTTCACATGTCTTGGTCCCCATTTCCCTCCTCCCCACCCCCAACCCTCATCTTGTTTTCCCCCGTTCCCTATCCAATTTCAAATAACCAAATACAAATATATTTGTATAGGAAATTCCTTCTTTTAGGAGCCCAAAATTCTTTACATTTAAAAGCTTCCAAAAATGTGTTATACATTGAAACATTATGCTAAAACAGAAAGTAGAAAGAAATCTTAAACTCCTGTTGATTTCTGATTATCAACATGAATTTAGACTTAACTCTGGCATAAAATAAGAATTCCTTAAATTATTTGTTCTTTCCAAACCACTAGATTTGCCAGTTCCCTACACTGTGGTCTCATCCTCTTTCTTCTTCCTGCAGTCAGCAGCTTTTACCCAGAAAGATAAGAGACAGCAGGAATGAACTAGGTCAAGTGACTGCCTTCTTTCATTTACCAATAACCATCTGCAGGTACTTCTCATCTGAGCCTGCTTGACACATTTGGTAAAGAATTTCAAGAAGGACCTTAGACTGCCCTTTTCCTAAAGTCTCATATATATTGGTTTCTCAAATATACGAACCTGGAGGCCGAGAGCACAGCCTAGTGGTAGAGCGCTTGCCTACCATGCATGAAGCCCTGGGTTCGATTCCTCTGTACCACATACACAGAAAAAGCCAGAAGTGACCCTGTGGCTCTAGTGGCAGAGTTCTAGCCTTGAGCAAAAAGTGTTCAGGGACAGTGCCCAGGCCCTGAGTTCAAGCCTCAGGACTGGCAAAATAATATGAATCTGGGGTACAGCTCAGTTGTATAGTGATTCCTTAGTGTGTGTGAGATCTTGCGTTTAATTGCTAGTAGCAGAGAAAAGAAAAAAAATACAGACATACATAAATACATACATATATGCGTGCATACATACATACTTGTGAGTATGTATGTGAACACACCGAATGAAGGAAAAAATAATCTGTAAATTTTGTAATTTGTTTCTTGCTATAGTTTTCAATCTGTAAAGTAAATAGCCGAATTAAATTTTCTCTAAGTGCCTAAGAGGAAACTTCTATAATCTGGTACTTGTATGCTCCAGAGCAGAGAGTTGCTGGAAATATGATCCCAGATTAAGTGAGAATAGAATGAGCAACATGCCTTATGCCCTCTGACACAGACCTCCCATCAAGAAGCCATCAAGCACTGTGACTTAACAAATATCTTTCAGCACTAATATCATTTGTAAGGCACAAACACTGAATCTGAGATTCTAAAGATTATGGTATTTTTGTCTATATCAAATTCACTTACTAATAAGTGCAAAACCTAGCAGATCTCAAAAGAAGTCAACTGCATTCAGGCATAAAAACCTTAAAGACATTTTTGTCCAGAATAACTAAAGTGCATCATTGATCCTTTGATGATAGATACTTTTTTGGCTACTAGTTAATTCACATATCTGTACATTTGTTTAACTACTACTATCATTTTAGTGTGTGTACAAGTTCAATTTAACACACAGCTCAACTTTATTAAACAAAAATAGTTATGTTTCATACTGAAAAAATATAAATACTTGCAATGCCAAGTCTATTATTTGTCAACAGGTATATGTGGAGGACATTATAAACTCAGGCAAGTCAGAAATAGTTATCTTGTCCGTATAGAATTGAGTGCCTTTAATTTTCTCTAATACAGATTCAAAATCTATTTCCTTCAGGCATTAACCCAATCTAAAAGTTATATGAAATAAATAAAACATATCATAGCTGATCTAGGGAAAATGCAGCAAGCCCAGATCGTAAGAAAAATGACATTAGAAAACAACCACCCAGGACTGAATCCCCACCTTGCAACAAACAACTAGTTATAAAATTTGAGCAAGTTACTAAAGCATTCTAATTCCATGACCTCATGTAAATATCTTTTTACCCCTCACAGTACTGTCATGAGGAATAACTAAGTTATTGTCCCAAGGCATTAAAGCTAAATCCTAGTGCACAAGCAGTATTCAAAGTTACTATCATGGTTATCAAAATTATGAACAGGTAATTCACAAGCTAAGAAAATATATATACTATTTTTGTAGTTAGTAAAATTAAAGCTGTAACAGATCCTGGGATCTTAAAGGATAAAAAAAACTGAGAAGAAAAATGATTCTTCTAATGTTGATCAGTATTCCCACATGTGGCACACAAATCCTCACTACATCCATTTCTGAGAAAGAGGTAAGGGTGGTAGACTTTCACACCTATCTTTCTCTTTATGTTTTTCTTCCCACCATTCACACATTGGTTTTAGTTCGAGTGTTAGTTGCACAAAGGCCCTTAGATGTTATCTAGCCCCATCCTCTTATTTTATACATGACAGAAGTCAGGGCCAGTGAGACAAAGGCTTGCCTCTGGCTGTACAGCTCTATATTGGCACAAACAAAATTAAAACTGGACTCTCAGAGTCTGTGCTCACTCCCTCAGCACAACAGAATGAGAACATTTACCCAAATGCAGTCTAGCTGGTCTTTATTCTATTTGGCAGATACATAAATTTTTCTCCTGGGAAGAAAACCTTGAGAAATATTTTTAAATGAATTAGAAGAATCTTACTGTTTTTAATTCAATAAAACATGTTTGATTATTAACTTCACTGCCTGCTAAGCCTGAAATTAGGTTTCTATGCTTGGGCAGGTCCTGGCCAACCAATAACAGGACAACCAGATTGCAATTAAATAGATATTCCCACTTGGGGAGGAGGTGTCTCTCTGTCTCTGTCTCTGTCTCTGTCTCTCTCTCTCTCTCTCTCTCACACACACACACTCACACACACACACACACTCACACACACACACACACACACACATACACATACACAGAGTATCAGAAGAACTTACTAAAAACAAGGTTTGAGCCCATTGTGATTTTTCCAGCCCATGTTAGAAGATATTAAGTATTTTAAGATGCAGCTCTCCTAATACAGAGATTCCAGCCCACTGACTTGCTAGAGTAAGAAGTTTCTTCCCAATGTCCCTATGCTAGGTCTACCCCCACAGCAAAAGGTAGTCTGTCAAGTGCATTCAACCAGTCTTCAGTCTCCTTCCTTACTCCTACCCTTCAACCCCACAGTGCAAGACTGTGGCTCTGAAGCTAGAACTTTTAAATCGTGTATTTGAAAAATAGACCATTTAAGTCCATTTTTTCTGAAGAGGAACAGGGCAGGGAGGGAAGGAGAGAAGGAAGGAAGGAAAGAAGGAAGGAAGGAGGGAGAGAAGGAGCAGAGAGCACAAGAGAGGGAAGGAGGGAAAAAGGAAAAGAAAACAAATAGTCCAGCTTGCTTCTAAAACTCTTCCTGTCTCTTTCCCTGGTGTGGGGATAGCATCTTCTGTCTCATTTGCTTTACTCTGTGGGGCTTCAAACATATAAAGAAGCTGTGACTAAGGGAGAGGTCTTCGCATTCTTCTTGTTGTTTAGACTACAGGAATATCTGGATCTGGGCCACTAAAAATAACTTCATTCCACAGTCAAAATAGGTATTTACTTTTCAAGAGCATAAAGCTGGTTTGTTGGTAAGTATTATTTACACAGATCTGTCCTTGACTACAAATGATGTGTATTTCTTTTTTTCTTTCACAGCAGATACAGGCTGGCTGCCCAGGGAGCAACACTTATGAATACCATTCTTACTCAGGTGAAACGCAACAATACCAAAAAGAAAAATCCAACGTTACAGAATTAAAAATAAATACATTCAATGACAAAAATTAACCATGTAAAGCTTGGGAATAGTTGAGCCAAGATCGAAAGTTTCTAAGGAAGAAATCATCAACAATAACAACAACAAATTATTGCATCCTTACCTTGCATGCCAGTCTGGAGTATCCACTTAGTCTCTCTAGATGCCTCTTGAAAAAAACAAAAACAAAAACAAAAAAACAACAACAAAAAAAAACGAAGTGCCACAAAGGTACCAGAAGTTTGAGATCCTGAGGGAGCCAATTAGATTTATGGCACTTTCAAAATTCTGTAAAAGAAAACAAATAGCATTAGGGAAAAAAAAACATATAGCAATTGAAATGACATTTTACATGTTCTGGCCTGGATTACACCTCAGTTGATGGTTATAATCCTTATGGTTATAAAATATATCTTGGGGTTTTAATATAAGTATTAGTAACAATTTCAGAGACAGGAAATGGAGCGGGAGGATGTAGCACATCAAATCCTATAGATACTTCAGCTTTTATCTTTGGAATTGTCAGCCAAAACATGAGAAATGAGGCCAAAGGCAAGGACAGATACTTACTGAGAAGCCTGCCTTTGCTGGCTAGCAGCTGTGTATACTTTGAGGTTCCTCTAATTGTCTAGCAAGTCCTTAGGGAAGAAAGTGCTGCAAGTAGGAATTTGGAGGAGCCACTCAATGGCCTGTGGTAAGTCTGGGTAAATGCTGGGGGTTGGGCAGCCAAGGGGAGGGCCAGAAAGGTCCCAATGTCTCCACTCCGGGCAGAATCAGGCCTGGGTTTTAGCTGTTGGTGGAAAGAGAGGCCCTGTGTCCCCTGACTCTCTTGTCTCTCCAGAGCTCACAACACTAACATGAAGGCTATTTCTGAGTTCCGTGTAACCTTTTGTAATTAGATGCAAAGCAGATGTGTCCGAGACAACAGAACCAGGCAAAAGGCAGTGAGTTTAAAAATAGACCATCTGCAGTTGGGTTTATGGGATGCTTTCTCTTCTTTTCAGGGGAAAATAGATAAACTATCACTTGCAAAACTGACTAGAGGCTCAACAAATGAGGTAAAGGAAAAATGGCAGGACTAGGGCTTGACCTAAGGATCTTGTATTCTCACTTGACTTCATTACTCAGGGCTAACACTCTCCCACTTGAGCCACGCCCCTACTTCCAGCTTTTTGTGGTTAACTGGAGATAGTTTCTGGGACTTGTTTTCCTAGGCTGGCTTTGAACTAGGATCCTCAGATCTTAGCCTCCTAAGCAGCTAAGATCACAGACATGAGCCATTGGCAGCTATACTTCTATAAAATATCTTTCCGGAGCTACTAGGCAGAGCCATCCTTTTGTTCTGCTTTGCAGTTGACTATTTTAGTCACAGCCTTCAACTTCCACTTCTTGGTTTAAAAAAATGTGGTTGTTTTGTCCTGATAGCAAGTCTGCACACATGATGGATACCTGCTGCGTCATCCCTTGAATCAGACGTTACAAACAACATGAAGAGCACGGAACGCCTATATTTTGCCTCCCCAGTTATCATCCTTCAAACCACTGCAGTTGTCCCTGTCTGTGCAGAACACAACCTCATGTACCAAAATCAGACTATTTTTGAGATCCCACCTTAAATGTCACCTACTCCCTGGGGTTGCCCTGACCATAAATAATATCGCCTTCGTTTTCATACCTTGTCCTTTTGCATCTTCAATTATAGCCACTGATATAAAATTACTCCTTTAAATTCTTTGAGCAACAATATTTTAATGACTGTTAAGAGCAATATATGTCAGAGAATGTCAATTCCTCTGCTGTAGAGTAAAAACCGTCCATTATCCTGGAAGCAGAAGGACTTTATTCAGCTGGACTTAATGGGACGCAAGCACTAAATTATCCAGGGAAAAGAAGAGCGGGTTCAAACCAAAGATAATGACAAAAAGGAGAAAAAGCATGTTAAAATAAAGAAGGCGAGCAAAAAGCCTGGTGCCCCCAAGATGTCTCCTAATACAGACACTGAAAATGTGGTTGGTGCCTGCTGGTGATCTTCTGCATGGTCCTGAAGGGCAATCCAAAATATTTTTTGAAAAGCATCTTCAGCCCTCCCATAGCACCTCTAATCTACACTAGTAATAGGAATCATTGAAAATACTCCTATCATTTGTCTCTGAAGCTCTGGAACTCCTCTGAGGACCATCATCGTGCAGAGAACAGGTAATCTTCAGAAGTGGTTGAATTCCCTTGTCTGCATTTATCACACTGAATGATATGCCCTCTTAGGAGGGAAGGAAGGATTAAGAGCTAAATTAAGCTAATGTTCCTTCATGCATAGTAACTATAGTCCATCACACAAACTGACAAGATATGTCTTTGTATGGATTTGGGGGAATAATATTTTCCCTGGATAATTAAATGGGAACATATACACTGTACATAGCCAAATAGGGAGCTATGCATGTGCATAGTTAAATACTATACATATTGGAGCTTTGAAATCGTTTTCAAAGAAGTTGTATTCAGAATGGTTCTCTAAAGCAGATCATTTTTAGAAATTACTATCCCGTAAGCATTTGCTTTTCTTTCCAGGCTAACTGTGCAAATCATGTTGCTCTTCCCCAATTTCCCAAGATCCCCAAGGTCATTCTCCTCGGTGTTTGCTTTAAATACAACTCAGTGCCAGAGATTCTGCCTCAGCTTTCAAGTTCACACAGTTGACACGTTCCCACAGTGTCCCTACATCCAGATGTAGGGGATCTGCATTTTCTGCAAGAAGTTTCGCTTCTCACCAATGGCAAACTGACTTTTTATAGTGTCCTTCTACTTCCCCTGGGTAGAAGGCTGCCAGGAAGGCACAGGAGAGGAGGAGTCTTTTGATGCTAATGAATCTTGTGTGCTGGACTCTGAGGTAAGGTGAGGAAGCTGAGCAGGGCTTCTCCAGGGAAGCTCTGGTGAGGAAAAATATAAAAGGAGAACAGAGAAGCATTCAGACACCTTGCTAATAGCCTCGAGCAGATATTCCAGGATTATGCAGTCACTTGTTAGAGACCTACATAATGAAGAAATGAGTCAGTGTGCTTGCCAAGTCAGACTCTGGATTATAGAAGGCCTTATTTCAAAAGGAAATTCTGGAAGAAAAGCATAAAGTGGTATAGTGACAAATTTATCTCCATGAAGTTGCTAGTGGGTAGAATAAAGGCTAGTGAAATATGAAAATCCGTAGTCCACTGCTATTTTCATTGTGGGGGACTTTGAGAAGACTGGAAGCTCCACTGGAGCACTATCAGCGCTGCCCTCAGGTCACTGTGGGAGGGAGAGTGTTATGCCTCATCCGGCCTGCTGAGGGGAAAGCCCATTATTTCTCAGAAGTCCTGAAATTTGCCCTTGCCTTTTAGATAACACAGACAACACACACAACACACAAACACACACACACACATACACACACACACAAAGACTCAAATATCTCAGATTATGGAGCTGGGAATGTGGTGTAGTGGCAGAGTGCTTATCTAGCATACACGAGGCACTGGGTTCAATTCCTTCATACTATATTTAAAAAGTAAAATAAATAGGGGCCAGGAGTTTGGCTTACTGGTAGAGTGCTTACCTAGAATTCACAAAGAGCCGGGTTCAATTCCTCGGTACCACATATATAGAAAAAAATGCCAGGAGTGGTGCTGTGGCTCAAAGGGTAGAGCTCTAGCCTTGAGAAAAACCCAACGACAAAGCTCAGGCCCTGAGCCCAAGCCCAGGACCGGCAAAAAAAAAAAAAAGTGAATAAATAACAGGCAGGTGATTCACACTTGTAGTCCTAGCTTCTCAGGAGTCTGAGGAACAGTTCAGCTAACCTGAGCCAGAAAGTTCCTGAGACTCTCATCTCCAATAAGCTATTCCAAAAAAGCCAGAGGTAGCCCTGTGGGTCAAGCAGTAGAGTTCACTTGCCTCAAATAAAAGAAGCTCAGAGACAACACCCAGGCCCTGAGTTTCAAGCCCCGGGACCAGCAAAAAAAAAAAGAAGAAGAAGAAGAAGAAAGAAGAAGAAGAAGAAGACTGAAATTATAAGAGAATTCTCAGCCAACATATATCAACCAAAGGAGTTAAAAGTCCCGTGTGACCAGGTACAGATAACGAGGGCTTAAATCCTAGCTACTCAAGAAACTGAGAAGTGGGGATGCTTGGGCCAGAAAGTCCATCAATTAATATTCCAGTTGATAAGCCCAAAAGCAGATATGCAGCTCAAGTGGCAGTATATTAGCCTTGACTAAAAATGCTAAAGGAGAGTCCTCAGGCCTCCAGTTTAAGATCTAGTATGCATGTGTATATACACACATACACATGCACACACACACACACACACTCTCACAGAGAGAAATCTTACAGCAATTAGATACCTGAATTATCTAATGGAGTATCTAATGGAATAGCAGAGGAAATGTGTCTGAACATTTAATCCAAAAAAATCATAGAAAGCTTGGATATTGGATCTTAATAAGGGAGCTCTTGGAATATAAAAGGACCTTATCTGTGTTGTTTACTTTTCCAATCTTCAAAATAGTCATCTGAGATAAATGATTATATTACTATCCTTATTATTAATATAAGGAAACTAATGCTCAGTAAACTTAATTAACTTATTCAATTCCTCCTAGGTATGTGGCAGAGACAGTATGATGAAAAATGATTTAAGCTAAAAACACTTACTTTCCCCCCTGACAGCTCTATCTTTGAACTGCCCACACCTCACAGACCTGATATCTGTTTCTTTTTCCCCTCCCCAAATATACCCTAGGGCAGTAAAAGAGATAACCTGAAAATTGAGAGCCTCTCTGTCCCTTCTCTTGTCTGCTAAAAACAGATGCTATTAAAACACACACACACACACACACACACACACACACACACACACACACACACACACACACACACACACACACAGCTCTCTTCCCAATAACTCAAGATAAGATTCCATCTCTGCACAAAAGCCTGGAGGTTCACACTTACAATCCCAGATACTCAGGAAGCTAAGATCTGAGGATTGCAGTTCTAAGCCAGCCCACACAAGAAAGTTTAGGAGACTCTTATCTCTAATAAACTACTCAGAAAAATCTGGACGTGATGCTACTATGGCTCAAATGATAGAGTGAGCCTCGAAAAAAAAAGCTCTGGGGCAGCACCCAGGCCCAGAGTTCAAGTCTAAAGCCCCTGTCCAAGACAAACTATCCCAGACCCTGCCCCACCTTACCCTACTCTCCCTGCCCAATAAAAAGACACATCAGTTAAAAGAGACAGCACCATTTTCTGGAAGACTCTGGCATCCGTCTCAGGCTTTTACCCCCAAAACAGAAGTTTGTTGGTCTATTGAATGTGCTTTCTGCCCTTTCTTCATTCTGATAGTTGTGTGACTCAGTTTACTTATACAATATATAAATACATACAATTAATTATGTTTATCAGTGGCCAATGATGTTTGAAATCAGGATTATCCTACAAACAAGGAACTTTTGAAGGATAACAGAAAAAGAGAGCAAAGAAAATCAGAGTTCCACACAACAAATCAGAGGAAGTCTGGATCAGTGGGACTGCATTAAACTGCAGAGCTTCTGTATGGCAATGGACATAGGTAGCAAACTAATTAGGAAGCCTACAGAGTGGGAGAAGATCATCACTAACCATACAAAAGACAAAGGCCTCATATCTAAAATATATCCACAGCTCAAAAAATTGAATCACTCCAAAACTAATCTCCAAAGAAACAACCATCCCATTAATTACAATAAAAATATATGAAAAAAAGAAAATCAGAGTTTTTTACAAAAAAAACTGAAGAGAACAAAGAAAAAAAAAGTGAGAAAGTTCTGAAATATGCCCTCTGAATGTTTCCCTGCTAGGACTGGGCTTGTTCTTAGCCAAATGACTTAAACAGTTTCTCTGTAAACTTGAACCTCACTCCTGGTAAAACATATCTTCAAATGTGAATATTTCCGTTGCGAGTTTTCCTGTCTAGTTTCCTGGGGAGTCTGAGGGAGGAGTGGTGTCTTCATGGGAACAGCTTCTGTCTTCTCTCCTATGACTCAAGTAGAAATGTCAAAGAACAGCTACTGCTAGTCCAGCAGCAATAAATTATTCCATCTGCCAAGCAAATTCAAGTGGAAATCAGCCCCCCATCTCCAGCACAGCCCCACAGGAAAGTGGGAAGGACAGCAATGGGAAATTAGTCAAGCAAAAGTGAAGCAAAAGAGAGGTAAGCTTCACCCACATCCTCTTCTCACAAAATGCATGAACACATTTACATTTTCATATTGCCAGGAACAGGTGAGAACAGAATTTGCTTCCTCCTCTTTGCTCTCATACTACACAAATTGCTAAATTATAGTGTTTACCATATTGTCCTGAAATTAGATTTTAGGTGTCTGCCTCCCAGATAATGTTAAGTACTCCTTTCCTCCAAAATGTTTGTGTTACAGGCCTCTGGGATCACATTTAGCAAATATTTGTTATACAAACAAATGAAAATTGAATGAAACAACGAATAAATGATGATTAGCTCCAGGTATCTAACTAGGGCAAAAGGAAATTTTCTATTCCCTCTGTTCTTTATGACTGAAAATAGTAATCATTGCAAAACTTGGTGGGAAATGGTGTCTGAACGCTTATGCATTTAGGATGGTTTTACCATGTAATGAACGAGCGTTTGTGGCTGCATATACACAATGCTCCAGGTTTCTTACTCTATACATCTCTTCCCATCTTACACTCACCTATACAGCTTAATCATCACTCTAAAAAATATTCTTATTTTTCCTTAAATTCTTAAAGGAAAAAGAGGTTAGGAAATATGACTTTGCATGACCTCCACAGTGCCACCACAATGGATAAATCTTATATAAAATGATGTTCAGTAGGAAGACAGATTTTTTTTTATAGTAGCAGAGGAAGCTCAGTTTATTATGGGGCACATGGAAAAGAGACCAACCCTAATCTGAAGATGAAGAATGTACATTAGATTTATCCAGAGAATGAGAATATAGGAAAGAAGAGAAGTCCCAGAATGCAAGAAGAGTGAGAATTAGTAAGGAGGGGAGCTCAGGCCTGGGATAGTTCATGTAAGGGCAACAGAAAGTATTTTAACCAAGGTGGTAACATTTTGATGAGATTTTGGAGAGATACTTGGATTGCACACAGAGATGTAAAGATTGGGAATTTTATTAGGGTACACTAGCTTTAGTAACAAACTAGCCTTAACATGTCCCTTTTAGCAAGATTACTTTAGCTGTCATATTGAGAATGGATTATTAGACTGTGAAATCAGATGCACAGAAATCAGGCAAGATGCTATTTCCAAGCTTCAAATGGTGACACTACCAACTGGATGAAACAGATAGATTCAACACAGAATTAACAAGCTCAGCAACTGACTAGATCAGGGTGTGGCCATATTTTTCTGTAAGGAACCAGATAAGAAATGTTTAAGCCTTGGCAGCCATATGGTTTCCATCACCACTGTTCTGTGTTAGTGAGAAAATGGATCTAGAAAATATGTAAATGTCTGTACTTGGATTCCAATAAAATTTATTTAAAAATAAAAATAGACCAAGAGGTTTAATTTGGCCCAAGGCAGTCAGAGCAATAAAATATGGTTTCACAGTATGTAATCTGGGCCTCTGGTTGGCCCCATTACTACATCTAGCAAAGAGACACTGAGACAGAAGGAAGATCAGACATACAAAGCTCAGAAGCTGCCTCATCCTCTCTAGTAAAAGGAGAACTGAGAGGGGAATGAAGGATGTTTTAAATGAGTTCTTACTGACAACCCAGCTGCATAGGAGGCTGGGAAATGCACCATTAGTTGTGTCCTGAGGATGGAGAGATGGTGTGAGTAGATTTGGGTGGACAGCTACAGTATGAACTACTAGAGCCAAAACTATATACAAAAGTCAGCAAGGCGTGAAGATGAATAAAATGATTTCAGGCACTAGAAACATGAGACCAAGTTCACAGCTCCGCAGAACACTAATGTTTAGAGATGATAAAGATAAATTAAAAAGTGGGGGATTCATGGCTCCAGAAGCATGAAGCCCTAAGTTGAACCTCAGCACCACAAAATAAATAAATAAATAAAACTTGGGATATTATGTATCTAAACTATACCAACAGCTCAAAAAATTGAATCACTCCAAAACTAATCTCCAAAGTAACAACCATCCCATTAAAAAATGGGCCAAAGACTTAAAGAGAGTCTTCTCTGAAGAAACAAAACTAGCCTATAGACACATGAAGAAATGCTCAACATCTCTGGTCATAAAAGAAATGCAAATCAAACAACTCTAAGATTCCACCTCACTCCAGTTAGAATGGCCAGGATCAAGAAAACTAATAACAACAGATGCTGGAGGGGATGTGGCCAGGAGGGATCACTACTACACTGTTGGTGGGAGTGCAAACTCGTTCAACCACTATGGAAAGCAGGATGGCAGTTCCTCAAAAAACTAAATATGGAACTCCCTTATGACCCAGCAATTCCACTACTTGGCATTTACCCAATTGTGCAGAAACAAGGACATATTAAATCCACTAGCACAACGATGTTCATTACAACACTAGTTACCATAGCAAAGATATGGAACCAACCCACATGTCCCTCAGTTGATGAGTGGATCAACAAGATGTGGTATTTATACACAATGGAATTCTATGCTGCTGTCAGAAAGAATGACATCGCCACATTTGTAAGGAAATGGAAAGACTTAAAAAAAAATCATATTAAGTGAAATAAGCCAGACTCTAAGGAACACAGGCTCATTGGTTTCCCTCATTTGTCATAATCAGTAGAAACCTTGGGATCTCCTAGCAGAGATTTACAATAGAGTAAAACCTAGATACATAAGGCCACATACAATGACCCTAAATGAAAGGACCTCCAGGATATAGACACAAAAGCCATATAATGAGTGATTGTTGTCCTTAATGTACTATGTTATCTCTCATCTCCTTTGCTGTCCCTTGGTTATCTCATATTGTTACAGTATTTCACCTTGTTATCTGATATATTGTATATATACTTATTTGGTTATTTGAAATAGGATAGGGAGAAGGGGAAAACAAGATGAGGGGTGGGGGTGGGGGAGGGAAATGGGAACTAAGACATGAGAAAGGGTATCAATGTTTGTGAAGCAATGTACCTTCTATCTGGTGAATATAATGTAACCCTTCTATTAATTACAATAAAAATATACAGAAAAAAAACTTGAGAGTTCACAGTGGCTTAAACAGTAGGAATACTATACAAATTTAATCATTAAGAATGTGATCCCATCATTGGCAATCTCTTACTGATTGCATATCACTGATATGCAGATGAAAAAGGAGTCCTATTAAATGTAATAGAAAATGGCAAAACTGACTCCTTAAAAGCACATGTTGTTCTTAAGGTACTATGTTATCTCTCATCTCTTTTGCTGTCCCTTGGTTATCTCATATTGTTACAGTATCTCACTTTGTCACCTGATATATTGTATATATTTGTATTTGGTTATTTGAAATTGGATAGGGAAGGGGGGAAAACAAGATGAGGGATGGAGGTGGGGGGAAGGGAAATGGGGACCAAGACATGTGAAAGGGTATCAATGTATGGGAATTAATGCACTATCTATCTGGCAAATATTATGTAACCCTTCTATTAATTACAATAAAAAATATATGAAAAAAGCACATTTTCATTCCTGTGAGACTGGACTGCTTTGGGGGTATGTACTTTAATATATATTTTTTCTCATATACATTACAACATACTAATATCATTAACAGATATTTGTCTATCTAGACACATATACTCAGCACTCACATAATTCATTACAAAATGCTTTTCCTTTTTTAGTGCCAAGTTTTGTAATCTCTGTGCACTCCCTTTTCCTTAAGGCTTCCCCTCCCAACCCTGTTCTTTGCTTCTGCTAAGACCAAAGAAAAGATCCTAGCTTCCCTGACATTTTAAGCCCTGCTCTATTATTGCAGAATACAACCCAAGTCTATGGTCTAAATAAAATACCAAGTAGAATCTCCCATGCACCCTCCCTGGCTCCTCTACCCTGAAGGCCTCAGCTAGGAAGAGGAATCTAAGATCATATTGGCACCCTGCCATCTAGCAAGCATGTCTTTCGATCTATTCTCTTCTCTAGAATGTGAGGTCTGTGGGACAAGAAGGGAGGGTTCTGAAGGTTTTATATTTGTCATAGCAGAATAACGAACAGTCTTCCTTATAAATAAGGTTTTCCTTTAAAAGAAAAGATCATTTTTAAAAATGATCTGACTAGGAGGTACACAGATAGTAAAGAGAACAAAATTAGTGATTTCTTTTACTTGCCCAAAATAAATCATTAGTGTACTAAATCTAACCAAGTGACTATTTATAAGCCTGACCTCGAGCAACACAGTGTTCAATAAATATAAATCGAAAATAGTGACAATGCTACCCATAGTTCCTTATTTAATGACACTCAGTTGGCAGTTCAGTGGCACAAGCCATACACATTTTATTTTTCTTTTACTTATCTTGAAATAGCAACTCATAGCAGGTGTTAATTAACTGCTGGAAATAGATTTCCAAATTAGTAAAAGTACTTCTTCCTTTGGTTTGAGAGAGGCCAATTCTTGTTTATAAGCAAAGAAAAATCTTCAAGCAGCATTTGATCATGGAGCCTGAATGAGATTTTCAGTCAGCTCCAAGAATTCTTTTTTTTATGGCTACTTTTATAGGGTCATCATTATTCAAGACCACCATCTTCCAATTTCACCTGCAAGGTACATCTAGAAACTTAGCTGCTGATACAGATTATGTACAAAACTGGAAAACCACAACTTGTTTTCCACAGACAAAGTTAAATGTCTGTGGAAACTTTTAGAATTGTTCACTAGTCTGAGAGAGAGTTGTGAGGGAAGGCAGAAGTTGGCCATTGATATATATACAATCATAGACATGTGTTCCAAAAAAATCTAAGCGTAATATTAACCATCCGAATGCTACATTTAATGCCTTCAGATGGTAACAAGGCTAGAAACCTATCAGTTTTGTTAGGTGAAAGCCTTCTTCTTTTACTCTTATTCTCTTGAAGTATACAAGACACCCTGCGTCTTTTCCTCTGCACCAGAGACTTTCCTCTCTTCCAGGTCCAGTGAAGTGAGGCAAGTTATCAGCTCCCATGTTCCCATTCACCTCACTCATCTTTTTTACTCTTTAATGATTATCAGGATAAATTCATGATATAGAAGTACTTCATTGTGATTCTCCACATATACAACGTACACTGATCAGATTCACCCCTCTTTATTTTCGTCAATTTCACCACTCTTTCCCTTCTAGTTTGCTAACGGTTTTATTATGCTATTTTCATAGGCTCAATTATATTCATTGCTATTGCCTTGTCTCTTCATTTTCCCCTCTCCTGCTGGTCCCTGATCCTCTGGCAAACCCTTTTCATTCCTCATCAGTAATCACCCACAAGCTTCTCCTCTGCCCCTATTCTCTTCCTCTGCCAGTGCCATCTCAGTGCAGGTCCCCTTCAACCCCTTTCTGAATGAGGACACAACCCCCTAGTGATTTCCTCTCTGTTTATAGGCCAATTTCTCTAGAGTTTACCCTACTCATCTTCCTCAAAAAGAAAAAATTCAGATGGTATCACATATCTTGCTTAGAAAATTGTAGAATGTAAGACCAAGGGTAGAGAATATATTCCATATTTTATATATTCTAAATTCTAAAGCATACTTTATTAAAAAAACAAACAAGAAAATAGAGAAAGAACATTGAAACAATGAACACCCTCTAAGACTACCTCTTCTTTTGTTACATGGCTGAGGGATTTCTCCCAGAATCAGGCTGCAGCACCTGGCTACAACCTCATGCTGGGCCTCATTTGATTTCATACCATACACACACCTCTGCTGGCTTAGTTCTGAGACTTCGCTGGGTACTCACTTCTCCATACTTCTTTATCCCTAGACTCACACATAAATCATAAATTACATTTAAATTTAAATTACAATTAAATTATAGCTTACTACATCTTCCAATCTTATTCAGAGTTACCAACTACAATCCTTAAGGCTTATTCTCAATACTTTTCAGGGTGACAAAGAAGGATCCAACTTTAGTTTTCTGCAGGTACTTAGCCAGTTCTGCCAGCACCATTTGTTGAAGAGGCTGTCTTTCTTCCATTCTATATTTTTGGCTCCCTTATCAAAGATAAGGTGGCCATAGGTCTGTGGTTTAATATCTGGGTCTTCAGTTCTATAATGCAGTTCTTTTTTAAGATAGATAGATTAAACAATGTTTAGCAGAATATTTTCCAAAATGTAAATTATTATCTCAAAGAGATGGGAACGTGAATTGCTTATGTAGACCTTGCTTCTTTCTTCTTTTTAAATTATCTGATTCTTTAGCAAAGAACCTGTCTACATTTATAATTAAAAGTCATTATCATCACTCTCCATTGTATAAAAATAGTGCTCAAACACACATACACACACACTTAATTCATTGAGAGAGGAGACCTGTAGCTTAAAGTGCTGCCATTTTACTTAAATTATACCATCCACAAAGAACTCTTCCTAGTCAAATCTGAATAGATTTGTCAAAGACAATTAAAACAATACAAGGACCACCTAAGTTGCTGCCTAAATTCCCACTATCCAGTTCATTTTCAGAATCTTTGTCTTATACAACACAGTCAAATACTTTTTTTGTTGGGGGGATGGTGGGGAGAGTCAGTTATGGGCTTGAACTTGAGCCTGGGCACTTTTTGCTCAAAGCTATCATACTACAATATTAAGCCACAGTGCTACTTATAGTTTTCTGGTGCTTAAATAGAGATAAAAGTCTCATGGACTTTCCTGCCCGACTGACTTTGATCAAGATCCTAAGATCTCAGCACCCTAAGTAGCTAGGAATGAGCCATCAGTGCCAGGCTTCAACTACTATTCTGATTCCTCCCACAAGCATAAAATGACTCATCGGTTTGAAAATAGAAGGGGTGGAGGTAATTGATACTCTACAATTCTTCCCTCTACCTGTCTTCCTACTTTTAAAAATAGAAAAACAGAAAAATAATTGGAAGATCCTTCCAATTTATTTGGATAAATCCCTGAATAGGTTACCTATACATATGTTCATTACTGTTTTTTTCATTATGTCTATCATAGGTGATAGTTCTTACAAAACCAGATGGGTATCAGACTAGATTACAAAAAATGGAACCAGGAAAGTGTCAACTAACTGAACTTTACATTCTATAGATTTTATTACCTAATATCAACTTAAGCCCATCATTTTAAAAACAGACGCTGAGATGTTGTGCCTGGTCTTTTGGAGAACAAAAGAAGTAAAAGTTATTTATAGTGACCTTTTAATGTTTACCTTAGAGCTGCTAATCAGATGTAAATTGTCACACCATGGATATGCATAATCAACTTTATTCCCTTTGCTAATTGAGAAATAGAGCTGTTAATGTCAAGAAACATTTGAAAAATGTACCAAGCTTGCTCAATGGAGCAAGTTCTTTTTAAAAGTCAGAGTTTCCATATGGTGAAATCATGGAAATTACGCTTAGGGGGGAAAAAAGACTAATTTGTTATGGAGAGAATCTCTGCTGGAATAAAATCAGTCTTAACAAGCCCAAATCTGGGAAATTTGACCACTTATGTCCAAAAATAACTCTCTTAGCTCTTATGAAATATCATTTCATCTCTCCTCCCCAAGTTATTCCTGAGAGTCCCTGCTGCCAGTGGGTCTGACTTAGCAGTCACTTTACCAAAACACATTCACCTTAGTTTCTGAGGCTATCTTGATCTTTTTTTAAATCTCCCTTATAATCTAATGCATTTTATCTGTATGAGAGTGCATGTAAGAAACCATTCTTACCTAAGCATACGGCCTAAATAATTTTCTCACAGGCCTGGCTAGTCAACACTTTGTAATGAGAATAAAACACATGAACAACAGAGTGAAAGAGTATAAGCACAAATGAACACATCTGTGGCCACAGAAGGCTGACAATGGGTGGAGCTTAATTCTGAGCTCCTCCAGGTTCAATCTTATACAGTCCCAGGCCTATAGATTGATCCCCTCACAAAGGCACATCTATAAGTGTTAAACACACTCCCAAAAAAGCCACATGCCTGGTGGATCGTGTGTTTGAAGAGTGAGTCTTACTCCATCTCCAACACCATGGAGGAGCCTGAGTCCTGTCACTTAGGCTCTCTGAATTTTCTTCTCCTCTTTTGTACTAGTACCTAAACAGATCTAACTGAAAATAATAAGAATGAAGAGTCAGAAAAGGATATCAAAGAAGTAAGGATGAACTGAGTTTCTGGCAGTCACTATATATGAAACCTAAGATTGGGGGACTGAAAGATGACTCTGGGTTTACACATGCAAGATGGGATACATGATCCTGCCACCAACGAGCTAAATTTTAAACAAATACCATACTGAATGAAAGATACCAAGGAATATATGCAGTTGGAGCTCCCTAAGGCAGAGAAAAATATTGAATGAGAGCCTAAAAAATAAATTACCATGGTTGAAATATTCAGAACAATAACAGAGTAAAGGGTGCTTATAACATCTACCTAAACATGCCACTTGGGCCATGAAGAAGCAAAGAACACCAAAAGAGCCTGGGCCTCATTTGAGGATTTGAGGCTTTTGAGAAACTTACCAAACCAAAGAAATGAAACCTTGAGAGGAAAGTTGGCCTACATAAACAGGATCCTCTTGCCTCAGTTTTCCAAGTACTGGAGTTGCAAGTGTATATAACCATACCTGACTTGTATCTATAGAAAGTTTAAAATATTAAAATTTCACAACAAAATCTCATTAAAATGGATAGTTGAAAGTGGGGAGTATGCCCCTTACATTTATTAAAGGAATAGGAAAACAAAACAAAAAATCATCTTAACACCATGATCAAAAACAGAAAATTTCAATCAACACTATACTTTTCACAAAAATTTAACAGATTGAAAACTGCAAGCAGCACATGTTAAGTCTCTGCACACCTCACCAAAGATATATTTATTCAAAACAAAATGTCTGTCAATGGTTCTTCTGTAAAAAGAATGTGAGTCATATATGCTGAGAAACTCTCCTCACAGTTTTAACCTTTTGGAGATTAAAAAAATCCAGCCCATACTCTAGCAAAAAGCTTGTCAAAAACAATTTCACAGTTTAAAAAGCAAGAATCATTTTGGCACTTCACGGCCTGAAATCCAACATTTCAGATAAAGAAGCATAGAACTCATCGGAGGCGCCAACTAGCTCAGAACATGGTAAGCAATTTTCTTCCTGAAACCTATATGGACCCTGAGACAGAGGCCACACACCCTGGAAAGGTTACAGACTAAGAGAAGGTAATCAATCTGTCAGTATGGATGCCCAAGCCTTTTATGTGACATCTAAGGGAGAAGCTGGTGGCTCCATCAAGAAAGATACCAGGACATCAGTGAAGAAATGACTGAAGGAAAGATGCCACCTATGGAATGATCCACAGCCACTCCTGTTACTCCATGTCACCCATGGCAACTTCTGGCTCATGAACCTGTTGGGGGCTGCAGAGAGTCACCCTACAGCGCAAGTCAAAAAAAAAAAAAAAGAGAGAGAGAGAGAGAAAAAAAGAAGAGCAGAAAAGAGCATTGGTTTTTTGCTCTGATGGAGAAAATGCCCTAGTACAACAACAGCAACTGCCCGAGGGGAGATAGGCTCTAGCATGCTCTCAAAGTCCTTCCTTTCCTGAATGTTAAAGAACTTTTCTCAGGCTTTTTGAATGAGCTAAAAAGCATTTTTGAAAGATAAGATATTAAACCATTTCTATAGGGAATTTGAACACTGGAGATTATTTACTTTTCTGTAATTACTCAGGCACATGGGGAGATTAGCTTTCAAATGCTACTAGGTCTGCATATAGTGATTTCAATAATGGGGAAAAATTAGCTCATGTTTTGAATATTTAGGGGTTTGAAGTAGATATTACTCCTAAAGAGTGAACACTGGTTCTTTCCTATACAGAGAATAATAATTACAAAAAAGAAGCATTAATTGTTCCCAAATCTTCACTTCTTCCCCAACAATCTTTTTTTTTAAGCATCTTAAGCTAGCTCAGTAGTGCCTGTCTATAATTCCAGTGTTTTGGAGGTAGAAGCAACAGGAAGCTCAAGCGTTCAAAGCTAGTGTGGGTTATATAGCAAGTCCAATGCTAGCCTGAGCTGCACAGTGAGATCCTACCCACCTGGTAAATAAATAAAATAAAAAACATATTGGGGTTTTTTTTGTTTGTTTGGGTTTTTTTTTTTTTTCACCAGTCCTGGGCTTGAGCTCAGGGCTTGAGCGCTGTCCTTGGACTTTCTCAAGGCTAGCACTCTACCATTTGAGCCTCAGCACCACTTTCGGCTTTTTGCTATGTATGTGGGGTACCGAGGAATCAAACCCGAGTCTTCGTGCATGCTAGGCAAGCACTCTACCACTAGGCCAAACTCCCGGCCCAACATATTGTTTTGTAGGAACATTAGTAAATGAAAATTCATTTATGCATTCAGATGAATTTGAGTTTCACATCTTAGATTTTAAACAAGATAGCAACGCAATCAACAGACCTATCTACTAAGTGCAAAAGTAGAAATTTTTCTTTTGAGTGCACTGGCGCAAGCCTATAATCCTAGCTACCTGGGAGAAAGAGATAGAAGACAACCTAGGTGAAAAAGAAGTTTCCAAGACACCATCTCAATCATTGGCTGAGTACAGTGATGCATGCTTGTCATCACCAGTGACACGGGGGAGCATGAACAGAGGATAATAAACATAAATCCTACCTTGCACATAAACAATGAACAAGGGGGATGGAGGCATGCCTCAAATTGCCCCGAGTTTAACACACAGTGCCACCAAAACAAACAAACAATTCTTCAAGAAGAGAGAATTATAATTTTAGAAGACTATTAATAATTGGATATTGTCTTGTATTTCCAAGATTACTTGCATATTTGCTCATTTTTTTAAAGTTTATCTCAGTTTAAGGAAAAAAAAACTGACACAAAATTTATTACTAAAGAAGCTCTTGTGGCTGGGGGTTTGGCATAGTGGTAAAGTGCTTGCCTAGCATGCACAAAGACCCAGGTTCGATTCCTCAGTACCAGAAGTGTCACTGTGACTCAAGTGGTAGAGCTTTACCTTGAGAAAGCTAAGGACAATGCTCAGGCCCTGTGTTCAAGCCCCAGGACTGGCCAAAAAAGAAAGCTCTTATAACATGTGCTTGATGAACTTCAGTCCATCTGCACTGGTGGCTCACATCTGTAATCCTAGCTACTCAAGACTCTGAGATCTGAGAATCCCAATTCAGAGCCAGCCCAGAAGGATAAATCCTTGAGCCTCTTTATCTATTACCCAGCAAAAATGCTGGGCCCTCGTCCAAGTGGTAAGGTACCAACTATGTGTTGAAAAGCCAAGTGGGAACCCAAGAATTTCCAACAACAGCACACACACACACACACACACACACACACACACACACACACACATACACACACACATTCCACAAATACTATAGAGAAATCTGTGTGCCTTTGGTCCAGCTTCTCCCTAGATTCATCTTATATGATTATCTGATTTTGAAAATTGTATCGGTATAACACTTTATGTTCAGATTACATAATCTGTGCATATATGTATTTGTGTATATGCATATATGTATAGATCTCCGAATAGTT
Organism: Megascapheus bottae; assembly: GCF_031878675.1. Lineage (NCBI taxonomy): Eukaryota > Metazoa > Chordata > Mammalia > Rodentia > Geomyidae > Megascapheus > Megascapheus bottae. The sequence continues at coordinate 40,657,747 of NC_143519.1, forward strand.
TTTGTCCTATATAGAGATGTACATAACTACCATTGCAATCAAGACAGAATTCTTCTGTCTGCACCCAGGATCTCCCGCCACCCCTAACCCTCTGTCTTAGCCAACATTAATGTGTTCTCTATTTCCATAATTCTGTCATTTCAAGAACAATGGAATCAAACACTATAAAACCTCTTGAGATTGGCTTTTTTCACTCTTCAATTAGACCCAAAAGTGGTTGTATATATCAATAGTTCACGTGTACCCTTTTTAGTGATTTAAAATATTATCATTTTGATCATCATGATACAAAATATAATTGAGTTTTAAATAATTGATAACACCCATCTGAACTTCCAAACTAAATAAGATGAATGAAGCTAAGGGTCAGATCCAAGAGAGGAGTTTTAAATCTGCTGACAAGTATACATTGGCAAAACTACAAAACTACTGATGGACAAATGTAAAGTCCAGATCATGCTGAATTTCTGGTCCTTCACTCACCTCTCAGGGTCAAAATGTGATCCTCTGTATTCTTATAAAATTTAGTATTGAGAGGGATGGAATTCGTGGGATTCTGAGGGAGGCTCCTTACCCACTTACACCATCTACAAGGCACAGATCCTTACCAGATAACAAATCCATGAGGGCTTGATCTTGAAGACTTTCCAGCTTCCAGAACTATGGGCAATATACTGCTATGGTTATAGATTATCTAGACAAAGATATTTGCAACAGCAAAATGTGTGAGGACGATGAAGGAAGAGGACACGAACTGCTTCTCTGTGTCTCTCCACTCACTCACCTCCATGGTTTAAGGTTCTATGCCTTTGTCTACTTCTATTTACAGGATCTGCTCCAAGAGCTGCCTCCGGTCTCTGCTCCCCATAATGCTCCCCATATGTCAGTAAAGCACTTACCTGCCCCAACTGTGGCTAAAGTGAGCTCAGGTGTGGCTTGCTAAGCCTTGGCAGAAAGCATGTGGAGCTAATTTTCACATGGGCAGAATGCAAGTGCTGTGCAGGCTTTGAAATCTTCCTCTTATCAAAGGATGTCACAGTCAGGCTCTGAGTCCAGCTATAGAGCTGCCTACAGGATAGTGCTGTCATACAGAGTTAACAGGGCAACAGCCGTGGAGGTGGGGATAGCCTCAACACCTCAAAACATAGAGCTACTCAGAAACAATGTCAGCCTAGGAAAGCCTCGGATATGGTTCCACTGTGACATTTGAAACATGGCCTGGATTTAGTGGCTGCCTTGGGCTTTGGGCAGTCAATCCTCACTCCCAGTGTATCTGGAAAGCAAGATACAGACGTCAAAGATTTTCAAGTTGTTTATCCTGTTGTGTTAGGACTTCTTACTCCTTGATTTCTATTTCTCCATTTCTCACTACTGGACTGGAAATGTCTACCCAAAGTTTGTCCAAAACTGTAGTTTCAAAGCATGCAACATTGAATTTCACAGGCTCACAGATGGAAGGAAATTTGGTGCTAGAATGAGTTAAAACTTTGGGGAGATGATACGGAGATGATTTGGAGGGTGCAAGAGAACAATTTTTATGGTCTAAATGTGCTCCCCTATTCATGTGCTGGGAATTTAATCTCAATTCAACAATGTTGGGATGTGGGGGCCTATCAAGAAGAGATAAAGGCCCTGACCTCATGAAGGTAATGTCACAAAGTTCCCAAAGCCCCTTAGAAGTCAGTTGCTGGTCAGCAGGAACAATGATGCTCTTATACTTTTCATTTACTTGCAACATTCCACACATACCTCCTCCACAGATGCCAGCATACAAGTGCTCAGTGCTCACATTTCAAGGTTCAGTGTAGGTGTCGATTTTGTAACTTAGTCTTGTCCTAGCCTGCTTCTCACTCTGCCTGGAGCATGCAATTCATAGGCATTCCCCTTAATTCGTCCCACCCTGATGGTCAAAGGCATGATTTGCACGACTGAGATCACATGGGAAAGGGGAAAGGAGGGGTCCAAGGCCAAATCATAAGGTAGTCATGGGTGAGGGGACTGATCAGGGCTTGACAAAGTAAAGCAGCAACCACTCAGTCCTCATGGAGTTCACCAAACACAGAAAGTCTCAGATGTATAACCAAGCAACCAGAACCCTAAAGGGCAGAGAGAGAGAAAGAGAGAGAGAGAGAGAGATGGATGAAGGGAGGGATGAAGGAAGGAACGAAGGAAGGAATGAAGGAAGGGAAAAGAAAAGATAGGCCAGAATCCTAAAGGGTTCATTACATTCTTTACCACAAAGCTTGTCATCAAGCAAAATATATTTTCTACCCACTCCATAGTCTATGTAAATGGAAGAGTCAATTCTGACTTCCTGTCTGAGGCTGTCAGAACTCACAGCCTATCGCTGAAACGTAATAAGGGTGACATTTGTAAATTTTCTAGAATTTCCACATACTGCCCCGCCCCCCGCAAAAGAAGCGCCTACAGCACATTCATCTAATTGTCTTTTCAAGGAGTTATATATTTAAAAAAACCTCGATTTATATCTCTTAACTGTAATCATGTTAACAGCAAGACAGAGAATTAATGGTGTTTCATTTCGGGGGGAAATTGTCTAAAGTTAATATAAATTACTTACATTATTATTGAAAAAAATCACATATATAAATCTGATGTCTCTCTCAGGATGATACTTACAGATTTATAGACCCTGTGTAATAAAGGAAGCACATGAGCTCATTCAATATTCTCATGCTGCACAAAGTAAATGTTACACATATCCACTTCATGTTCGCTTTGCTCAGGATGCTCTGGATACAACTGCTCTCTGAACCTCCCATGCTCTGCACAACCATCTCATCCATGCCTCAGTGTCTTAGCTGGAGGTTTCCCTTCCACAGCCCCTCCCCTTCTGATGTCTCTTTTTATCCACTCTCTCCCTCATGGGCCTCTCAAATGTGGTCTTTTCCTGGAAACTTTCCCCAGATTTCCAGGTTCTGGAGCCCTGAGAGCTGGCTCAAATATACCTCAGCTTCTGAATGATGCCTTGCACACCTTACTAAAATACTTTGGAAATAAGGAGGTTAGGATTTGCAATTCTTTTCAGACTTTACATGTAATTTGTGTATATTTGTATATATAATGATCCTGAGGATGGAACACAAATCTAAAGACAAAATTCATTTTTGTTTTCTATACAGCTTAATACATGTAGTCTAAGTGATTTTATACAATATTTTAGTGCAGCAGCATTTCGATAGCAACCTGCCACATAAAGTCAGATGTGGAACTTTCTACTTGTAGCATCATATCAACACTCAAAATATTTTTTTTATTTTGGAGAATTTGAAATTTTCATTTTTTTTAAATTTACAGATGCTGAACCCATATTAGACTTGGTCATTTTTCTACCAGGCAAAGTTGGAGTTTAGAGGAGGACTTATGAGCCACTCAGAGCCCCAGTATCAGAAAGACCCATACCTGACTTAACTCTATAACTCTGTGTTAAGTCTGACTGGACCACAAAGTCTGTGGTGAGCAGAGGAGCTGCATGCCTACCATTCCTTTCTAACTTGTTTGGATAAAGATTTATCAGTGGCCCATAAAGACATAATTCCACAATGTGTGGTGATTGCACAAGACTCACAGTAAACACAGAATGTACACATTTCATCAGTGACTCAGCAATGATCAAGTAGGGAACTAACAGCCCTGGTTAAGGCATGCTTTCCATTTGCACCAGAAATGGATCTCACAACTCTATTGAAAGAGTGCCTGAAAAATCACAAGTGGAAAAAAGGAAAGATAACCTCCCTTATTTATCAATAATCTAAAGTCAGAGTATTGAGTAAGAGTATATATTATCATGAATGTTTCCTTTGTTAAAAACAAAACTGTGTTAGATGGGTATCAATGGCTCACCCTATAATTCCAGAGGCTGAAATATGAGGATCACAGTTGCAAAGTGCAACAGGCATTGAAGTCTTCAAGACTCTCATCTACAATTGGCCAGCAAAAAGTGGAGCTATGATTCAAGTGATAGTAACACCTTTATGTGTACTCATACACATACATGTGCACATGTGCCCACACACACAGTTAAATAGCAATTAAAAATACAATAAGAATGGGGCCGGGAGTTTGGCATAGTGGTAGAGTGCTTGCCTAGCATTCACAAAGACTCAGGTTTGATTCCTTGGTACCACATGCATAGAAAAAAGCTAGAAGTGGTGCTGAGGCTCAAGTGGTAGAGCTCTAGCCTTGAGAAAGTCCAAGGACAGTGCTCAGGCCCTGAGCCCAAGCCAGGGACTGGCAAAAAAAATACAGTAAGAATGAAATCTTTTTGTATACCTATAATTGTTTTGTGCCCCACAAATTTATGTTGACAGCTCCACCATGGGACACCAGGACCTGGATCATAAGAATTACCTTTGCCCAGAGCTCTAAGATTGGAGCATTCATGTTGTTTCAGTTTTTAGAAAACACCTGATGAATACAGATGGTGGTGGATATAACATAGAAGATTCTAGAAGCCAAGAAGATAATAGTTCTGTTTTCTACAATATGCTGGACAGACCACACCTGGTACATTATATCCAATTCTAGGGAACACATTTGGAAAAGGACAGAGAGAAGACCTATCAAAAGATACTGGGTTTGAGCCAAATACCAGTGGCTCACATCTCTTATCCTAGATATTCAGGAGGCTGAAATATGAGGATCATGGTTCCAAGTCAGCTCAAGTAGGGGAGTCAGTAAGGCTCTTATCTCCAATTAACCATCAAAAAATCAAAAGTGGAGGTATGGCCCAACTGGTAGCGCCCTATCCTTGAACAAAAAAGCTAAGGCATAGAGCCTAGTCCTTGAGTTCAAAAAAAAAAAAAAAGATTCTGTGTTCTAAGGGTTTATTAATCATGTGACCAGATGGAAGCAAATTAACCTTTGTCTTAAGTTTCTCTTTTGCAAAATTAGAATAACAGGATGTTTTTAAATTTATGTACATGAGAAGCATATGCAAATACTCATGCTACAGATAAACATGAGACATTATGATGCTAACTAGAAAGTGTCTATAGATTAACCCAATGGGGAGGTTATCTCAACAGCTGAAGACATAAAGCACAGGCCCCAGGAGGAACACAACTCAAGACAGCTAGAAGATGATATTTTTCATGAAGAAAGTAGGAGAGGTTTAAGTGTAATCAGTAAGACAATGTACACATTTATAAATTTCTCATAAACTAAAAAAAACAAAATGAGGAATAGCTTCCAAAGAGACAAATACGGATGTTCTAGGGATATATTAAGCTTCATGTCTCTTGAGATTATAGAGTATTTAATGAAAATAGAATGTTTAATAACATCAGATAAAGGCTGTATATAAAATGCAATAATAATGATACTGGAAGATATTGTTTCTTTGCCCAGCCTAAACACCATGCAATATGAGTTCTGTAAAAATATTATCTTTATAAATGATAGCAACAAATCCATAGATAGTGAGTAAATCTTTTATAATTTTATTACTATATTTAAGGGCAAAGAAAGTAGATAAATGTATTGAGCCAGGCACGGTAGCTCACATCTATAATCCTAGCTATTCAGGAGGTTGAGATCTGAGGATTGGGATTCAAAGCCAGCCCAGGCACTAAAGTCCATGAGACTCTTATCTCCAGTTAACTACTAGAAAAACCGGAAGTCTCTTTAACATAGTATTAGAATTCCTAGCCAGTGCAATAAGGCAAGAAGCAAGCATAAAGGGGAAAGAGCAAGCAAATAGGGAAAGAGGAAGTAAAACTATCCCTCTTTGCAGACGACATGATTCTGTATTTAAAGAATCCTATAGACTCTACTCCCAAGCTCCTTGAGCTGATTCAAAACTTTGGAAGGGTAGCAGGGTATAAAATTAAGCCTCAAAAATCAACTGCCTTCCTCTACGCCAACAATAAGAGGAACGAGGCAATAATCAGGAAAGAAACTCCTTTCGCAATAGCCTCAAAGAAAATAAAGTACCTAGGAATTAGCTTAACTAAGAATGCAAAGGACCTTTTTGATGAAAACTTTAAAACCCTAAAAAAGGAAATTAAAGCAGAACTAAGGAAATGGAAAAACCTCCCATGCTCCTGGATTGGAAGAATCAACATTGTGAAAATGACAATCCTGCCAAGGGCAATCTACAAATTCAACGCAATACCCATCAATATCCCAAAGGCATTCTTTAAAGAAATAGAAGAGGCAATCCAAAATTTCATACGGAATAATAAAAGACCCCGTATAGCAAAAACACTTAGTAGAAAGAACAGCGCTGGAGGAATTTCAATTCCAAACTTTAGACTCTATTACAGAGCTATAATTCTCAAAACAGCTTGGTACTGGCACACGAACAGGTCTGAAGACCAATGGAATAGAACTGATAACCCAGATATTAAACCACAGACCTATAGTCACCTAATCTTTGACAAGGGAGCCAAAAAAATAGAATGGGAGTAAGACAGCCTCTTCAACAAGTTGTGCTGGCAGAACTGGTTAAGCACATGCAGAAAACTAAAGTTGGATCCTTCTTTGTCACCCTGCACGAAAATTAACTCCAAATGGATCAAAGACCTGGAGGTAAAAGCTGACACACTGAAAACTTTACAAGAAGGAATAGGAGATACACTAGGCCTCCTTGGCACAGGTAGAAACTTTCTTAATAAGGACCAAGAATCACAGCAAATAAGAGAAAGGCTGGATAAGTGGGACTGCATTAAACTGCAGAGCTTTTGTATGGCAAAGGACATAGCTAGTAAATTAATTAGGAAGCCTACAGAGTGGGAGAAGATCTTCACCAACCAAACAACGGACAAAGGCCTCATATCTAAAATATATCCACAGCTCAAGAAATTGAATCACTCCAAAACTAACCTCCAAAGTAACAACCATCCCATTAAAAAATGGGCCAAAGACTTAAAGAGAGTCTTCTCTGAAGAAGAAACAAAAATGGCCTATAGACACATGAAGAAATGCTCAACATCTCTGGTCATAAAAGAAATGCAAATCAAACCAACTCTAAGATTCCACCTCACTCCAGTAAGAATGGCCAGGATCAGGAAAACGAATAACAACAGATGCTGGAGGGAATGTGGCCAGGAGGGATCACTACTACACTGTTGGTGGGAGTGCACTCATTCAACCACTATGGAAAGCAATATGGCAATGCCTCAAAAGGCTAAACATAGAACTCCCCTATGACCCAGCAATTCCACTACTTGCATTTACCCAACCATCCAGAAACTAGGGCATACTAAATCCACTACCACACCAATGTTCATTGCAGCATTATTCACCATAGCAAAAATATGGAACCAACCTAGATGTCCCTCAGTTGATGAGTGGATCAACAAGTTGTGGTATTTGTACACAATGGAATTCTATGTTGCTGCCAGAAAAAAACGACATCTCCCCATTTGTTAGGAAATGGAAAGTCTTAGAAAAAATCATATTAAGTGAAGTAAGCCAGGCTCAAAGGAACTTAGGCTCAGTGGTTTCCCTCATTTGTCATAATCAGTAGAAACCTTGGGCTCTCCTAGCAGATATCTGCAATAGAGCAAAACCTTGATACATAAGGCCATATAGTATGAAGCTAATTGAAAAGACCTCCAGGATATTGAAACAAAAGCCATATAATGAATGATTGTTGTCCTTAATGTACTATGTTATCTCTCATCTCTTTTGCTGTCCCTTGGTTATCTCATATTGTTACAGTATCTCACTTTGTTATCTGATATATTGGATTTATTTGTATTTGGTTATTTGAAATTGGATAGGGAAGGGGGGAAAACCAAGACAGGGGGTGGAGGGGAGGGTAATGGGGACCAAGACATGTGAAAGGGTATCAATATATGTGAATTAATGCACCTTCTATCTGGCAAATATCATGTAACCCTTTTATTAATTACAATAAAAAAAGAAAAGATAAAAAAAAGAAAAACCGGAAGTGGAGCTATGGCTCAAGGGCAGGGTGGTAGCCTGGAGCTGAAGAGCTCAGGGACAACACCCAGGCCCAGAGTTCAAGTCCTACAACCAGGAAAATAAAAATAAATAAATAAATGTATTGAAATTAACTAAATCAGTCCCCTTTCACTGAATTTACTTCAAAGTCCAGGATTCAGAAAAATTGGACATTACCCAAATGCTCAAAGTAATCAGAAGGATGTCCCTTGTCTGAATGGTGAAGACTCCCAAAATGGCATCATCTGTTTCACACAAACACAGGCATATTCATCTGTAACATAAGGAAACAAACCAACGAAAAGCTACATTGTATCAGTCCAGAAGAATGACATCATTACAAAGCAAAGCTTAAGAAACATCAAGGAGACAAAAGAATTCTTTTCCTAGAGCATCAGAGTAAGTTTTGAGTACCAAGACTTGGTCCTTCTGTTTCACCGTCTGAAGAAAGTCTGAGCAGCAGAGGTCAATCTCTGGCTAGGATCCCCAAATACCAGCCTCTTGGCTGAGGGATGCAGGGAGGCAGGGTATTTCAGACTTCACCTTTTACCCAATCAAAGATATGCTGAAAACATTTTACACCTAAACACATTGAAAATCGCTGGAGGAAAGCTATAT